>NC_133876.1:4421301-4443759 GCF_044706935.1 Curcuma longa | reverse complement strand
ACTTCTTCTTGATGACAGCCTAAAACGAAGAGAAAATTGTATCCTGATGTTCTTAAAGAAGTGAGTAAAACAATCATAACACAATACTAACCTTCAGATTGTGATAAACTTCTACACCCATCTTCATGGCTTCCTTGAAACAAGAAGCCCCCACTGGAAGAATCATGAATTCCTGTCATGAAAAGAAACTCGAGATAAGTAACTTAACTACCTTATACACAGAAGTGAAACTGATATCTCAGAGGGTTCTAACCTGCATAGCAAGCTTATTTCCAGCATGTGATCCTCCATTGATAACATTAAATGCAGGAACAGGCAAGACTAAGTTCTTGTTTCCAGCAAGATTTGCTATGTGCTACATCCCAATAAAAGAATAAATATCAGAAAATTTTAAAAGCTATTCGGAGTGGTGTCTAAAACTTTTACCAACCTGATAGAGTGGAATTTTCTTCACACTTGCACCTGCTTTGCATACAGCAAGTGATACAGCCAATATGGCGTTGGCGCCAAGCTGAAGCAATAACATGGAACCAAAATAATGAATTATTAAAAACTAAAGGAAAAAAATAAAATAACAATGACTTGATAGAGCAATTTACCTTCTGTTTGCACCAACCCCATTCATTTTGAGTACCATCAAGTTGTTGTACCATGAAATTATCAATCTGTGCTTGCTCAATAGGATCCTGAAACAATTTAAATATGCATGCTTGATAGACATACAGTATAAATGTAATAATAGAATGGGGAATAAAAATATAATACAGAAAGGACAAAAAGCTAAGAACATTAAGCATACCTTGCCGATCAATGCTGGAGCAATTACTTTATTCACATTCTCAACAGCCTAATCCAGAATGGATAAAGATTTTTATCATGTTACTAAAGGCATACAAAAATACGAAAAAAATAACATGTGGTCGAACATTCAAAGAATTTTGAGAACATGTGCAAATATTAATAGCTGATATTCATCACTGTGTAGGCAATAAAAGAACATACTGACAACAATGCAATCGAATTAAAACTGAAGGTGTAAAAAACCTGCCAATGAATTGGTCGTGAAAGGAATCCTGCTATGAATTGAAAGGAAAGGGATGATGCATTAGCAAATGCAAAGTCCAAAAATTTCAATAATCCATCTATATATTCAGGAGTATCTCGCGGCTTCAAAATCCAACTTTTGTCCATATCTAATTCAATAATAGATAATTAAATTAAAAACACGCTATAGTAGGTGCTAAAAAAAGACCATTAAATAAGGCATAAAAAAAAGGGGCACAACAAGTTTACTACAAGTTCCAGAGTGAAAATTATACTCAACAAAAAAAAGGGGCACAGCAAGTACACTAGCTAGATCTTAAGATCATCACTTGGGTTATACCCAATTAAATATTTCTACTCAACAAAAATTATACGAAGAGATTTTAGACAAAGTTTTGTGTGAAAATCTCTTTCTGAATCAAAGTGTAGATCAAGCCAAACCATTAATTGCATTAGCTCTGCACTTACTCTTTAATCCAACCTCTAAAAGGGCCTTCCCATTCATACAAATTTATTAAAATTTGTATATGTTTTTAAGCGTGCACACACACTTAAAAAGATGTCTATGTGCTTTATTTAAAACTATCTTTGTTTTAATGTGTATAATTATACTTAAGCTCTCTTATCTAAGATGGGAAATAGTATTGTGTCCTATACTTGTAAACATGAAAACAAGCAGGTGCTAACTGTTTTTTTAACGGAGTGAACCTAGAGAGGGAGAGAGTCGCAGAGCAAAGTTAGATGCAAAAGAACTAATTGCTAAAGCCATACAAACATAACGAAAGGACTACAGAGAGACAACCCTTTTGCATCAAACTTTCCATAACCTTCAGACATACACTGGAATTGATCCGAAGAGGATTTTGTTAATCAAATATCACAGTTAAAGAATATCAACTCCTATTTCCAAGGTCCTAGCTTCAAAATCATTGCTCTTTCAAATGTGAACCGAATCGATAACTTATATACACACGCATCATCCAAAAGAAAAGAAAGATAATCAATAAAACATGCCGAAATAAAAAGGATCCCTCTTTACAATAGTGTAGTTGGAGGAGTGGAAGGATCTGGCAAGAAAAAAAAAGATGAGTAAAACATGGCATCACAAACTCAAAATTACGACAAAATCGAATCACGTTATCAATTAATTGCACGGAGAAAAAGAACGACTATGATTCTATCAAGGAACTAAGTGGTATGGTACCAAACCTTAGATGTGACTGGGTGCGACGGTGGTGTGTGGGCGAGAACAAGCATGGAAGGCGAGATCGACGGTGGTGTGTGGGCGAGATTGCTTGCCACGAGCCTCGGCGGCAAGCAATCGCAGGAAGCCTCGGCGGCAAGCAATCGCAGGAAACCACGAGCCTCGGCAAGCAATCGTAGCAGCCACGAGCCTCGGCAAGCAATCGCAGGAAGGGTCGGCGGAGAGGAAGAGCAAAGTGTGGGTAGGGTTTGTACGCGAAGTTGCGTGAGGTTTAGACCGCGGCGTGAGGCTTTAGACCGCGGTTTAACAAGGTGTGGGTAGGGTTCAGACGCGTTAAAAAAAGAAAATAACGGCGGTTATTATAAACCGTCGCGAATTAAATTTTAAACCGCCGCAAATTTACTAAACCGCCGCAAATCAAATTTAAACCGGCGCGAATTAAATTTTAAATTGCCGCGAATCACTAAACCGCCGCAAATCAAATATAAACCGCCGCTAATAATTTAGTTTTGCGACGGTTACTTAAAACCGCCGGGAAAACATACAATAGCGGCGGTTTTAAAAACCGCCGCTAAATAACCGTCGCAAAATTGAGATTTTTTAGTAGTGTTAAAATGACTCTTTAATCAATGATGACTTACTAAAAGGATCTACAAGCATAACACATGTAGAAATATACTCAAAAATTATCTTTCTTTTTAGCAATTATATCTCTTATAAAGTTATACTTTATAGCTATGTACTTGTCTTTGCTGTGATATTTGGATCCTTAGAAAAAGATATAGCAGCTTGATTATCACAATACACTATAACATGACTCTCACTGTCCTCAACAATCTTAAAATACTTCAAAAACTTTCTTAACCAAATGACTTCTTGCACAACCATTGAACAAGTCACATACTCAGCTTCATTGCCAATAACACTACATGAACCTGTTTCTTGCTGTTCCATGAAATGATGCCACCATTTAGTAAGAAAGTATAGCTAGATGTGAATTTCTATGATCAATGTCCTCTGTCCAATCTGCATCTGTGTAGCCCTTTAGGATCATATTTGTTGGGATGCAATCAAAGTCCCACATTGAAAATACATAGAAAAGAATATGAATTTATAAGATAGAAGATATCTCCATTGCTATGAGGCCTTTTGGGTAGAGGCAAGAACAAAACCATGAGGGCTTAGGCCCAAAGTAGATAATATCATACCATTGTGGAGATATTCTGATTCCATCTGCACTAACAATTGGTATCAGAGCCATAGTCTATGTAGAGCCATGTGGGGACTCTCGGGAAAAATGAAGGAAGTAGGGGAGGCCCAGACCATGAGGAACATGGCAACCCGACCATGAGGAACATGGTAGGCAAACCATGAGGAAAATGACAGTAGGATCATGAGGAATATGGCAGCTGGACCATGAGGAAAATGGTAGAGAGGCAGGCTTCTAGTGATCCTTTATTTGAGGGGAGGATTGTTGGGATGCAATCAAAATCCTATATTGGAAATACATGAAAAAGATCATGGGTTTATAAGATGGAAGTTATCTCTATTGGTATAAAATCTTTTGGGTAGAGCCCAAGAACAAAACTATGAGGGCATAGGCCCAAAGTGGACAATATCATACCATTGTGGAGATATTCTGATTCCATCTGTACTAACAATATTAAATATTTAGAAACAGAGATAATAATCTGTTGCCCCTTTGAGATATCTGAATATCCTCTTCATCACTTTTCAGTGTATCGATCTTAGATTTAATTGGAAATGACTAACTCAGCCAATAACATAGCTAATATCAGGATGTCTACACAACATAGTATACATTAAACTACTAATAGCACTTGCATATGATTTTTTCTTCGTCTCGACTAATTCTTCTGAAGTCTTGGGTTATATACTCTTGCTCAAAATAGTACCTTTTACTATAGATTTCTATTCAATATTACAATTTAACATGCTAAATGTTGGATTTTTACATGGGTAATTTAAAAATTTTTATTTTACAAATCATAACAGTAGAAGCGTAATAAATAATTTTATCACTAACTACGCAAAAACCCATCCAAGGAAACACATACATGTAAACATAATCATAAATAAGACATAAATAATTTTATACCTTTTGAATGATGCGGAACAGAAATAACATCAACTAGCAACCTTGAACAAGGTTGCCTCTACTTGTATCCATGCCGAGATCTCCTCGCGATGACTTTTTAAGTCACGTGTTATGTCTCCGCTGCAATACTAGTCGAAGGGGGAGACAAGCAATCGGAGAGAGGACCTATGATCTAATTTTGAATCCGGCGGCTTAAAGCAACCCAACGATACGAATCAGATTGAATGACGGGGATCACACTACCATTCGAAGGTTGTATGATTTGCTATCAAGAGGGGGCAACGAACTTATATGGTGTGGATGTTCTAGCGGCAACATTTGCTTCGAAACAAAAACCAAAATAAAAGGAAGAAGCGATAGCTTTCAGTGGAGAAGCAACCTTTGCTTCTCCTCGTATTTCTTGCTTGCACCGTCGATTGTAACTTCCTTTGGCTTTAGGATGGCTGACCCTTGGGAGGAATTGATATTAGGGAAGATCTTCTAGCCGATTGTGAGCTTGGAAGGGACCTTTGGCTAGCGACAACACCCACCCAATCAAGGTGGCGCTGCGACAACATAAAGAAGACTCCTTGTGTTAGGCGGCGACAAGGCAAGCGAAAGGAGGAGTTTATGGATGATTTTAAAAGTCCAATAATTAGGTTTTTAATCTCTGTAAATAACTCTTAATAAGAGTTATATTTATAGATGTTTAACAAATAAATTTTGTTAAAAAAATTAACAGAATCTATTAAACCATACTCCAATTTATTAGTCTCAAGTTTGGTTCACAACCAAACCAAGTTTGATCAAAATCAAACCACCTTTAATTAAAATAAAACTAATTTAGTTTATAATTAAATCAAAGAGGACCCACTTTGTCTTCAAAAAACATGGCCCATTCGTGATTTTTTTTAATAAAATATATTTCATAGTTGCCATTTGTCTAGTCCAACTAGACTCAATCTCTCTCGATCTGAGAATCCAATTCTCAAACTCATTTTATGTCTCTTGGAGAAACTCGTAGTGTGTGTGATCTTATAGGTTCCTGATTTATGTTGGTCATTTATAATTAATCATTAATTATGTTTCAATTATGAGTGACACCTAATAATACATTATGACCCCCAAATAATAAAAAAATCATAATTGATTCCAGAATCACTTCTAAACCCTTTAGCAGTTACAGTTGATTGTGTCTTTGTTCCTTTCACTCATCTTATACTTGCTTAGTTTAGGACATGATCTATGTATCAGTCCTCACTAGGCTAACTACATGACACTTAGCCTAAGTTGTAGTTTATTGTTCTACAGATTTAAGTTATTCAACTATCCAAGATGGTCATCCTCGTGAGTGTTATTACTTTGACTAAAGACTTACGAGTACCAATCTTGACAAGTGGTCATAGAATATACGTCTCCTAATTAAAGGAGTGGTGAATTCTCTATTAGCTATTCATACACCTTCAGACACTTTGACTTATACTCAATCATCCTAGGTTCACACCTCTGTAAAGACGCTTGCTTAAGATGTCAAAGTATAAGTTTCTATGACCAAGATGACTTGAATACTTCAAGTGTATTCAAGTCAAAGGAAACTTGCACTCGAATTGTAATGAGATCTTCATAGACATTCATAAAAACCATATGAAATCTCGTGGCAGGTCACTTCTAATGAATTAGTTACCCTTAACCAACATCTATATGTTAACTCTCAATATTTCAATGTTTCCAACTAGTGAAGATCAACTGTTTGTAAAATTAAGGAGTCTAATATATGCTAGTCTCACGGAAAATGATGATGTCCAATCTCATCAATTCATCAACTAGAGAATATTTTAATATGTACATAATTATACATGTAAAGATACTTACTAATTGTGATCCAATCATAATTTCTCTCATGGTATGTATTGTATTATTTGTGAACATTAGTAATTGAATTTAAGATCAAATCAAATACATAAAAAATATATATTCAAATAGTGATTTTATTTATCTAATAAATAATATAATATCTAAGGCGATTGCCTTAAGACACCTTTTAAATGTAATACTGAAATGATGTAGCATCTTAGTGATATATGCATTTTGAACCAAATTCAAAAGTCTTTTTGATCGATCTATTATGATCTTTACTCCAAAGATATGTCAAATTATGATGAAAACTATGTTTTGACTTCCATTACAAATTTTATGTCATTTCCAACTATTAACTTATCATCAACATATAATGATAAAATAACAAACTTTCCTTCTTTCTTTCTTAAGAAAACACAATGATCTTCATTGATTATTTCAAAATAATAAGATAAAATAACTTCATTAAATCTTATATTCCATTGTCTTGATGCTTGGTTAAGACTATATAGACTTTTTAAATCTACACACTTTATTCTTTTAGCTTTCAGTAATATAACCTTCTAACAGTGCCATATAAATTTTCTCATCAAGCTCACCATTAAGGAAAGTTTGTTTTACATCCATCTGATGTAATTCCAAGTTAAAATTTGATACGATAGCTAAAATGATCTGTATTGACATAAACTTTACAATGGGAGAAAATATCTCATCAAAATCAATAACCTCTTGTTGGGTATATCCTTTTGCAACTAGGCGAGTTTTATATAGATTAATCAATCAATCTACTTTCCTCTTAATTTTGAGAATCCACTTATTTCCAATATCCCTTCGCCCTGGAGGAAGACCGACTAATTTTCAAACTTAATTTTTTTCATTAACTTTATTTCTTTATCCATTGTAATTTTCTATTTTTCTCTAACTAAGCATCTCAATGCTGCCACAATACTTTGAGGTTCTTCATCGTCAACTGGGATAATCATTAATGCCTCATTCTCAATATCAAATTTTTTCTAAGGAATAATCTTACGACTACTTATTCGTAGGTTGAACTGTTGAGAAACCATCTCATTAATTGATAAATTACTCGCATTCGGTTAACTAGCATCAGGCATTCCTTGTGATACCTCTATTATTGATAAAGTATTTGTAGGGATCATCCCAGTGCAATGCGCATGTTTACACATTTAAATGTACACAACAGAAATATATAAATAATTAACAAGAAATTATTACAACACACACACGCATAGATAGGAAATAACAGTGTACAAGACATGATTGAAAATTATTTTTTTTATAGAATAGTAAATATTCTATGCGTACCTTATTGATGACATTGGCTAAAGTTGGTATCAATCGAGCGGTCCTTGTTGAAGTTCCACCTCTATTGGTGATCCACGCCAAACTCTTGTCTAAACAACTCCAAAGCCGTGAATCACGTCATCGTCTTCGGTACTAGTCGATGATTGATAACTATCGATTCGAGTGAAAAATCTTATTTCGAAAAACATGCAACAACGTTTGTCGCGATCATTTTTTGAGGTTTTCTAACTATCATAGGAAATCGTATTCCCAGTGTAGTTTTCGATGGTCAACCTTTGACTGTTGATTTAGGACAAACGGTTAGAACCTTTCTGACGTTTGATGGAGCAATCTTCGGAAGCTTCACAAGCTTCTGAGAAGATAGTTGATGGTCGTTAGACAACCGGGATTGATTGACAACAGCCATATAGCTCTTCACAAGAGTTATCAATGATGTTTCTTCTTCGACAATAGTTGTCCTTGATGAACGTTTCATCAACCAATGGCAACCATTCACTAGAGCTCCAGTGGCTAGACAACGATTCCTACAGTGACATGACAGCGGCTCCGCTCCAGTAGCCAATTTGACAGTGAATTCGCTCTGACAAACAATTCAGCAATGTTCTCTGCTCCACAAACAAGCCGACAATGGCTCCATCTGGTAAGCAATCCAGTAGCAATCTCCGCTCTGACAAACCGATCGACAGTAGCTCCTTCCTGCAACCAATCCTGCATGATGAATTTTTTGGCAAGGCAGACTAGCAACGGCGGCTACTGTTGCTCCGGTGTTGCTCTTCTCTCACGCGAGCGACAGTGGCAAAGGACGGCAGCGATGTGAGAAACCTTAATCCGACAGTGGATTGAAAGGGCAGCGGTAGCGGCGAAGCTGAGCTTCAATCCGACAGTGATCTGAGAAGAGAGGAGGAGAGAATGGCTAGGGTTCGGTGTCCTTCGACGGAGACATGCTCCGATGGTCGGCTGTGGGCAGAGGGAGCTCAATTGGCTTGGCGACAGTGGCGGACAGAGAGGAGAAGAAGAAGAGGGATTGCAGCTCACCTTCAGATTAGGCTTTCACCGCACCTTATACCATCTGCTCCTGAGATTTCCAGTGGTAGACGCGGGGCGGTGCGCCCACAGTGAGCTATCCACCCTACGTATGGCGTCTCATGTGATTAGGGTTTTTGGCGGAAGTGACCCGCACGAGAGAGAAATTGCGAGAGCGGCTCACATGCGATGAATCGGAAAACCCAAGCTAAACCAGAGAAACCTAAATCAGACTGAACCCAACTGGTATTGTAGAAAACCAAATCGGGTTCATTTAGGGGTTACTGTAGCAAACTGGATTCATTTAGGATTTACTGTAGAAAATTGGGTTCAAAACTAAATTGCTTGGTTCACTAACCAAAAGATCTCTAATTTGACTCAAACTAATTTTGTTCATTTCATCTTCACAAGACGAAGCTCCTCATCTCTTCTATTTTGTCAAAATATCTTCTATCATAAATCAAACCAAGTTGGTTTAATTTAGTTCAAAATTGAATTATTTGGTTCAATAACCAAAACACCTCCAATTTGAACCAAACTAGTTTTGTTTATTTCATCTTCATAAGATAAATTCCATCATTTTACCTTTGTTTGGTCCAACCAGATTTTATTTCTCTTGATCTAAAAATCCAGTTCTCAAACTCATTTTAAGTCCTTCAGAGAACTTATAGTGCATGTAACCCAATATGTTTTCGGTTATATTGGCTATCCGTAATTAATCATTATTTACGGAATGATCATGAGTGGCACCTAGTAGTATATCATAATCCTTAATCGATCAAAAAATCAACGATTGATTCCAGAATATTTTCTAAACCCTTCAACTACTATAATAAACCGTGCCTCATTCTTTTCACTGTCTTATACCCGCTTAGTTCAGGACATGGTTTATGTTTGTCAATCCCCATTAGGCTGATTACGTCACACCTAGGCTAAGCTTGCTTTCTTGTTCCATAGATTCAAGTTACTTGTACATGTATCTAAAAGTACCATACTCTTGATATGTGTTGCTTTAGCCAAAGACTTTTAATCATAATCCTGATAAGTGGTCACAAGGTATACGTCTCCTTTTTCAAGGAGAGGTGAATCCTCTGTAGGCTATTCAAACACTTTCAGGTACTTTGACTTATACTTAATCATCTTGGGTCCATACCCCCTTGGAGATGTTTGCTTAAGATGTCAAAATATAAACCTCCATGACTAAGGTAACTTAAATATCGCAAGAATAAGATTTAGTCAACTAAAATCAATCAATATCTGAGGCATCGTGTCCTTTGTGTGTGACCCAATAGATTCTCGTAACGTTGGCAACTAATCCCAAATCGCTTTAGATACATAAGCAATGAGCGACATCTAGCAATGCGTCATTGCTACCCAAGTGACGAGAAAGTCAAGATCCGACCTAATCTTTCCGTGACTTCTCCTCTTCTAGCCGCCACCTTCCTTTCCTCTTCTTCCTTCTTTAGGTGCCGGCCTTAGGGAGAACAAAGGGGCGCCGATCCTAAGGAAGAATCAAGGTTAGGGCGCTGGCCTTAGGGAGAACAAAGGGGCGCCGACCCTAAGGAAGAATCAAGGTTAGGGCGCCGACCCTAGGAGAAGGGAAGAACACCATAAGGGCGCCGACCCTAGAGTAAAGAGGGAGATGTGAAAGGAGAAGTGACCGACCCTAACACCAGGAGTTGTGTGGTCGGCCCTAGCATAAGGAGAGGGAGAGGTTTTAGAATAAACATTAATCAAACAACATATCATACATCAACCACAAGAATAACCTACACAACCTCATACAACAACTACCACAACCTATTAGAATTAGTGTTAGCAATTAGGATTACGTTTGAAGTTAGGGTTAGAATTAGGAATTATGGTTAACAATTAGAGTTAATGTTAGAATTAGAATTAGGGTTAGAGGATTAAATCAGTATTAGAATCATGGTTAAGATTAGAGCATACAACAACAATCAATTAACATCAAAATTAACCTAGAAATTAGGGTTAGGATTAAAACATATGTACAAAATCATACAATGTATACACAATATACATAGTGGGGTTTTGAAGTATAAACATAGAACTGAACAGGTAATAAACAAAACAAAGAACTATCATGCTAGGGTTAGGGAAATCCTTCCCTTTCCTCCCCTATTTGGCCCCAAACAGTCCAACACCAGCAAAGACAATGACGCAGTGACGATGGATTCACCAGAGAAATCACTCACGGCAAACACGAACGGAGCAGCACAACACGAAGCCTCCCCTATTCCAACCTCATACCTGCTGAAATCACAGACAGAATATCAGATTAAGAAACAGAAAAACACATCTTACCCCTGCTATTTTCCGGTGACAACGAAGATGGACGGCGAAGACCGGCGCACTTGCTGAAGTCACAGACAAGAGACAGAGGGGTGGCCGCTGAAATCACAGACGGAATCCTCTTCGGCCCCACCGTATGGAATGCGAAAAACGTGCACAATCGAAGCTACTGCTGGAACTGATCGGAGACAACCGGAGAAGAAAAGGGCAGATAGGGTTTGGTGATGCTAGGGTTAGGGTTTCAGCCCTCCCCCATTCATCACTGAACAACCCAGTAACCGGCAAGCTGACACCGGTGAAGATGAACTCGCCGGAGAAATCACCCACGGTGAGTTATGAATGGAACAGCGCCGGATCAGATTCCCTCCTCCTCAGGCTCATCCCTGCTGAAATCACAGACAGGAAATTAGAATGAAAAGAATTGAAACGAATACCTTACCGTGCTGGTTTTCTCGGGGACTGCGGAGATGGACGGCGGAGACCAACGCACTTGCTGAAGTCACAGACAAGAGACAGAGGGGTTCCCACTGAAATCACAGACGGAATCCTCTTCGGCCCAACCGTAGGGAGGCGGAAGGCAATCAGAACTCCATTACCGGAGCTGATCAGATAACAGAGTCGACAGATCGGAGCACAAACAACCGAACAGAGGGAAAAATAGGGGCGACAGACACAAAGGAGCACAAGTGGAATATGGCGACGAACACAGTGGAACACAGAAGAAGAAACCACAGGGAAAATGACGGCGGCGGCGGAAAGGCGAATGGCAAAGATGAGCACGGCGGCGGCGAAGGGGTGAACACGGCGACGGGGTGGATGAAGGCGGCGACAGTGGAACACAGTGACGACGACCAAATCGCCGGGGAACACAGAGGGGGCAAAGGCGAGAACACGGTGGAAACAACAGAGAGCGGCGAAACAGGTTAAGGGAGCACGGTGATGGGCGGCGGCGACCTGCGCTCCGTCAGAAGAGAAGATGCCAAAACCCTAAAATCGCGACCGTCGGCGGCTGAGGAAAATCGCAGAGAGGAGAACTTTGAACCCTAGCGCCGCCGACCAGCCGGACCAGCTTGAATCAAGCTTGAGCTTGAGTTCAAGCTTGAGCTTAGCTTGAATTGGCTGAACCAAGTTAACTTTGGGCTGGATCAATTGAAGTGGGCCGGGCTTAATTGGCTTGGGCTAAATGAAATTGGATTGATCTGGGCTTAGCTTGAGTACATGACATTAGGCTGATTGAACTAGCTTGAAAGTAGGCCAGGCTTCTGGGTAGTGGGTCGGATGAAATTGGATTGGTTGAATTGGGGTTGATTAAGCCCAATTTGAACCCTAATCTGATTTGAACCACTTTTGAGCTTGACTTTTAACCTGGTTGAGTCAAATTGAGTCTAATTTGAGCCCAACTCGAACCAGGATTGATCTTTCTTGCAATTTAGCCTTCCAATTTATCATTATCATCATTCTAATTCCTGCAAACATTAAAGACCACAAAATTAATATCCATAATTACCCAAAAATTATGAAAAATTAGAATGAAGATAAAATTTCATCCAAGATAAGTATATGAATACTAAATGAAAAAGGCAATAAAGAACTCAATTTTTTGTAATATGATTAGGAACCCTCAAATTTATACTCTATGATTTATAGAGTCATAAGGCGAGTTAACCCTCAAAAATCACTTTCTTCTCCATGAAACTTGGAGATAGAGAAATCTTTTTATAAAGTGCATTTACATTATGATAAGAAATAAGCGCTGAGAAAATTTTGCAATAAAAATATAGAGCTCGAAGGTAAAGATCTTAAACTTAAAAGAAAATTAAAAAGACATTAATTAAATGCATCTGTAGTGGAGAAGCAAGAGTAAAAGCTTTATTATTAGAGAATTGTTGCACTTTCAAGATTCCTTTTGCAATAAAATATATGGCTTAAAGGTAAAAATCATATGCTAAAAAAAAAGATATTAATTAAATTCATTTACAGTGGAGAAGCAAGAGTAAAAGTTTTATTATTAGGGAATTGTTTTATTTTTAAGCTCCCTTTGCACCTCCTTTTTTTATAACCCTCCAAATAGCTATGGATAAGCTTTAACATCTCTTCTATGCTAGTTGAGTTAATTTAGTCATCAATCGACTAAAGCTTAAATCATGAAAGGTGTGTCTCATGGTCAGAGGTGGGATGGACTCCCATGTAATAAGAATTTTGTTATGGTCGTGAGGAGTGGGGTCACGGTTCGTCAAGTCTGATGGTAGCTTATCTGGCTTGGCCCAGTGCGATTCATAGAGCCTGGATCAAACCAAATCCTCCAGCCCCATGACCTTCGAGTCGAGTCGAGTTGTGTGGGTCGAGTCGAGGAAGTCGGGTCGAGAGTTGGTGGAAGCCCACCATAGCGCGAGTCTGAATCCTCCCGAGGGGATTCCCCTCGGCTCTCGAATCGACTAAGCCGACTCGAATCCTCAATGCGGAATCACCTGCTCGGACCAAACCGAGTCCTCAAGGAAACGGATCTCCCGGATCGATTCGGTCCTACAACAACCTCCTCTCCAATGGTCGATTCGAATCCTTACTCGAATCATCTACCCGAGCCGAATCGACACCCTTCAACTCTTCTTGTCCTGCCCCTTGAAAGGCCACTCCACCATTATACGGTTATGAATATCCCCCTGCCACCTCTGCAACCAATCATGGTGATGACCTGACAGATGTATGTGACATGACCCCTCAGATACAAGTCAACGATGGAACACGTACTCTGAATATATCATGCCTTCTGACAACTTCATACCGATGATGGGACCTCAAGCCATACTCATGATGTGACATGACTTCTCAGACTCTTATATAAGGTTGGTTCTGTAATAGAGGGAGGTATGCGATCTCACAATTCTCACTTTCTATTCTCATTTCCTTCTTCCTCCCTCATGAACTGACTTAAGCATCGGAGTGGTCGCGCCAGGGCAACCCCTGGCCTTCCTTCTCACGATTGTTGTGATAGCAGGTTCTGGCAGCTCCACAGACTCCCCCTCGCCTAACCTCATCCAAGTGTGGTGCTGAGAAGAGTCGGCGCATCCAAGAGCGGATCTCAACAGGAACATATTTTGGCGCCGTCTGTGGGAAACACAAAAGTCCTGATTTGAGACATGCCGATGGATGATCCCCATCGACCTCCTCTCCTCACCATGACTCAAGAAGACTTTGACCGGGCTGTAGCTGCTGCGGTCCTAGCCCTATCAAGGAATCAGCATGAAGCTCCAGCTGGCCATCCCGAATCTCCACCAGACCTGCCGAAGTCCCTCCGATCCCGGCTCGCCGACTGTTTACGCCCGTTGAGGCCCCGCGAGCCCCATCCATGCGACCCCCGCAAGAAGCTGACTACTATGACGCCTCCATGGAATCAGCCGCTGAGCAGATCCTCGTTAGGGACCCAGTTCGAGGTAAAGGTCCCGAGACGGGAGAGGGAAGTGGACTCAACAGCTCCCCCTTCGCGCGCCGCATCTTAGAAGAGGAGCTACCCCGACACTTTAGGACTCCGTAATTTCCTGATTACACGGGATCTACCGACCCGGAGGACCATATCGGGCGGTTCAAAAATGCGGCTTTGCTTCACCAGTACACCGACGCGATCAAGTGTCGAGTCTTCTTGACGACGTTGGCCGGATCGGCTCTGCGATGGTTCAATCGGCTGCCTCCATCTTCCATTGGCTCCTTCGCCGATTTCAAAGATTCCTTCCTGAGGCATTTCGCCACCAGCCGAACCTACCGCAAAACCTCGATGGATCTCTTCTCCATCAAGCAGAAGGCTCGGGAATCCTTGAAGGAATACGTGCACCGGTTTAACCAGGTGGTGCAAGAGGTGCCTGCAGCGACCTCAGACGTCCTTGTGAGTGCCTTCTCTCAAGGCTTAGTGGAGGGAGACTTCTTCAGATCCTTAATCAAGAAGCCGCCCGAGAACTTCGACATCTTGCTGAGTCGGGCCGTCAAATATATCCACGTAGAGGAAGCTCAGTCGGCTCGGCGCAAGGAAGCTGACTCCAACCAACATGGCGGACCTAGTCGGAATCCCCCGACTACCACCCGAGCCGAACAGAGGCCTCTACCTCAACCACTCCGAAGGCCCGATTCGGATACCCCTGCAGCTCCCGCCAAGTCCAATCATCGCTCCATCCATGCTGTAGCCAACCAGTCTGATCAGTCTACTGGAGGCTGCCGATGGTTGCCACGCTTTTGTGCCTACCATCAATCCCGGAGCCATGCCACCAGCGAATGTCACCAGTACGCCCGGGAGCTCCGTCGAGATGCTGAACAGCGTGCACAAGGATCTCCTGCACCTAGACCACGGAGATCTCCCACCAAGCGGACCACTCGGGAAGCACGACCACCTTCGCCTCGGCCCGCTCGTACCCAAGACCGTTCTCCTAGGCAGTCAGCACCTCCTACTCGACAGGAGGTCCCCCGTCCCCAAGTGAAGACTCATGAAGACGCTCCTGAAGACAACCGCAATAATGCCCCCCGAGGCAGCATTCACATGATCACGGGGGGAGCCACTGATGGGGACTCCCATCGAGCTCGAAAGGCACACAGCCGACAGCTTGAAGTGTACGGAGTCGAGCAAAGGCAAACAAGCAGAAGGTCCGATTATTGGATTCGGGCCCCAAGACCTAGAGGGTATTGAAGTACCGCATGATGACGCCTTGGTCATTCATGCCACCATTGCCAACTACGACATTGCCCGAGTCTTCGTGGATACAGGCAGTTCAGTCAACATCATCTTCAAGAAGGCGTTTGACCAGATGCAGATCGACGAAGCCGATTTGCAACCTATGGCCACTTCCTTGTTTGGGTTCACAGGGAATGAGGTGCAACCACTCGGTCAGATTACCCTGGCGATCTCCCTGGGCGAAGAACCGCTGAGGAGGACTCGACGAGTGCCCTTCACCATAGTCGATGCACCTTCGGCCTACAACGTCATCTTGGGAAGGCCAACTCTGAGTGCCTTCTCGGCGGTAGTCTCCACCTATCACCAGAAGATGAAGTTCCCGGTTGGAGATAAGTTGGTGAAGCCCGAGGAGATCAACTAACATCCCGAAGGTGCTATATCGATATGGTCCGAACCGAGGCCAAGAAGAACCGGAAAGTACAAGGAGCTGAGATCCATGTGGTTCAGGAAGCCCCAACCTCGGTAAATTTTGAAGGTAAAGAATCATTGCAGGTATGCCCGGGCCGAGCCAACACAATTGTCCAAGTAGCTGCCGACTTATCTCCCAAGCTGAAGCAAGAACTCGGCGCCTGCCTCCTCCGAAACCAAGACGTATTTGCTTGGACTTCCGAGGACCTTACCGGCGTCTCTCCTTCTCGTCGCGGTCCACCGACTCAACACTATGCCCGGCGCCCGACCAGTCAAGCAGAAAAGAAGGCACTTCAGCCCGGAACAAAACAAGATCATCCGAGAGGAGGTGCAGAAGCTCCTAAAGGCAGGACACATCAGGGAGGTGCACTTCCCAACTTGGCTGTCCAACGTGGTGCTCGTGTCGAAACCAGGCAACAAATGGCGAGTCTGCGTCGACTTCTGAGACCTCAACAAGGTCTGCCCAAAGGACTGCTATTCGCTACCATGGATTGATCAGTTGGTGGACTCAACTGCCGAGTGTGAATACATATGTATGTTAGATGCCTATCAAGGCTATCATCAAATTCCACTCGATGTAACCGATCAAGACAAGGTTAGCTTTATAACAGCCGATGACACTTTTTGCTACACCGTTATGCCGTTCGATCTGAAAAATACAGGAGCTACCTACCAACGCTTGATGGATCGAGTGTTCTTGCATCAACAGGGCCGAAACATCGAAGTATATGTTGATGACATAATGATAAAGATGACTCAGGGAGAACCCTTATAGCCGACATCGAGGAGACCTGCAACACCTTATGCCAATACAGACTTAAGTTTAATCCGGCTAAGTGCCTATTCGATGTCCGAGTCAGACGGTTTCTCGGATACATACAGAGGGGGATCTAACCCAGAGAAAGTACAAGCTTTGGCGCAAATGGCTCCCCCTCGCAACCTCAGGGAAGCTCAACGGCTAGTCGGGCGCATCACAGTCCCCGGTTCATCTCCCGTTCGGCAGAACACAGCTTGCCTTTCTTCAAGATTCTAAGGAAAGCTCAGCGGTTCGAGTGGAACTCCGAATGTGACAAGGCTTTTGAGGAACTCAAGACTTATCTGACTCAGCTGCCACGACTGGCGAAACCACTCCCGGGTGAACCGCTATGGATGTACCTCTCCGCCACCGACTCGGCCGTCAGCTCGGTTCTAGTCAAGAATGAAGGACAAAGTCAACATCCCATCTACTTCTCCAGTCATTTGCTGAAAGATGCCGAGACCCGATACACCAGCTTGGAGAAGTTAGCATGGATCTTGGTCTTGTCGGCTCGACGGCTCCGACCCTACTTCCTATCTCATCCAATCACTGTGCTGACCAACAGCAACTTGGGATGAGTGCTCACTCAACCTGAGGCATCCGGACGACTCATCAAATGGACAGTCGAGCTCGACGAGTACGACATTCAATACCAACCTCGCTCGACCATCAAAGCTCAAGCATTGGCCGACTTCCTCGCTGAGATGCCCAGGGGTGAAGCGGAGGAAGAATGGAAAGTGTATGTGGACGGATCCTCCAACAAGCAAGGAAGCGGAGTCGGTGTGCTCTTGGTTTCTCCAAAGGGAGAAGAGATCCGGCTTGCCATACAGCTAAGCTTCAAAGCCTCAAACAATGAAGCTGAATACGAAGCCGCTCTCGTCGATCTTCAAGCAGCCAAACGGATGGGGGCGACTCGAGTACGGCTCTACTTCGACTCCTAGTTGGTATCCCAACAAGTGGAAGGAAGTTACGAAATCAAGAATGATCGACTCCGTAGATATGCGACCGCGTTCATAAAGATGAAGCAGAATTCCAAGAAGTCTGCCTCCAGAAGATTCCCCGAGTCGAGAACTGCAAGGCTGACGAGCTAGCCCGAATAGCTAGCTCCGTCATCGAATGGGCGGAGGAAGAACCAATCACACAAGTGGCATTGGTAGCGCAAATAGACCAGTCTTCCGGCTCGACCGAGCCAAATGACTGAGGACTCCAATACTCGCCTTCCTCAGAACGGCGAAACACCATCAGACTTGGATCAAGCTCGCCTCCTCAAGAGGAGGGCTTCCCGATTTACCATGATCGGAGATCAGTTGTATCAACGAGCTTTCTCCCGGCCGTTGCTCAAGTGTCTCGGCTCCGAAGATGCAGATTACGTGATGAGGGAAGCTCATCAAGGCTGTTGCGGCAATCATCTGGGAGGCCGAGCGCTGGCTCGAAAGGTTCTCCTCGCCAGATATTTCTAGCCAACTCTTCAGGCGGATTCGGCCAAGCTCGTGGCCACTTGCATTCACTGCCAGAAATACCAACCCTTCAGCAAGCATCCGACTGAACAACTGAAGGCGGCGACAATCTCATGTCCGTTCGACCAATGGAGAATGGACATAGTCGGACCCTTCCCGACTGGGCCACAACAAAAGAAGTTCCTTCTTGTCGCCGTTGATTATTTCTCTAAGTGGGTGGAAGCCGAGGCCTTAAGCACGGATCACAAAAGAAGCGGTGCTCAAATTCTTTTGGAAAAATATTGTGTGCCGATACGACATTCCGCACCAACTCGTCTCGAACAACGGGCGACAATTCCAAGGAAAGAAACTTTAAGAGTGGTGCCAGGGACTCGGCATCCAACAGACCTTCACCTCAGTAGCATACCCGCAAGCCAACGGGCAAGCCGAAGTTGTCAACCGGGAGATAGTATGCGGGCTAAAGACCAAACTCGATCACGAAGGAGGTAGCTGGGTGAAGGAACTTCCTTGCGTTCTCTGGGCTTATCGCACCACACCAAGGGAAGGCACCGACATGACACCCTTTCCACTTGGTATATGGAGGGGCACCGAAGACCTCTTTCCACTTGGTATATGGAGGGGAAGCTAGGGGTCGAGTCGAATCGAATCGATGGAGATGCTATGACGAGGACAATGACGGTCGAAGACTCATGGAACTAGATCTCGTCTCAGAAGCCTCGCTCTCCCGAAGGCCTACCGGCAGCGCATGTGCACTTACAACAAACGAGTCATCCCTCGAACTTTCAAAAGTCTGCTCGACCCGGTTAATGGCCTACCGGCAGTGCATGTGCCACACTTACAATAAACGAGTCATCCCTCGAACTTTCCAAGTGGGAGACTTGGTGTGGAAGAAAGTCAAACCGGTTGGAGATGTTGGCAAACTCGAGCCGCCTTGGGAAGGGCTATATCGAGTCGTCAGGAAGACAAGTTCAGGTTCCTACTATCTGTCCGACTCCTTCCGGTAAGGACTTGGCAAGACCGTGTTACGCCACACATCTACGGCCCTACCGAACTTGACGGCTACTGGAGAATCTCTACTTTCTCTATCTTCTCTTGTATTTCCATATGTAAATGTTTCAGACAATAGACATACTTTTTCAGGCAACGCAATTCTCGTCTCCTCAAGGCCTCATTTTTCCCAAGTCCTCGAGATTCAACCTCTCCCGACTCGGACATAGTCGGGATCGAGCTCAATTCAGGTCTCGGACCTGCTCCATCAGTAATTATCTTTTTCAGGGTTCAACCTCTCCCGACTCGGACATAGTCGGTATCAAGCTCAATTCAGGTCTCGGACCTGCTCCATTAGTAATTGCCTTTTTCAGGGTTCAACCTCTCCCGACTCGGACATAGTCGGGATCGAGCTCAATTCAGGTCTCGAACCTGCTCTATCAGTAATTACCCTTTTCAGGGTTCAACCTCTCCTGACTCGGACATAGTCAGGATCGAGCTCAATTCAGGTCTCGGACTTGCTCCATCAGCAATTGCCCTTTTCAGGGTTCAACCTCTGTCGACTCGGACATAGTCGGGATCGAGCTCCATTCAGGTCTCGGACCTGCTCCATCAGACAATTGCCTTTCTTAGGGTTCAACCTCTCCCGAGTCGGACATAGTTGGGATCGAGCTCAATTCAGGTTTCGGACCTGCTCCATCAGCAATTGCCTTTTTCAGGATTCAACCTTTCTTCACTCAGACATAGTCAGGATCGAGCTCAATTCAGGTCTCGGACCTACTCCATCAGCAATTACCCTTTTCAAGGTTCAACATCTTCCGACTCAGACATAGTCGGGATCGAGCTCAATGCAGGTCTTGGACCGGCTCTATCAGCAATTGTCATTTTTAGGGTTCAACTTCTACTGACTCGGACATAGTCGGGATCGAGCTCAATTCAGGTCTCGGACCTGCTCCATCAGTAATTGCCCTTTTCAAGATTCAACCTCTCCCGACTCTGACATAGTCGGGATCGAGCTCAATTCAGGTCTCGGACCTACTCCAACAGCAATTGCCCTTTTTAGGGTTCAACCTCTCCTGACTCGGACATAGTCAAGATCGAGCTCAATTCAGATCTCGGACCTGCTCCATCAGTAATTGCCCCTTTTCAGTGTTCAATCTCTCCCGACTCGGACAAAGTCAGAATCGAGCTTAATTCAGGTCTCGAACCTACTCCATCACTAATTATCCTTTTCAGGGTTCAACCTCTCCCGACTCGGATATAGTCAAGATCGAGCTCAACTCAGGTCTCGACCTGCTCCATCAACAATTGCCCTTTTTAGGGTTCAACCTCTCCCGACTCGGACATAGTCGGGATCGAGCTCAATTTAGGTCTCGGACCTGCTCCATCAGCAATTTTTCTTTTCAGGGTTCAACCTCTACCGACTCGGACATAATCGGGATCGATCTCACTTCAGGTCTCGGACCTACTCCATCAGCAATTGCCCTTTTCAAGGTTCAACCTCTCCCGATTCGGACATAGTCGGGATCGAGCTCAATTCAGGTCTCGGACCTGCTCCATCAGTAATTGCTTTCTTTTAGGGTTCAACCTCTCCCGACTCGGACATAGTCAGGATCGAGCTCAATTTAGGTCTCGGACTTGCTCTATCAGTAATTGCCCCTTTTCAAGATTCAACCTCTCTCGACTCGGACATAGTCAGGATCGAGCTCAATTCAGGTCTCGGACCTGCTCCATTAGCAATTATCCTTTTCAGGGTTCAATCTCTTCTGACTCGGACATAGTCGGGATCGAGCTCAATTCAGGTCTCGGACCTGCTCCATCAGCAATTACCTTTTAGGGTTCAACCTCTCCCGACTCGGACATAGTCAAGATCAAGCTCAATTCAGGTCTCAGACCTACTCCATCAGCAATTGCCCTTTTCAGGGTTCAACCTCCCGACTCAGACATAGTCGAGATCGAGCTTAATTCAAGTCTCGGACCTGCTCCATCAGCAATTGCCCTTTTCAGGGTTCAATCTCTCCAGACTCGGACATAATTGGGATCAAGCTCAATTCAGGCCTCGGACATGCTCCATCAGCAATTGCCTATTTTAGGGTTCAACCTCTCCTGACTCGGACATAGTCGGGATCGAGCTCAATTCAGGTCTCGGACTTGCTCCATAAATAAATGCCCTTTTCAGGGTTCAACCTCTCCCGACTCGAACATAGTGGGGATCAAGCTCAATTTAGGTCTCGGATCTGCTCCATCAGTAATTGCCCTTTTAAGGGTTCAACCTCTCCCGACTTGGACATAGTTGAGATCGAGCTCAATTCAGGTCTCGGACCTGCTCCATCAGCAATTGCACTTTTCAGGATTCAACCTCTCCCGACTCAGACATAGTCGGGATCGAGCTCAATTCAGGTCTCGGACCTACTCCATCAGCAATTATCCTTTTCAGGGTTCAACCTCTTCCAACTCAGACATAGTCGGGATCGAGCTCAATGCAAGTCTCGGATCTGCTCTATCAGTAATTACCATTTTCATGGTTCAACCTCTTTCGACTCGGACATAGTTGGGATCAAGCTCAATTCAGGTCTCGGACCTGCTCCATCAGCAATTGCCCTTTTCAGGATTTAACCTCTCCCGACTCGGACATAATTGGGATCGAGCTCAATTCAGGTCTCGAACCTGCTTCATCAGCAATTGCCCTTTTTAGGATTCAACCTCTCTCGACTCGGACATAGTCGGGATCGAGCTCAATTCAGGTCTCGGACCTGCTCCATCAGCAATTATCCTTTTTAGGGTTCAACCTCTCCCGACTCGGACATAGTCAGGATTGAGCTCAATTTAGATCTCAGACCTTCTTCATCAGTAATTGTCCCTTTTTAGGGTTCAACGTCTCCCGACTCGGACATAGTTTGGATCGAGCTCAATTCAGGTTTCGGACCTGCTCCATCAGCAATTGTCCTTTTTAGGGTTCAATCTCTCCTGACTCGGATGTAGTCGGGATTGAGCTCTTGGACCCGCTGTGGCGACCCCTCTGCAAGGAAGTACTGGAAGGACCACATCGGCATGGTTGTTGGTGTATTGACTCCTGTACTGGCAATTTCGTCTCTATCTTCAAACGAACGAGGCAGCACAGACGGATCAGACTACGTTCACAGTGAACGCACGAGCATGAGGGAGGCAAAAGTAAGACGAGGACTAACCAGGGAAATTATCATTACATTCAAAAGTGGCATTACAGTTCAG
>NC_133876.1:4409238-4421201 GCF_044706935.1 Curcuma longa | reverse complement strand
GTCTATATTCCAGAGGAGAGATAGCACGCGGTTGTGCCTCCCAGACATGGCCGTGTGACGGGGGCGTGTCTGTCGTGTGAAGAGGACAATTAGAGGAGGGCATATAAATAGCCTCCTTCAGACCAGGCTAACTGGTGTCCGGGTGACAACGGGAGAGCCATAACCAGGCTAACTGGGGTCATCTCAAACTGATAATCATAACGCTAGAACACCATTGATTTTATTCTGAGAAAATCTGACGAGGTCTAATTGGATACATTGGTTAGAATCCCTACAAATGTGCATATATTTAGGAATGGTGAAGGATCCATAGTCAATCAACATAATCTCGAGGAATCCGAAGTCCTAGGATCATTTCTACAAATCTGTCATAGTTGATTTCTTCTTGTTTGAGATTTTAGGAGCTCGACTACACTCTCTCTTCCCCACACCAATTCAACATAAGTGATTTCTCCACTCTTATTGTACTAGTTTAGTGATCAATTCCACTGTCCCTGTGGATTCGATATCTTTTATTACTTGACGACATTCCGTATACTTGCGAAATGCGCATCATTGTGTGGGCAACGATCTACCAAGATGACTCCCCCAAATTCCTTCTAATCCTTTCTTCCAACCCGATGGCAACAAGAGAAGGGAGAACCTATGGTAGAGGCACCACCGTAGGGAGTAGACATTTAACATTGTCCTAGCGGCTTCTTGCAAAGCTCTATTTTTCCTCTCAACAACTCCATTTTGTTGAGGGGTTCTTGGACATGAAAATTCATGCTTATATCCATTTTCTAAATAAAATTTGGAGAAGTTTGAGTTTTCAAACTCTCCACCATGATCACTTCTAATCCTATTGATTTTCAAGGTCCTTTCATTTTCTACCCTTTTGCTAAAACCTATGAATATGGCTAAGGTCTCATCCTTATGTTTCAAGAAATAAACCCATGTATATCTAGAGTAATCATCTACAATAACCAAACAATATTTATTCCCCATTAATGAGGGAGTACTATGACAATCAAAAAGATCTAAATGCAATAATTCTAAAGGTAATGAAGTGCTAGTTAGAGTTTTACCTTTGTGTGATGACTTAGGTTGCTTACCCTCTTGGCATGCATCACACATTTTGTCTTTGACATACTTGACTTTTGGTAGACCTTTCACCAACTCCATTTTGGCGGCCTTGGCTATGTTCTTCATATTGATGTGTCCAAGCCTCCTATGCCATAGCCATCCTTCCTCTTCTTGTGACATGAAACACTCAATAGAAGGGTTAGAAGCATAAGAAAGATTTATATAATAAAGGTTTTGTTTTCTATATCCTTCCAAGACAATGTTCTTCAACCCAATTTGTCTAACTAGACACTTATTTGCATGGAATTCAACTTGATATCCAGAATCACAAAGTTGACTCACACTAAGCAAGTTAAATTCCATATCCTTGACTAGGAGAACCTTATGAATGATAATAGTAGGGGATACCTCAATTGTACCTCTACCTATGATCTTGAGTTTTTCACTATTTCCAAAAGATACCTTTCCTTTCTTCATGTACTTAATTTTGATAAATTTGCTTACATCTCCGGTCATGTGACTTGAACACCCGCTATCCATGATCCACATGTTTGTGTCCTTCTTCTCTCTTACCTATATAACATAAAACACATCACTCTTTGGTACCCAAAAACTTGATTCACTAACATTTTGTAAGTATTTCTTAGGGACCCATGCTTGCTTTACCTTTCCCTTAGTGACTTGTTTGCTAAGTGACCCTTGTCTTCCTACTAGAGAAATGTAGGCAACCTCTTTAGGTTTGTATCCTATTCCGGCCTTGTTGTAAATGACTCTTTGACTATTTAGGATCATATCAAGGTTTTTTGATCCATTTGAAAATTTTTCTAAGCATTTCCTTAAATCAATGACCTCATCCTTCAATTTAGCATTTTCCTCATTAATTTCACTAGAGTCACTATCATTGTTCCTAATGGTCCTAAGTTCCTCTTTTAACACCTTAACCTTAGACTTTGACTTAATCAAGGCATTTTTAAGATAAGCAATAGTTTTATAAAGAAATTTTTCTTTAGCAGAATCCATTACCTCATCTTCACTTGATGAAGATTCGTCGCTACTTGATGCTTCCTCCTCACTTGTAGTCTCTTGGTCACTCTCACGTGCCATTAGTGCCATGTGTCTGGTGATGTGGCACAGCTCTTCTTCATCATCCGATGAGTCGCTACTTGATGTATCCCATGTGGCTTGGGCCACCATCACTTCCTTCTTCTTTTTCTCCTTCTTTTTCCTTTCCTTCTCCTCTCTTCTTCTTCATCTCCGGACAATTTGGCTTGATGTGTCCCTTCTTGTTGCACTCATAACATGTAACGTTAGGATTAAAACTTGAACTTTGATTATTTTTACCTCTTGGTGATGTAAACATCTTCTTTACATCCCTCCTTGTGAATCTTCTTGATTTTTCCATCATCTTCTTGACATAGTGAGCAACCTCCTTTGCCGACATCTCCTCATCGCTATCCGAGGATTCTTGATCGGACTCAGATGAAGGCTCCTCCTTCTTTTCCTTCTTCTTCTTCTTCTCCTTCTTTTCTACAATCAAAGCAATACCTTTCTCTTTGGAAGACACATTAGCTTGTTCATGTAACTCAAATTCACAAAATAACTCATCTAGTTTAACAATTGAAAGATCCCTAGATACTTTATACGCATCAACCATTGATGCCCATAAAGTGGTTCTAGGAAAGGCTTGAAGTACATACCTTACTAAGTCTCGGTTGTCTATCTTCTCACCTATCACATGAAGTCCATTCACTATTTCTTTGAACCGTCCATGCATTTGACTTACGGTCTCATTTGGCTTCATGTTGAAGGTTTGAAGTTGTCCAACCAAGAGATCCCTCTTGGCTCTTCTAGATTCACTTGACCCTTCATTTAATTCAATGAGCTTCTCCCAAAGCTCTTTGGCCAAGTTGAAAGGTCCAACCTTACTCAATTGCTCTTTGGAGAGTCCACATTGCAAGGTGGTTGTGGCTTTGGCATTTGCTTGAGCCTTCTTGCATATTTCCTTTGACCAATCCTTGGTAGGAAGAGGTGCTCCAAGTGCATCCTTTGGTTTTTCGAATCCATCTACAACACTAAACCAATTTTCAATATCATTCATTAGATAATATTCCATCCTACCTTTCCAATAGGCAAAATCATTGCCATCGAAGTATGGAGGTCGTGCGGTGCTGTATCCCTCTTGAAACGCCATCTAAATGCTCCGGTTGAAGGGTGAGTTCTTCCGAAGTTAACCTTGCTCTGATACCACTTGTTGGGACCATTGCGTTTGCTAGAGGGGGTGAATAGCTACTTTTGCTCTTGCCTACAAAATTGTTAGCGGAAGCACAAGACAAAAAAAAAAATTCAAATTAAAGCAATGCTAACCCTTTATTTACTTGGTATCCACCTCTTCGAGGTGACTAATCCAAGGATCCACACACACCACACGAACGTTTCACTATGAAACTTTCTCCTTCTCAAAGCAACTTTGAAGGTGGAGAAACCTTTACACTTGATCTCTTCCTCTTACAGATGTATAGTGAAGGTTTGGGGAAAGATTTTGAGAATTGACAGAGCTTGAAGATCGTGCAAAGATGAAAAAGTGCAAACACTTGCGTCTCCAATCTTGAATCTGTCTTTTTATATTTTCGCGATACCAGTCGACTGTCTCAAGGACCAGTCGACTGGTGGGCTTCAACGGCTACTGTAGATTACATTTATTTCTCCAGCTGTCAGCCCAACGTTCGAATATCAGTCGACTGATACTTACCCAGTCGACTGGTCAGTCGACTGATCTCAACCTTTCACTCGACCAAACTTTCTGTGTGTTTTGGATCAGGACACCAGTCGACTGATGTAGTCCCAGTCGACTGGTGAAGCTGAAAATCACCTTTCAGCTTCCTTCTTCATCCCTTAGCCTTGACTCACGCCTTCAAACATCTTCCACAAGCCTCGTGCCCTCTTTGGATGCTTTCGAGCCCATGGCTCCCATCCTTGCACTTGCTTGAGATGTTTCCCTCAGCTTCGTCATGCTAAGTCTTCCTTTTGCCAAGAGGCCGCACCTCCGGGACTTCACCATTTGCCAAGAGGTCGCACCTCTGGGACTTCACCATTTGCCAAGACTTCAAACCTGGACTTTCCTGTATACTCAATTCACACATGTTAGATCACCAACATTGCCTAACTTAAACTCATTTAGCCAAACATTAAAATCCAATGATACTTGGGGCAAGACTGCACCAACACACTCCGACGCTCAAGTTAAGATTTTGTGAGAGAAAGGAGATTAAAGACTTGGGAAAATTAGGATTACGTGTGTACCTACCTGTGCCTATGGGTATGAGTAGCATTTTATAGAGTTCTCATCTTTGAAACATTAGCATCCGTTTAAGATATATTCTGAAATACGTGTTACTTTTTTATAGTATAGTCCAATATACACGTTCCAATTGCCCATGTTTTCCGAGATATTCATAAGTCAGTCGTTCTTGGTCTCTAACTTCCCTTTCAGCTGCTGAATGGCTAGCTGAGAGTCGAAGTGAATGATAACTTTAGAAGTGTCCACTTGTTTGGCGGCTCGTAATCTTGGCTATAGTATTACGTATTCTGCTTCATTGTTGGAGGCTCGAATATTCAACTGTACGATGAGTTGCAAGATTTCTTCTTAGGGTGAAATCAGGAGCACCCTGACACCACTACCTTGTTTCGTGGAAGAGCAATTTATAAAAATTTTCCATATCTTGTGTACTTGGCCAAGAGTCTCAATTAAGAAATAACCTAATGTTTGTGCCTTGATGGTTGTCTGGGATTGGTATTGGATGTCATATTCGCTGAGCTTCATCATCCATTTGATGAGTCGCACTGAGCTCTCAGACTTAGTCAATGCTTGACCTAGAGCAGTGTTAGTGAGCACCATAATAGGAAGTGACAAGAAATAAGGGTACAATTTATGAGCAGTGATGACTAATACCAAGACCAATTTCTCCAAAGTGGGATATCTAGTTTCTGAGTCCTTCAAGAGATGACTAGCGAAGTACATGGGGTATTGAATACTATCCTCTTATCGAAGTAGAACAACACTGATAGCTCCTTTAGCGACGGCTAGGTCGAGCCATAGAGTTTCTCCTGTGAGGGGCTTTGACAGAAGAGACAACTGCATCAAATAAGATTTAAGTTTTGCAAAAGCTTGTTCACACTTTTTATTCCACTCAAATTGTGTTAACTTCTAGAGGATTTTGAAGAAAGGTAGGCTCTTATCTACTGATCGAGATATAAACCGGGAGAGCGCTATGATCCGACCTACTAGTCTTTGCGTCTCCTTATGACTCTGAGGAGAAGGCATGCCAAGTAATACTTTCACTTTCTCTAAATAGGCTCAATTTCATACTTGGTCATATGTACCCAAGGAAGCATACGCTCTTAACTTTGAACATGCATTTGTTGGGGGTTCAGTTTGAGACCGTATTGACATAGAGTACTACAGGTCTCCTCAATGTCATTGATTAAGTTTTCGGCTCAAACACTTTTGATCAAGATGTCATTCATATAGAGTTCCACGTTTCTGCTCGATTGTTGCTTGGGCACCTGGTCCATTAATCGTTGATAGGTAGCTCTTGTATTTCTTAGTTCGAAGAGTATGCCAGTATAACAAAAAGTTTCGTCAAAGGTGAAGAAGCTTACCTTCTCTTGATCTTCAATTGACAAAGGAACTTGGTGATAGCTTTGATAGACATCCAACATGCATATGAGTTCACATCTCGAAGTTGAATCCACAAGTTGATCGATACGGGATAGAGGATAGCACTCCTTTAGGCTAGCTTTATTGAGGTCCTTGAAGTCCATGCAGACTTTCTATTTGCATCTAGGCTTTGGGATGACAATTACATTCGCAAGCTAGGTTGGGAATTGAACCTCTCGAAGATGACCAGCTTCTAGCAGTTTAGTGATTTCAGCTCTGATAATGTTGTCTTTTTCAAGTCTAAAATGTCATTTTCTTTGCTGAACATGCCGGGCTTCTGAACATATGTTAAGTCGATGCTCCATGATAGTAGGTGAGACTCATTCGACATCTTTAACTGACCAGATAAAGATATCTTGATTGCGAGATAGATAGATGATTATCTTTTGCTTTATCTCAGGAGCAAGGTAAGTCGCAATATGCGTTGTCCAATCTGGGTGTTCAAGTACTGTCGACCTATCTTTGTGCCCCTAGTTGGGCGAGTTGGAGGGGTATTGTGAATGAGATGTACCCCATCTATGAATTTTGCAATTCTTTCAAGAATCGACTTGTACCACTCTTACATGGCACTTTTTGGAGATTGTTTGATCACCCTTGACTTCACCTACTTGGTCATCTACTGGAAATTTCATCTTTTAGTGATATGTGGAGACCATTGCTTGGAAAGAGCTTAGTGCAGGTCATCCAAGGATAACGTTATAGCCAAATGGCACGACGGTTATGGTAAAAACCACAGTATAGGTCCGCCGAGAGGATTCTTCTCCCAAGGATATCAGGAGGCTAATTTATCCCAATGGTTCAACTTCATGCCTCATGAATCCAAACAATACTATTGAAATAGGTCGTAACACGTGTAGATTTATCTGTATCCAGTCAAATGCTGCTTTGAAAAGTACATTCACAGAGCTTTTAGTGTTGATGAATACTCAGCGATGTTATATTGGCGATGACGACCCGTATTACTAATGCATCATCATGGGGTGTGTCGACCACCTCTAGGTCGAGGGGACCAAAGCTGATAGAAGGTCCTCACTCGACTATAGATTTGGCATTGATCCCATAACTTTCAAGTCTTCATGTGTGAATCTTTCGGGCTCTATGTGAATCTCCGTCAGTCAAACCTCTCACTATCATATTATTGTCTCCTTAGTGTAGAGGCTCTCCTTTGATGTTATTGACATTCACGGTAGGGTCATGTCAAGCTAGCTCTCTGGATCGAAATCTTCTTCAGGGAGGCATATCCCTTTGCTGCCGGATTTGTTGGCACGGTGACTCTCTTCAAGCGTTGACTCGGGAGTCCGCATTTCTACACCAAGGGTAGCGAATAGGCAATTATCGAGCTGATCTCATTGGTCATCTCAAAGTGGATAGGCATTCTTCTAGTATCTGACGAATCTCATGTGCATATTGTCGGCATTCATGGGTGAAGTGTTCGCGAGAGTGATGGAAGATGCAATATTGCTCCCCTTCGTTCAACCTGTATGGTTCCGAATTGAGAATCGGGGATGCCTTCACACCTTGTACTATTTGTATTCTTGTTGGAACTGGAGCATATTGATGATGGATTGCTTCCTTGTATCGAATAGGCAGAGAGGGAGCTATTGGGTGGGCGTAGTTATTAGCGAAGACTTCTTTTCTTTGTGTAGCTTGAGCTTCTTCTACGTTGATATGCTTCTGAGCGCGACCTAGAAGGAGGTTGAAAGTCGTCGAGGGATCCATCATCAAGGATCAAAAGAAATGTCCATCTTACAATCCTTGAGAGAGAGCGCTGATGAGTACATCCGAAGTGGAGGAAGGCACATCCATGGATATTTTGTTGAATCAGTGGATGTAATCCCTCAAAAAATCCTTAGTTGCTTGTTTCAGGGCAAATAGGTTGAGAGGCATTTTATGATATCATTTGCTGTTGGCAAAATATTACAGAAAAATATCCTTGAAATTGATGAAAGTGTGGATCGACAAGGATGACAATCAATCCAACCACCGTTGAGCGCAGCTAGATAGAGTCGTTAATAAGACTTTACACTTAGCACCATCCGTGTAGCATTGTAACATTGCATTCTTTTCAAATCGATCCAAATGATTTCAGAGTCAGTTGATCCATTATACTCCCCAAGCTGTGGTACTCAAAAATTACTAGGTAGTTCATCATTTAGGATTTGGGTAGAGGAAGAAGTTACTTTGTCAGACATTGGTACTTTGCCCTTGTCTTTGTTTGTTAGCAGAGTTTCTCCGACCATGTATTTCTTAGAATGCTCCTTTAATTAACGGAGCTATAGATAAAGGGATTTTATGTGAAAAAATCAAAAATAAACGCAGCAGAACAAAACTGATCTCTATAGAAATCCATATGAATGCAGTATACATGTTTGATCGAGTTATCACCTTTATTGAGTGAATGGAGCAATCCCAATAGAACTTGATTTTGTAGATCTCAATACGATCATAATAGTCACGCCTCTTTGGTATCCACACTAACACATCCTTCGTTTGTCGCACGAACTTAGCCTTCGGAGAAGAACCACCTTTGTTGTGCTAGTAACTTGGATGGTTTGGCCAAAAGGAGAAAAAGAGAAGACTAGAAGTGATCATCCATCAAATGCATAAAAATGACCTTTTGTACTCATCCAGTGAATACAAAGGGTCATCCAATGAATATCAATGAATATAAAAAGTCATCCAACAAATACAAAAAAAAATTTCCTTTTGCTCTCTTTTTCATCAATGCTCCATTAATCTATATTAATGGACATTAATTCTGTTTAGTGGTTGAGCTTAATCCAATGAGTCTATTTCAAATTAGACTCAATCTAATAATCTAATAGTTAGATTGATTTGAGTATAACTCGGATTAGACTTAACCCTATAATCTTAGGGTCTCATATTTTAGTCAAACTAAAATAAACTCATATGTAAATCAACATGTTCTGTGTGTATAACCCAATATGTTCTCATAACATTGGCAATGTATCTAACATAACATTTTAGATACATAAGCAATGAGTGACTTCTAACAATGCATCATTGCTACCCAAGTGATGAGAATGTTGAGATCCGACTTGATCTTTCTATGTCTATTATTTTGTATAACTTGGTCCTTCTATCATCGATATCTAGATTGATCCATAAGGCATAGACCGTATCATCCTCCCTTATCAATCTTTATGTTTCTTGATCTTCAAGTAGACTCACTTAACCAAATGTGCTCAATATCTCATATTGACATATTTAAGAATGATCATGCATTTTAATAGTCCTACTTAATCAAGTGACCCATAGATATCACTTCCATCATCTAGAATGGATAGATTCTATCTACATCACTCACATCCCTTCGTATAATTTATTGCATATCCAATAATCAACTATATAGTCCACCTTATTATAGGTGACGTTTGTTGATACTAAAGTATACAACTCTTTATGTAGGGAATAATAGTGATTTTAGGTCTAAGGACTATTTATACTAATAGTCAATATGAGAATGTTTATCACACTCATATAATGATCCATGAAATATTATTATGGCGAGTGAATTTAGTACATATTCTCTAATATATACCCATCTGTCAACTTGATATCGTATATCTATGATTTATGAGATTAAATCATCAATTAACCTATATGTTAGTCTCTGTTGATGCAGTCTGACCCTAGTCAGACCTGAGTCTGACCCGAGTCAGACTTAAGTCTGTTTTGTTGTTTGACAACTAATTAAGTCTGGATTAATGAAATGAGATTTAAGTTTAGATTAGCCGAGTTGATTGATGATCGATTATGTGGTGTAATGGTTAGCACTTTGGATTTGAATTCAAGAGATTCTAGGTGAGCTTCTTTCGTTAATTGATTAAACACTGTAATTGATTAAACACGCTAATTGAATAACTAATTAATCAATAAAACTTTTATTAATTAAACAACTAACTAATTGAAAACACGGTAATTGATTAAACACACTAAATTGATCAATTAAACTTTTATTAATTAAACAACTAACAAATTGAAAACTGTTAAATAATTAAACAACTAATTGAAAATACATTTGTTAATTAAACAACATGATTAGTTAATTAAAACACGTTTTAACGCATACTTTATTTGAATAAAGTAGATATGCAGTATGCTGGTCGATCACATGATCGACCAGCATGCTTTGGTCGATCCGTGCGACCAAGCTTGCTCTGGTCGATCAATTGATCGACCAGCTTGCTCCTGGTCGATCAGTTGATCGACCAAGCTTACGTGATCGACCAACGTGGTCGATCACGCAATCGACCAGGTCCAACCGTAGTAGGAGATCTTACTCTTTGCTGGGGTAGTTCCTGCCTGCTCTTTGTCGAGGATTTCCTGCCCGAGAAAGCAGCATCTTGGCCGGGTAAATATCAAGCTTGCCCGAGAAGGAAATTACTTCGAGAGAGAAATGAGGCCGGGAGAGAAAAGCTTGGCCGGGAGAATGCAGTAATGTCTGGAGAAGAGTTTCTTGGCCGAAAGCAACAAACTTACCCGGGAACTTGACCGAGAGAAATAGAATTTTGCCCGGGAGAAGTAAGATCTTGCCCGGCAAGGGGATTAACTTCGTCGAGAGACGTTTGGCCGGGAGAAGTAAAGCCGAGAGAAGTTTGTCCGGGAGAATCCTTGGATAGCCTGACTTCTGTCCGGAGGAGAGTGCCTTGGCCGGAGAAGTGAGATCTTGCCCGGGAGATGTAAGATCTTGCCCGAGAAAGTGATTATCTGATCTGACCATGAACAATCTGGTTAAAGTAAGTTTTGTCCAGGCTTAGGAAAGGTTGACCGGGAGAATTAGTTAAGGTTGAGGGTTTCCCGGGAGTTATGAACCTGACTTTGAGTTGCCCGGAAATTAACCCTATGGACAAGGATTTGTCCGGGGGATAGGCCATTCTGGTAGGGATCAATGAGGACGAGAAGATGGGTAATAAAGGCCGAGAAAAATCTGGCGTAGAGGGTTAGCAAGAGCCCTTGCTGATCGACCAGGTGGTCGATCAGCCTTGCCCTGATCGACCGCTGGTCGATCAGATAGGGTTGATCGACCAGGTGGTCGACCAGCTGAGGCTGATCGACCAGCTGGTCGATCACCCACCGATCAAACCCGATTTCTGGTGATTCTGGATAGGTCTGATCGAGTTGTCTGAGTGAATTGGTACTGAGAGATCGGAGGAGCTTGGGTAGTTCTCGACCGAGTTACTTTAGAGTGAAGCCTTGGATGGCTGAGAAGTTTGTCTTGACTGGGAATTGGTACTGAGAGATCGGAGAGAGCTTTGGTAGCTCTCGACCGAGATGGTCCAGGAGGAGTCTAGGTGACTCAGGACCGTAGAGCTTGGTGCTCGGGTGGAATGGAGGAAGCCTTTGTGGCTTGTCTCCGAGATGGTCCAGGAGGAGTCTAGGTGACTCAGGACCGTAGAGCTTGGTGCTCGGGTGAGAATGGAGGAAGCCTTTGTGGCTTGTCTCCGAGATGGTCCAGGAGGATTGACTCAGGACCGTAGAGCTTGGTGCTCGGATGAGAATGGAGGAAGCCTTTGTGGCTTGTCTCCGAGATGGTACAGGAGGAGTCTAGGTGACTCAAGACCGTAGAGCTTGGTGCTCGGATGATGAGGAAGCCTTTGTGGCTTGTCTTCGAGATGGTCCAGGAGGAGCCTTGGTGGCTCAGGACCGGATTGGCCGGGAGCTTGGTGCTAATGGTCGGGACAGGTCGAGAGAGCTTTGGTAACTCGGCTCGAGACCGTGAACTTTGGTAGCTCGACTTCAGGGAGCCTAGGTGGCTAAGAACCTGATTAGGCCGGGAGCTTGGTGCGAATGGCCGGGAAGGTCTGAGAGAGCTTTGGTAGCTCGGCTCGAGACCGTGAGCTTTGGTAGCTCGACTTCGGGGAGCCTAGGTGGCTCAGAGCCTGAGTGGCCGGGAGCTTGGTGCGAATGGCCTGGATGTTCCGGGAGAGCTTTGGTAGCTCGGCTCGGGATCGTGAGCTTTGGTAGCTCGATCTCAGGGAGCCTTGGTGGCTCTGAACCTGGATTCCTCGGGACCGTGAGCTTTGGTGGCTCTGAACCGGAGAGCCTTGGTGGCTCGGTCTCTTGATTCCAGGAGGAGGGCTTTGGTGGCTCGTCCGAGAAAGCTTTGGTAGCTTTGCTCGTGACCTGAACTTTAATGTTTTATCCATCCCTATACTAT
>NC_133876.1:4387748-4409138 GCF_044706935.1 Curcuma longa | reverse complement strand
CAAACCTCTCACTATCATATTATTGTCTCCTTAGTGTAGAGGCTCTCCTTTGATGTTATTGACATTCACGGTAGGGTCATGTCAAGCTAGCTCTCTGGATCGAAATCTTCTTCAGGGAGGCATATCCCTTTGCTGCCGGATTTGTTGGCACGGTGACTCTCTTCAAGCGTTGACTCGGGAGTCCGCATTTCTACACCAAGGGTAGCGAATAGGCAATTATCGAGCTGATCTCATTGGTCATCTCAAAGTGGATAGGCATTCTTCTAGTATCTGACGAATCTCATGTGCATATTGTCGGCATTCATGGGTGAAGTGTTCGCGAGAGTGATGGAAGATGCAATATTGCTCCCCTTCGTTCAACCTGTATGGTTCCGAATTGAGAATCGGGGATGCCTTCACACCTTGTACTATTTGTATTCTTGTTGGAACTGGAGCATATTGATGATGGATTGCTTCCTTGTATCGAATAGGCAGAGAGGGAGCTATTGGGTGGGCGTAGTTATTAGCGAAGACTTCTTTTCTTTGTGTAGCTTGAGCTTCTTCTACGTTGATATGCTTCTGAGCGCGACCTAGAAGGAGGTTGAAAGTCGTCGAGGGATCCATCATCAAGGATCAAAAGAAATGTCCATCTTACAATCCTTGAGAGAGAGCGCTGATGAGTACATCCGAAGTGGAGGAAGGCACATCCATGGATATTTTGTTGAATCAGTGGATGTAATCCCTCAAAAAATCCTTAGTTGCTTGTTTCAGGGCAAATAGGTTGAGAGGCATTTTATGATATCATTTGCTGTTGGCAAAATATTACAGAAAAATATCCTTGAAATTGATGAAAGTGTGGATCGACAAGGATGACAATCAATCCAACCACCGTTGAGCGCAGCTAGATAGAGTCGTTAATAAGACTTTACACTTAGCACCATCCGTGTAGCATTGTAACATTGCATTCTTTTCAAATCGATCCAAATGATTTCAGAGTCAGTTGATCCATTATACTCCCCAAGCTGTGGTACTCAAAAATTACTAGGTAGTTCATCATTTAGGATTTGGGTAGAGGAAGAAGTTACTTTGTCAGACATTGGTACTTTGCCCTTGTCTTTGTTTGTTAGCAGAGTTTCCGACCATGTATTTCTTAGAATGCTCCTTTAATTAACGGAGCTATAGATAAAGGGATTTTATGTGAAAAAATCAAAAATAAACGCAGCAAAACAAAACTGATCTCTATAGAAATCCATATGAATGCAGTATACATGTTTGATCGAGTTATCACCTTTATTGAGTGAATGGAGCAATCCCAATAGAACTTGATTTTGTAGATCTCAATACGATCATAATAGTCACGCCTCTTTGGTATCCACACTAACACGTCCTTCGTTTGTCGCACGAACTTAGCCTTCGGAGAAGAACCACCTTTGTTGTGCTAGTAACTTGGATGGTTTGGCCAAAAGGAGAAAAAGAGAAGACTAGAAGTGATCATCCATCAAATGCATAAAAATGACCTTTTGTACTCATCAAGTGAATACAAAGGGTCATCCAATGAATATCAATGAATATAAAAAGTCATCCAACAAATACAAAAAAAAATTTCCTTTTGCTCTCTTTTTCATCAATGCTCCATTAATCTATATTAATGGACATTAATTCTGTTTAGTGGTTGAGCTTAATCCAATGAGTCTATTTCAAATTAGACTCAATCTAATAATCTAATAGTTAGATTGATTTGAGTATAACTCGGATTAGACTTAACCCTATAATCTTAGGGTCTCATATTTTAGTCAAACTAAAATAAACCCATATGTAAATCAACATGTTCTGTGTGTATAACCCAATATGTTCTCATAACATTGGCAATGTATCTAACATAACATTTTAGATACATAAGCAATGAGTGACTTCTAACAATGCATCATTGCTACCCAAGTGATGAGAATGTTGAGATCCGACTTGATCTTTCTATGTCTATTATTTTGTATAACTTGGTCCTTCTATCATCGATATCTAGATTGATCCATGAGACATAGACCGTATCATCCTCCCTTATCAATCTTTATGTTTCTTGATCTCCAAGTAGACTCACTTAACCAAATGTGCTCAATATCTCATATTGACATATTTAAGAATGATCATGCATTTTAATAGTCCTACTTAATCAAGTGACTCATAGATATCACTTCCATCATCTAGAATGGATAGATTCTATCTACATCACTCACATCCCTTCGTATAATTTATTGCATACCCAATAATCAACTTTATAGTCCACCTTATTATAGGTGACGTTTGTTGATACTAAAGTATACAACTCTTTATGTAGGGAATAATAGTGATTTTAGGTCTAAGGACTATTTATACTAATAGTCAATATGAGAATGTTTATCACACTCATATAATGATCCATGAAATATTCTTATGGCGAGTGAATTCAGTACATATTCTCTAATATATATCCATCTGTCAACTTGATATCGTATATCTATGATTTATGAGATTAAATCATCAATTAACCTATATGTTAGTCTCTGTTGATGCAGTCTGACCCTAGTCAGACCTGAGTCTGACCCGAGTCAGACTTAAGTCTGTTTTGTTGTTTGACAACTAATTAAGTCCGGATTAATGAAATGAGATTTAAGTTTAGATTAGCCGAGTTGATTGATGATCGATTATGTGGTGTAATGGTTAGCACTTTGGATTTGAATTCAAGAGATTCTAGGTGAGCTTCTTTCGTTAATTGATTAAACACTGTAATTGATTAAACACGCTAATTGAATAACTAATTAATCAATTAAACTTTTATTAATTAAACAACTAACTAATTGAAAACACGGTAATTGATTAAACACACTAAATTGATCAATTAAACTTTTATTAATTAAACAACTAACAAATTGAAAACTGTTAAATAATTAAACAACTAATTGAAAATACATTTGTTAATTAAACAACATGATTAGTTAATTAAAACACGTTTTAACGCATACTTTATTTGAATAAAGTAGATATGTAGTATGCTGGTCGATCACATGATCGACCAGCTTGCTCTGGTCGATCAATTGATCGACCAGCTTGCTCTGGTCGATCATTGATCGACCAGCTTGCTCTGGTCGATCAGTTGATCGACCAGCTTGCTCTGGTCGATCAGCTGATCGACCAGCGTGGTCGATCACGCAATCGACCAGGTCCAACCGTAGTCGGAGATCTTATTCTTTGCCGGGGCAGTTCCTGCCTGCTCTTTATCAAGGATTTCCTGCCCGGGAAAGCAGCATCTTGGCCCGGTAAATATCAAGCTTGCCCGAGAAGGAAATTACTTCGAGAGAGAAATGAGGCCAGGAGAATGCAGTAATGTCTGGAGACGAGTTTCTTGGCCGAAAGCAATAAACTTACCCGGGAACTTGACCGGGAGAAATAAGATTTTGCCCGGGAGAAGTAAGATCTTGCCCGACAAGGGGATTAACTTCGTCGAGAGACGTTTGGCCGGGAGAAGTAAAGCCGAGAGAAGTTTGTCCGGGAGAATGCTTGGATAGCCTGACTTCTGTCCGGAGGAGAGTGCCTTGGCCGGAGAAGTGAGATCTTGCCCGGGAGATGTAAGATCTTGCCCGGGAAAGTGATTATCTGATCTGACCATGATCAATCTGGTTAAAAGAAAGTTTTGTCCAGGCTTAGGAAAGGTTGACCGAGAAGAATGAGTCGAGGTTGAGGGTTTCCCGGGAGTTATGAACCTGACTTTGAGTTGCCCGAAAATTAACCCTATGGACAAGGATTTGTCCGGGGGATAGGCCATTCTGGTAGGGATCAATGAGGCCGAGAGATGGTAATAAAGACCGGGAAAAATCTGGCGTAGAGGGTTAGCGAGAGCCCTTGCTGATCGACCAGGTGGTCGATCAGCCTTGCCCTGATCGACCGCTGGTCGATCAGATAGGGTTGATCGACCAGGTGGTCGACCAGCTGAGGCTGATCGACCAGCTGGTCGATCACCCAAACCCGTCTACACCCTGGTTACTCCCGAGTTACTTTCTGAGTGAATTCTGGATGTCTGAGAAGTCTGTCTTGACCGGGAATATGGTACTGAGAGATCGGAGAGAGCTTTAGTAGTTCTCGACCGAGTTGGTCTAGAAGAAGCCTTGGTGGCTTAAGACCGAGATGGCCGGGAACTTGGTGTTCGTAGGCGGTTGGAGAGAGCTTTGGTAGCTCATCTCCGAGATGGTCCAGGAGGAGTCTAGGTGACTCAGGACCGTAGAGCTTGGTGCTCGGGTGAGAATGGAGGAAGCCTTTGTGGCTTGTCTCCGAGATGGTCCAGGAGGAGTCTAGGTGACTCAGGACGTAGAGCTTGGTGCTCGGGTGAGAATGGAGGAAGCCTTTGTGGCTTGTCTCCGAGATGGTCCAGGAGGAGTCTAGGTGACTCAGGACCGTAGAGCTTGGTGCTCGGATGAGAATGGAGGAAGCCTTTGTGGCTTGTCTCCGAGATGGTAGGAGGAGTCTAGGTGACTCAGAACCGTAGAGCTTGGTGCTCGGGTGAGAATGAGGAAGCCTTTGTGGCTTGTCTTCGAGATGGTCCAGGAGGAGCCTTGGTGGCTCAGGACCGGATTGGCCGGGAGCTTGGTGCTAATGGTCGGGACAGGTCCGAGAGAGCTTTGGTAGCTCGGCTCGAGACCGTGAGCTTTGGTAGCTCGACTTCAGGGAGCCTAGGTGGCTCAGAACCTGATTAGGCCTGGAGCTTGGTGCGAATGGCCGGGACAGGTCCGAGAGAGCTTTGGTAGCTCAGCTCGAGACCATGAGCTTTGGTAGCTCGATCTTTAGGGAGCCTTGGTGGCTCAGAACTTGAGTGGCCGGGAGCTTGGTGCGAATGGCCGGATGGTCCGAGAGAGATTTGGTAGCTCGGCTCGGGATCGTGAGCTTTGGTAGCTCGATCTCAGGGAGCCTTGGTGGCTCAGAACCTGATTGGTCCGGGAGAGCTTTGGTAGCTCGGCTCGGGACCGTGAGCTTTGGTAGCTCGATCTCCGGGAGCCTTGGTGGCTCTGAACCGGATTCCTCAAGAGGAGGGCCTTGGTGGCTCGGTCTCTTGATTCCAGGAGGAGGGCCTTGGTGGCTTGTCCGAGAAAGCTTTGGTAGCTTTGCTCGTGACCTGAACTTTAATGTTTTATCCATCCCTATACTATGTCCTTGTGCTGGAATGTTTTTAATGCTGCTTTTGAGTGTGCAGATATACAGGACAGGTTATGGAGGGAAATTCAAATGTATGGTGAGAGTTCCGAGGTGGGCTTTAGAGCTGTCTCTTCTGCAGGGAGAGTTCTGTGACAACGGACGGCAGCTGATGTCAGAACAATGCAGGGATCCGTTGGGCACAAGAACCAAGCAGAGGCTATAAGAGAAGCGAGAAGCAGCGCTGAGGGAGGAGGACTCACGACTTCACTATTGATCATCTTTGAGAGCTCAGAAGCGCCATTACCAATCTTACGAGAGCCTGATCGTGAATCGAAGAAGAGGAAACAAGAGCAACGTCCTGTGTTTGGAGGAACAGGCTTGTGCTGCTAGCTGTTCTTGTTGGCTCTGTCTAGAGCGACGTCCTGTGTTTGGAGGAACAGGCTGAGCAGCAAGCGGTTCTTGTTGTCTCTGTTGTCCGATCTTTGATTCATTGTATTCTCCTTGTCTTGAGCTTATCTTTGTATCATTTGAGACAATCTGTGGAGAGGTTCCTCCACCGAGAAGGAGAAGATTATGTTGGTGCAATCGTGCCCCAAGTGATTGGATTTTAATGTTTGGCTAAAATGGGTTTAAGTTAGGCAATGTTGGTGATCTAACATGTGTGATTTGAGTATACAGGAAAGTCCAGGTTTGAAGACTTGGCAAGTGGTGAAGTCCCGGAGGCGCGGCCTCTTGGCACATGGAGAAGTCCCGGAGGCGCGGCCTCTTGGCAAAGGATGAAGTCCCGGAGGCGCGGCCTCTTGGCAAGGATGACTTAGCATGACGAAACCGAGGGAAACGTCTCAAGCTAGTGCAAGGATGAGCACGAGGCTTGTGGAAGGCGTTTGAAGGTTTGCGTCAAGGCTAAGGGTTGAAGAAAGAGCTGAAAGGGGGAGTTTTCAGCTGGAGCAGTCGACTGGCCCTGCCAGCAGTCGACTGGGGTTGATCCGAGACACACACAGAAAGATCAGTCGAGTGGAGTCGACTGATCAGTCGACTGGGAGCAGTCGACTGGCGATTCCAGCAGTCGACTGCTAGTCGACCGTTTGGCTGACAACTGCGCAAATCTGATTTAATTAATGAGCATTAATGCCATCAGTCGACTGGCCTTATGAGCAGTCGACTGATGTATGGAAATACATAAAAGTCAAGATCGACGTCGAAGAAGAATAAATTTTCATTCTATCTATTTTCTGGATAACTTCTGAGATCTGTATTCTCTTTCTCTCTTCCCTAAACCTAACTCTATCATTTATTGAAAGGAAGAGATCTAAGTTGTGAGGGTTTCTCCGCCTTCGAAGAGATCTTCGAAAAGGAGGGTTTCATAGTGGAATCGTCGGCTGTGTGTGTGGATCCTTGGATTAGTCACCTCGTAGAGGTGGATACCAAGTAAATCGAACGGGTTAGCGTTGTGATCTTTTCTTCTTTGTTTCTTTGCTTCCGCTAATATTTTTGCAGGAGAAAAATCGAAAAATGCTATTCACCCCCCTCTAGCGAACGCACCGATCCCAACAAGTGGTATCAGAGCCTGGTTCCTTTCGGAAGATCTAACATTCAACCGAAATCATCAAATGGCGTTTCAAGAGGGATACAGCATCGCACGACCGCCCTACTTCGACGGCAACGATTTCGCATATTGGAAAGGTAGAATGAAATATTATCTTAATGAACGACATTGAAAATTGGTTTAGTATTGTAGATGGATTCGAGAAGCCGAAGGACGCTTCTGGAGCTCCTCTCCCTACAAAAGGATTGGTCGAAGGATATATGCAAGAAGGCTCAAAAATGCAAAGCCACAACCACCTTGCAATGCGGACTTTCCAAAGAACAACTGAGCAAGGTCGGACCATTCAACTCGGCCAAAGAACTTTGGGAGAAACTCATCGAACTAAATGAAGGTTCAAGCGAATCAAGACGAGCTAAGAGGGATCTCTTGGTAGGACAACTCCAAACCTTCACCATGAAGCCCAACGAAATGGTAAGCCAAATGCACGGGCGATTTAAGGAGATCGTGAACGGGCTCCACGTCATAGGTGAGAAAATCGACAACCGCGATTTAGTGAGGTATGTACTTCAAGCATTTCCCCGAACTACTTTATGGGCATCAATGGTAGATGCTTATAAAGTATCTAGGGATCTTTCAGTTGTTAAACTAGATGAACTATTTTGTGAATTTGAACTACATGAACAAGCTAATGGGTCTTCCAAAGAGAAAGGTATAGCCTTGATTGCAGAAAAGAAGAAGAAGAGGAAAAAGAAGGAGAAGTCCCTCATCTGAGTCCGATCAATCCTCAGATAGCGACGAGGAGATGTCAGATAAAGAAATTGCTCACTATGTCAAACAGGATGATGGGAAAGTCAAGGAGGTTCACTAGGAGAAATGTCAAGAAGATGTTCACACCTCCACGAGGTAAATCTCAAAGTTCAAACTATAACTCTAATGTAACTTGTTATGAATGCAACAAGAAGGGGCACATCAAGCCAAACTGTCCGGAGTGGAAGAAGAAAGAAGAGAAGGAAAGAAAAAGAAGGACAAGAAGAAGAAGGAGGTGATGGTGGCTCAAGCCACTTGGGATACTTCAAGTAGTGACTCCTCGGACGATGAAGAGGAGTTGTGCCACATCACCCGGCACATGGCACTCATGGGACGAGAGAGTGACCATGACACCACAAGCGAAGAAGAAGAATCAAGCGGTGACGAATCTTCCTCAAGCGAAGATGAGGTAATGGATAAGGTAAAAGCAAATTTTCTTTATCGTACTATTGCATATCTTAAAAATGCTTTGGTTAAGTCAAAATCTAAGGTTAAGGCATTAAAGAAGGAATTAAGGAACAATGCATGTGAGTCTAGTGACTCAAGTACAATTAATGAGGAAAATGCTAAATTAAAAGATGAAATCATTGACCTTAGGAAATGCATAGAAAAATTTTCAAATGGATCTAAAACCCTTGACATGATCCTTAATAGTCAAAGAGCGGTTTACAATAAGGCCGGAATTGGATATAGACCTAAGGAAGTATCATATATTTCCCTAGTAGGAAGACAAGGGTCATTGAACAATTCAACTACTAAGGGCAAAATTAGACAAGCTTGGGTTCCTAAGAAGTATTTACAAAATGTTAGTGAATCTAGTTTTTGGGTGCCCAAAAGTGATGTATTCTATGTTGTATAGGTAAGAGAGAATACCAAACCAAATATGCTAAAGGAATTATCAAGAAATTTTGGTTTGGAAAATGCTAAGGTAGCTTCAAATACTATAGGACAAATGTGAACTTAGATAGTGATGTGGAGGAAATTTGGTATGTGCTTTGTTTAATGATGAACTTTAGTATTGCATGATCCTATTAAATATATTTTACATCTCACAAGACATTAGGAAGACTCTTGATGTGTATTGGTTTGATTGAATTATATGTGAGATGCTAGGATGATACTCATGTTTCACTTATGCTCTTTAGCATTTAGATGAGGCATGAAATGTATCAATTTATTAATTTTAGACCAACTATGGGACAAGTAAATGTTTAATTAATGGACATCCTGCTCATCGATCATAGTTGGATATTTTAAATGGTTTAAAATCATTTTAATAACTTATCAACAGTTAGTGGCACTATCAATTTCAATGAACTCACAATATAACTTGTAATTGATACTTAAGTGCAAGTTTATGCCAAAACCTTGGAGTTTGTGCCAAACTCACAAAATAAAATCAATTTTCATAAAATATTATTTTTCCCTAATGGAAAATGTCAAAACAAGTGTGCCTGCAAAATTTCAGAATTTTCTGAATTTTATGGAATTTTTTATGAATTTCTGAAGTTCGTATCAGAAATTGGCACAAACTGATTTCAGCATGATCAGTCGACTGATACAGGTATCAGTCGACTGACCTCAGTCGACTGGCAGTCGACCCTGACTCGACCAAACTTTCTGTGAACTTTGAATTAAGCGAGCAGTCGACTGCTGATATAATCAGTCGACTGATAATATAAAAAAAAGAAAACTTGGACTGTTGGTAAGTAATAAGATGCTCAACTAAGAGGTCTCTAGTTCGAATCCTGATTCATGCATATTTATTTATATTATATATATATATATATATATATATATATATATAAATTTAAGCTCTAGAATCATTCATTTTAGTGAATATATATTGAATTAAGCTTAGATTTTATGCATTTTGATAACTCTTTGGATATGTTAAGATAAAGTAAGTATGAGTGTAACGTCTCCCTTATCAGTATACTTTTCCTTGAATCTTTTAATTCTAAAGCCCGTTTGAAGTACATATTTGCCCCTCTACGATTAATCTTCATGATTCATGTTTCAAAGCACCTCTAAAATTAAAAGTCATTGTTGGTGCAATGGTCTAGGGGGAGTAGGGTTTTAGGAGGGAGTGTGTCCCGGAAAGATCAACTTTTTAAATATTACAACGGGATGAGGCTTTTCCTTGTGATTAAATGAGTATGTACTGGATTTAGGGGGAGCATTGTGACCTATAAATAATTTGGGATTATCATAGTTCTAGGGGGAGCTTATTGATTTATCACATGATTAAGACTTGTCTTGGATTAAGGGGGAGCACTATGGTTTACAGTGTTTAGGGTTTATCATGGTTTTAAGGGAGCATGGTTGCTAAATGAAAGAAAACCAATTTAAATATTTAATCATAATATGTTAAATCATTTCTTAATGGTTTTTATACACCCTAAGCATATGAATTTCGAGTTAAACCTATTACTTCCTCCTAGTGATACATAATCCATAAAAAAAATGTTAGAATTTTCTTATTTTTGATACATTGTATCAAGACTCTATTTTAATAAGGAATATATTTTAAAAATATTTTTCTTGATCACACATAATCTATGTAATTCAGGTGCAAAATTTCATAATCTTTGGATTTAATCTAAATTACTTGTGATTTTTCAAAGTTGGCACAGACACTTGTTGTATCAGTCACCAGTCGACTGATACAGTCATCAGTCGACTGATGACTTTGTTTTTCACTATTTAGTGTCATTTGTTAATCATTTAGATCTCTTTGACCTCAATTGTTTAATGCATGCTCTTGGAGCATTTATTTGGTCTAAAGGAAGGTTTTAAAAACATTTATTTCGATATTAAACTCGAATTGTTGGTGCTTGCTACAAACACACCTAAGTATTTAGGGGGAGCTCGAGCCATTTTGCGTTGTGTGATATTTATCAGCTCCTTATTAAGTGTGAAACCTTTCTGCCCCCTTGTGATGCTTTCTTTTTGATGATTGCCAAAAAGGGGGAGAATGAAGTTGTTTGAAGTTAGGGTTAAATTTATGGAGTTGACTAATCATGTTTATTGGGTTAAATTTATGGAGTTGACTAATCATGTTTATTGAGAATGGAGATGTTTAATGCATGCTATTACTGATCATGTTCATTGATGCTATATTATTGTTGGTTACTTGTTATTGCTCATGATTATTTGAACTTATGCTATATATGTTGATTTAAAGACCTAACTTAAATAATTTTTGCCAAACATCAAAAAGGGGGAGATTGTTGGTGCAATCGTGCCCCAAGTGATTGGATTTTAATGTTTGGCTAAAATGGGTTTAAGTTAGGCAATGTTGGTGATCTAACATGTGTGATTTGAGTATACAGGAAAGTCCAGGTTTGAAGACTTGGCAAGTGGTGAAGTCCCGGAGGCGCGGCCTCTTGGCACATGGAGAAGTCCCGGAGGCGCGGCCTCTTGGCAAAGGATGAAGTCCCGGAGGCGCGGCCTCTTGGCAAGGATGACTTAGCATGACGAAACCGAGGGAAACGTCTCAAGCTAGTGCAAGGATGAGCACGAGGCTTGTGGAAGGCGTTTGAAGGTTTGCGTCAAGGCTAAGGGTTGAAGAAAGAGCTGAAAGGGGGAGTTTTCAGCTGGAGCAGTCGACTGGCCCTGCCAGCAGTCGACTGGGGTTGATCCGAGACACACACAGAAAGATCAGTCGAGTGGAGTCGACTGATCAGTCGACTGGGAGCAGTCGACTGGCGATTCCAGCAGTCGACTGCTAGTCGACCGTTTGGCTGACAACTGCGCAAATCTGATTTAATTAATGAGCCATTAATGCAATTAATGAGCCATTAATGCCATCAGTCGACTGGCCTTATGAGCAGTCGACTGATGTATGGAAATACATAAAAGTGGTGTTCGACGCGAAGAACAACAAGAACTCTGATTCTCTTCTTCTTTGCTGAACATTCACACTGTGTTTTTGTGTTCTCTTCCTCTAAACTTCAATCTTCATTTATTGTAAGGAAGAGATCAAGTTGTGAGGGTTTTCTCCACCTTCGAAGGGTTCTTCGAAAAGGAGGGTTTTCATAGTGGAATCGTCGGCTGTGTGTGTGGATCCTTGGATTAGTCACCTCGTAGAGGTGGATACCAAGTAAATCGAACGGGTTAGCGTTGTGATCTTTTCTTCTTTTATTTTCTTTGCTTCCGCTAATATTTTTGCAAGATCAAGAAAAGTCGAAAAATGCTATTCACCCCCCTCTAGCGAACGCACCGATCCTCAACAGTCATGCCTCACATACCCACAGCCTAGACACGGCCGTGTCCCTCCAACAGAATGCAGATAGCAAGGGGTCGTGCCTATCAGGCACGGCCGTGCCTACTTCCACCGCAGGACCACACCAAGTCGTGCCTATGAGGCACGGCCGTGCCTCATTTCCAGAGCTTCGGTAGTACACGACCGTGCCTCCCAGGCACGATCGTTCCCATTTTCCAGAGGGACGACAGGCCACGGCCGTGCCTCCCAGGCACGGCCGTGTGACGGAAAGCACGGGGTCTCCCTTCTGGATAGTTATGCAAACTTAAAGTAAAACAGGCATAACTTTCATCTCGGATGGACCCACAGGCCATGCTATATACCGAAATATAGAAAACTTCAAGATCTACAACTTTGCTTCAGGATGTATAGAGAGATGACTTCTTTAGGCTGTGATAAATGGCACGGTCGTACCTCTTGACCATGGCTGCGCTGGGTGCTCTGCCCAAACTGCAGACCAAACTTCGAATCAACATAACTTTCGGCTCAGATGGAGTTACGGGTCGGTCCACCCATCAAATTGAAGATAATTTAAAGCTCTACAACTTTGGTTCAGGGTCCAATTGAAGAAAACTAGGTTTATTGGGTGAAAATCCATTGAGGCGGAACCTTATAAATCAGGGAGAATCTGGGCAATTTAGGAGAGTATATAAGTGGAAAACAAACCCAATCATGGGTTATCTTGGGTCATTCTCCAAAACTAGTTAATGTCATTTTTCCTATTCAATGAAGTGTTTACACTTGTTTCATATATTGTGTGCCTTGAATATGTTTGATGAAATATTTGTGTGAGTGCATATGCATGATTATGAGGGGTGGATTATTATATAGGGAGATCCTAGGATCGTATGACTGAGGCGCCTCGTGACAGGAGGAATACCTTTAACCGGACCTTCCGAAGTGATTCCTACATAATGGTAAACCCCCATAAGGGATATCTAATGGTTGGTGGCCACTAGGACAAGATCCTTAATAGGGTACTCGGTGACAGAGGGTATGGCGTTGGATCGTATGACCGGGGCGCCTCGTGACAAAAGGAATGCCTTTAATCGGACTTTTTGGCGTCACTTTTACTAGAGGGCCACCACATAGGACTTCAAGGTCAAATGCCAACAAAGCCTGACGAGGTCGAGTAGGTATTTTGGTTAGAATCCCTACAAGGTGGTAAACATTGAGAGTAAGGGAACAAACATGAATTAGGGACTTCACCTAGCATTGATATGAATCCAAAATCCTAAACTTATCCATCTCATTCATAAACCTCAAGCCAATCTCTCTTTCTCTGTCACACACACAACCAACATCCTCAACCAATCCGTTTCCTTAAGAGTCTAGACAACTATCTTAGTGACATCACTATAGCTAATACACAGCCCCTGTGGTTCGATATCTTTTTATTACTTGACGATATTCCGTACACTTGCTGAAAGCCTATCAACTCCTCTTAGGAGAATTTACCTATTGCCAACCAAGTCCTCCTGACTCGTTGGACTTTTGCTCGGCTCTGTCCTCGGCCCCCAGGGTTTGTGTTGCGGCTCGGTCCTTCCCGATCAGCCCAGTCTTCTGCTGCGACTCGATCCTTTCTGATCAGTCCAGTCTTCTGTTGCGGCTTGGTCCTCCTAACCAACCCAGACTTCTGCTGCGGCATGGTCCTCCAGACCAGCCCAGACTTCTCCTGGTGCTTTGACTATGCCAAGACTTCAGTGCCTAGCTTCCACTAGGACTTAGTCAAACCTGTGCTTCCTGCACACTTAGATCAACATATTAGTCCAACATACACACTTAACTTGAACCTAGTTCCATTATCAAAACTAAGGTTCGATCTGCTGGTGCTCCCTGCACCAACAATCTCTCCCTTTTTTATTATGGCAACTTAAGGTTTCAAGTTAAGTTAAAATATATTTAAGCTTAAAAGCAATAAGTTAAATAATTTAAAATTAAGTACTATGCATAACAATAATAACATGCATAAATTGTGTGGTTTTCCTTAATTTTAATCTCCCCTGAATTAATGCTTAATTTTCAATTCTCCCCTGAATTTCACATTTCTCTTTATTAGAAAAGTTTAAATAAACTTTTCCCTTTTTTGAAAATCATTTTAACTCTCCCCCTTAAAGGATTATTTTGAAAAAAAAACCTTTTAAAACTTGAAAACTTGAATAATTCTCTCTCCCTTTGACATAATCAAAACTATTTTCTAAGGTTTTGAGTCCAAGCTTAATAATAAAATTACTTAGACAAAAATATTTATCCTTTGGGGCGCGCGTCCAACTTAGGTTTTAACTAATTACTAGAAAGTAGGAACTTGACCCAGTTACCCAAGTGTAAGTGTATCATCCAATCTTTAGAAGGTAAGCTTTTTCTTTCTATGACACTTAACTTGATCAATATGAATTTAAAGTCTAAGTAAGGTTTGATGCACTGACTTAAGCATCTTAGTACTTAGACTAGAAGTCTATACATCTCATACTGTTCTATGTTTTTATAAACACAAGCAAGGTATCTAGTGTGCTTTGTGAGATGTCCACCTAGATCCATAGGATCAAGCTTTCTAGGGGATTGCATCTAGTCTAAGGCTAAAATATTTCTTTTTATATTGAAAAATAAGGTTTTTAAAACAAACTAAGGGGGCGTTTGGTTTGATCATTTTCCATTTTTATTATCTTATTTTCTAGAAGTTAGTATTTACTTTGTGTTTTCCAATCTCATTTTCTAAAAAATGAGAAGTCATTTTCTAATAAAATAGAAAATGATAAAATATCATTTTCTATAGAAAATGAAAACTATGACTAAAAAATAGAAAATGAGAAAAGGCGGCTATAGTGCCGCACACCTTCTCATCGCACGATTATTTTAATAAAATAATTTATTAAATTAATACATATAATTTGATAATTTTATTTTAATATAATTATTTATTAAATTAATAAATATAATTTTTTTAATTTTATCTATTAAAATTTAAAATAAATTTATATATATTTTAATAAAATAATTTATTAAAATAATTATTTCAATAAAATAATTTATAAAATTAATAAATATAATTCCTTAATTTTATTTTTAAAATTTTAAAACAAATTTTTATTTATTTTAATAAAATAATTTATTAAAATAATTAGTTAAATTAACAAATATAATTTGATAATTTTATTTTAATAATTATTTTAATAAAATAATTCATTAAATTAATAAATATAATTTTTTAATTTTTTAAAATTTAAAATAAATTTATATATATTAATAAAATAATTACTTTATTCATTAAATTAATAAATATAATTCTTTAATTTTATTTTTTAAATTTAAAATAAATTTATATTTATTTTAATAGAATAATTTATTGAAATAATAAATATTTTTGATAATTTTATTTTAATAAAATAATTCATTAAAAATAATTATTTTAATAAAATAATTCATTAAATTAATAAATATAATTTATTAATTTTATTTTTTAAAATTTAAAAGATATATATATATATATATTAATAAAATAATTCATTAAAATAATTATTTTAATAAAATAATTCATTAAATTAATAAATATAATTCATTAATTTTATTTTTAAAAATTTTAAAATAAATTATTTTTTAAAATTATAAATATTTAAAATAAAATTTATTAAATTATTTAATTTGATTTCAATTAGATTTTATAGTATATTTGAAGTTATATAATGTTGTATTAGAAGGTCAGGTTTGATCCCTTTCTAATATGGTTGATCCTCTTCTTGTATGATTTTTTTCTTTTCCATGATAAGATAGTATTTTTATTTAAAAAATTTATTTTATTTATAATTTTTTATATTAATAAAATAAATATATTTTTTAATTTTATTTTCTAGAAAATAGAAAATAGTATATCATACCAAATATATTTTCTATTTTCTAAAAACTAGAACAGAAAATAGAAAAACAGAAATAGAAAATGAAAAATAGGAAATAGAAAAAAAATTTCCAAACCAAATGCCCCCTAAAATTTTTTTAAAATAAGTAAGGTTTTGAAATGCCTTTTTGAAAAACAATACTTATAATAGATTTAAAAATAATGAGTTTTGAAAAATTCATTTTACTACTCTACCAAACATAAACCGAACCTCCTTCTTAATGTACTAAACTCTGACTCGGGTAAAGGTTTAGTGAATATGTTCACTAAGTTGGATTTTGACTCGACATAGTCAAGTACAATCTCTTCCTTATAGCGATATGGTCGCGTATGAAGTGATGTTTTACTTCTATATGTTTGGTCCGTGAATGGTGAACTAGATTTTTGATCAAATTTATTATACTTATATTATCAATTAAGACCTTTATATTTTTATATTCTAAATTAAAATCAGTTAATGTGTGCATCATCCAAAGTATTTGAGCAACACATTCACTTAACGTTATGTATTCAGCTTCAGTTGTAGATAATGCAACACAGTGTTGCTTTCTACTATACCAGCTGACTAGACAAGGATCCAAAAATTGACATCCACTGCTTGTACTTTTATGGTCTAGTTTACAACCGGCGTAATCTGAGTCTGAATATCTTATTAGGTTAAAGTTATTGTTTCTAGAGTTAATCACTCATACTTCAAAATGTATATTTATATTTGGATAAAGACTAATTATTTAGAAGATCTTTACTTTTTTAGGGATGTGAAGGATGTCATAAGTTTTTTTTCCTCATATATGATTAATTTGCAACATGCAAACATCCAGTTACCTATGAAACCTAATATTTGAGAGACCATTAGAGGGATTTGCTAGGTTATCATTGATTTGATGTACTATATACCACTTTTTCTTCTACCTAAGAATTAAAAATACAAATGAGAAGAGATTTATCCACTAGTGATGTCAACAATATCATAACCATTGCTGAAATTGTCTGTCAGTCAATCATTGAAGGTTTAAAATTTTAATCCGTGTCGAGATTTCAATCTCAAATCGAAATGATACAGTTTCGGTATGGTATCGTGTTGTGCTGATATAGTTTTGATTTTTTTTTAAATTTGAAATATAAATATATATTAATTTTATTAATATTTAATTATTAAATATGCTTTATATGTTGAAATGTTGAAATTATATTTCAATATTTTCTCATAAGTTAATGTTTATTAACTTATTATAAAAATTATTTTTTTAAAAAATAAAATTTTAAATTCAAAATTAAATTTAAAATTGTAAAATCATTTGAATGGTTAAAAGTAATTATAAAATTATTTGAAAATCTTAAATTATTTTTTTCAATGTATTTGTAAATTTTTAATTTAAAAAAATTTATTTGAAATGTTTAAGAATTATATTTTCTTTAAAATTTTAGATTATTTTAAATTTATATTTAATTTTAAAATTATTTTTAAAAATTAAATTTATTTTATAAAATATTTATTAAATTATAAAAGTATTTAAAAATTTTTAAATAATTTTTAATATTTTAAAATTCTTAATAATAATTTATTTTTTAAAAATAAAAAATTAAGTAACCCAAAAAATAAAAAAAAATCACAGTTGTAATAGCTCGTGGAGGCCGTCGCAGCACTGCGACCCTTATGGGGGGTGGGGGGTTTAGGAATATATAATTTTTTTAAATTTTAAATAAATTTTTGAATATTTTAATGGAATAATTTCATTAGAATTTTAGGAAATTTGTTTGAGTATTTATTAGGTTAGGGGTCGATGGGATTCATTAAAAAATAATAATATAATTAAGAGATAAATAAATAAAAAATTGTTAGTATTTAAATAAAATAAATAAAATATATAACTAATTAGATAATTTTATTAGTGTTTAATTAAATCTTAATTGAGTTTATCAAAATTAGCATTTTAATTAAAAAACCTAATCTTTCCTCGACGCATGCAATCTCGGCATAGGAGGCCAGGTTGCGCGATCACATGACCTTGCGGTCGCGCGATCGCACGATCCTGCGGTCGCGCGATTGCACGACCCTATGGCTGCGTGATCACACGACCCTGTGGTCGCGCGATCGCACGTAGGGCCACGTGACTCCTCGGGTGAGATCGTCGAGGTCACGTGACCCCTCCGCACAATCCCTCTTGCGGTTGGGCTAGTACCGGGTCATGCTGGTATCAGTTGGCGGGCGGAATGAAATGTTTCACCCGTTTCAACCGGTTCGACACAAAATTTTAATCTCTACAATCATTACACATTCTCTCTTAACCATTGCTGGAGTTGTAGTTCCTTGGATATCTATTTTTATATAGTGCAACCACATTCAATGCATGAACATGACCTAAGTTTCCTCCTGCATATTCTTGAGGCATTTTTTTATTCTCTTTCTTTTCTTTTCTTTTTCTTTCTAAAATAACTTTAGTTTGATTTCCAAATAATGCTAACAGTTTGATTTTGTTTGTATCACCAATGGCAGGTTCTTCTAACAATCCTTACCTAACTTGAGATCAGTGATGAGCAATATTACTCTACTTCCACCACTCAATGCGACTTGTTCATTGTATTTTCATAAGGTATTTTTAAGAGATGTTAAAAGTAGTATTGCTAGTTGCCAGACTATTGTTCTAGCAATAATCTTTTACACATGCTATGGCTTTGGTGATCCCAATCAATTTATTTGGTAACTTATACTATCCCTGCAAGTGACATTTTATTTGCATCCTAATTCTTATGCACTCTCATCCCTTTTAGTAAAGTGTATTTGTTGATTGATTCGTGTCTTTACATAACATACAAGATGCATCTTGCTTTCCACGTTAACAAACTAATCACTCTTGGAAATTGGAATGAGAAGTAGGAAGCTAGCTAATGGCATGTTCTTGAAACTTTGTATTCATTTACCTTTCCGTGCGTTATACGCTAGTCAATGCCTTGGTTCTCAGATGTTAAAACACCTTTTCCACAAATAGGCCTGACCATTTTACCTCTTGAACTAGGTTGCCTTTCGTTCATGCAAATCCTCATTAAACACCAACATCTTTGATATGCTATAGCATGTAGCATCTTGTCGTGCTTGATGTCATAGCTTCTTTTCCAATTGTTATCTTCTCTCTTTAGTTGTTTATTTTCATATTCAACAAGCATTTATAAATATTTAGTCATGAGATATTTTTACATATCCCCTTGCATGAATTTCAAGTTCTTGTTTATATTAAATGTTGACAGTTCTGCGATATCATTGCTTGGTTGATTATGCACACTACAATTTATTTCTAGTATGTCTTACAACACTTTTTACAAATCCTATACATTTATAGCTCATTTGAAAAAAAAAAGAAATTAAGTTTTTTGATAAGATTTAAGACTGACGAAGGGATCTCTTTATGATAGGACTGACTAATGGATAAGTGTTTTTATTCTTATTGGTATCATTAAATTCAATTTTAATAGGTCTAGCTCAAACACTATGTTTTCAGCTTAAGCCCCCAAGGATGTCCGCATCTCCACAATGACATGATATTGTCCGCTTTGGGTGTAAGCCCTCATGGTTTTGTTATTGAGCTCTCCCTAAAAGGCCTCATTCCAATGGAGATATCTTTCATCCTTTTAAACCCATGATCTTTTGCATGTGTTTTAGATGTGGGACTATGTTTACACCCTTGCAACCCAACAATCCCCCCCTCAAACAAAGGACCACATGCATCCTTCAAACGGAAAGCCTCCATTTGATGTCTGAATGCTGGATCCACCAAGACTTTTTGCCCCTCGGTCCACCCTGACCTACTAGGACTTCTTGCCCAGCCGCAACCAGGACTTCCTGCCCCTCGTCCACTCGACCTACTAGGATTTTCTGCCCAACCGCAACCAGGACTTCCTGCCCCTCGGTCCACTCGACCTACTAGGACTTCCTTGCCCAGCCGCAACCAGGACTTCCTGCCCCTCGATCCACCCGACCTACTAGGATTTCCTGCCCGGTGTTTGGTCCTCTTGATTCAGACACGGGATCACCCACTTCCTTTGTTTAAGGTTCAATCCACATGGTTAGATCCGGATCATGGCTCATCCGGCGGTTAGTCCGGTGAAGAGCGCCCTCGCTCTGATACCAATTGTAGGGTTCCCAAGGATGTCTGCATCTCCACAATGGCATGATATTGTCCACTTTGGGTCTAAGCCCTCATGGTTTTGTTCTTGGGCTCTCCCCAAAAGGCCTCATTCCAATGGAGATATCTTTCATCCTTTTAAACCCATGATCTTTTCCATGTGTTTTAGATGTGGGACTATATTTACACCCTTGCAACCCAACACACACTCCTTATATGCATTGAAGTATGAGTATATTGCCCCCGAGGCATAGTTGAGTTAGTTACGACGCAGCAGAGTTGTAGAAGAGGGCAAGGGTTCGAATCCTGACGAAGCCAGGCAATCCTCCTACGTCGTGACCAACTGTAGTTTCTCGATTTACCTCCTCACAGATAGTCGTGGGGCCGCTAAGGTGACAGATTCCACCTTTGTAGAAGAAGTATGAGTATGTTGCCCCCGGGGCATAGCTGAGTTGATTACAACGGAGCAGACTAGCAGAAGAGGGCAAAGGTTCAAATCTAGGTGAAACCAAGACAACACTCTCCTCCGTCGTGGCCAACATCAATTTCTTGATTTACCTCACAGATGGTCATGGGACCGACCGTGTGAGGCCGCTGAGGTGGCGGATTCCACCTTTTAACAGAAGAAGTATGAGTATGTTGCCACACAGTGCAATGGTAAGAGGTAGGACGGGCTCCTATGCAACGAGGGTTCGAAACTCTCATAGGACATATTGTATGCCTACGGTGTTCGAACCACTCGTGATGTTAGGCCGTTTGCTAGGACCCATATGTGCTTCCCAAATTTACTCTGATGGCTGATGGAAAATGTCCATGGGCCAGACTAGTACCTCCAGGATTAATCGATTTGAAGAACCGGATACTTGGATTACCACAAAAAAAGAAAAATTGAAGTATGAGTATGTTAGTTAACTTGAACATGGATTTTATTGATGTAGACGCCCCCCATGATACTAGTAAACATCTTTTAGTTGTGTCAATTCTAAACATGTATGCCCTCAACCAAATTTGTCCTTTTTTACTATCAACTCTTGATCTTTATCTGGATGTAAGTACAGATTCCTTCATAAAATTGTAGAGATCAGAAGTGAAGGACAGGTACAATGTGTTTGATATATTACAATAAGCAACAAAATTCTAGTGGGAACGATTTATTTGATTAATATGGTGCAAAACCTAAAGGTGTAATCCTGAATGTCTTGTTCGATTAGGTTACTTAATTTTGTTACCTTCTCTTGGTTGGAGATGATCCCAGTGTGTATATATATTGGGTAAGCACGCTGCTGAATTTCTAAATCAAATTTTGGATCTAATTTACGTTTGTAAATATGAATTTGAATTGAATCGTATGCTACTTATTGCTGATTTGAATGACACTACTTAATTTGTTCAAAATAGAGCCTGAATGAACAAAACCACGTTGGGGGCACTTTAAAGGAATATATACAAGGTTTAGCTGAAAGATAGTAGTGAGATTTGATTTGTTGATGTTTGATTGAAAGAATGACATTTTAATTCTTTTAATATTCTAGTATGAGATAGTGATAGTCTACTTTCTAGTTCAGCCACCCATGTGCCATGTTCACGACGCAATCAAGCTGTATACAAGGAATAAAATGTAACG
>NC_133876.1:4261428-4386428 GCF_044706935.1 Curcuma longa | reverse complement strand
TGGAAATAAGGATTCTACTCTTTCCACACTAGATAGTAAATTGACATACAGGTTCAAGCTTACAGATTGAAGCTTATCAAATGACATATACAAGCCTGTTGTTTACACTTTTCGTAGCTTCAATAGCTTTATCTGTTGTTGTTGTAATTTGTTGCAGTGGTTGAAATGAGAAGCTATTTACATTTGGTGAAATTTCTGGAATTTTTGCAGAGTTGGCACAAAGTGGTTCACTATTCATGCTGTTAATGGTAAGCTGAAATAGCTTATGGCTAATTTGTCTGTTTATCAGGTTCTTTGAATGTGCCAATGGCTGTTATCTGTTTATTAAGGATGAAAATGCTGATATTGGATTTTGAAATTTCTGTAATTGTGCAGTGTCAATGCTGATTCTATTATATGCTGAAATTTTGGATGGCTGGAATTTGGCACTATGGTTTTGTTTATATCAGTTTCTGAATCTATAGCAGATACTGGAATCTGATAAATGCTGATTTCTAATATATGCTTGTTTCTGGATTTGATGGTATCTGGAAATGCTGTCTTTGGCTCCATGGTTTGAACATGCTAAGATTCTTGTTTCGGCAGATGTTGTTCATCATTCAGTTGCTATAGTGGCTGTTTCGATAAACTCTGATGTGTTGTTTTTAGTAGTATCAGTGTTACTGAGTTTTGCAGATTTTGGCTCAAAGTAGCTGACAAATGCTGAGTTTTGCAGATTCTGATATTTTTGAGATAGGAGCTGATCATGGTGTTGTCTGAGACAGACAAAGGTTAAAGTGTGGGGGAGAGATGAGTGTTGAGTGTTGACTATTGTGTTTTTAGCAGTGGATTAAACAGAAGGAAAAGTTTTAAATTGTGAACTGATCTGAACAGTAAGCTTAGTGAAGTCAATTTAGATGCAGAGTATGCAAATCTGAAACTGTGGAGCTGCTGCAATTCAAACCTACTGAAGCTAAATGGATGTGAATGCATGGAGTGTTGAATGAATGATTCATTTGCCAAAAAAAAAAATTCAAGCTGAGAACAAGGTTGAAATAAAGCTGAAGTGGGACTAAGATTAAGCAGAGTTTTATGAGTTGTGAAGAGGGGACTGATATGGTTGGGATGTTCTTAATAAATTCATCATAGAATTCGAAGAGGATGATTGAAATGCAGTGAAATCAGATTGTATCAGTTAAATTCAGAAAAAAAAAATAGAAAAAAATGTGGAATGTATCAGAAAGAAAAAAATGTGGAATGTATCAAGTGAATCATTGATGGCAGCAAAGCAACAAAAACAAATTGAAATCAGAAAAATCAGTCTATTTCTGAAATTTTTGAGAAGATGATCAGGAGCTGATTTTCAAGGCTAATCGAGGATGAAATTCAGCAGATTTTGAATTGGCAGATGTTGAATTGTTAAAAACACCAGAACGCATTTGAAATGAAGTGTTTTGAATTAAATGGAAGAAATCATGTTAGAACTGGAACAAGGAAGTTTGAGTTTTAAAAGGAGGCAGTAGCAATTTAGAGGGCAGAAATTGCAGAAATTGAAAAATGCTGAAATGAATAGGGAATTTCAGAAATAAGGTGCTAGAATTTGAAGGAAACTGAATTGGAAATTCTGAAATGATGACTGATAGAAGAAGAGAAGTAGAAAAGAATGGCCAAGTCCAAACATATAGCATTTTTTGTGCCTAAATCTTCCACTTATTGAAAAATCAATCTCTTCTTATTCTTTCCTGTTTCGAACTGCAATTTGAACTGTTTCTGATCTTTCTTTGTTGCTTTTCATTCTACCTTTATACTGGAATTTATATCCATAATGGTGGTAGAGAGTAGAAGATTAGCAAACTTATGGTAGTTCAAGAAACATGTGTAGCTTGAGTGCCCTCTACCAAAAAGCATACATTTTAGTTTAGAAGGAGAGCCACATAATGTTTATCCTGGGAGGTTTGAGTGATATCATGTTCAATTCATTCATGAAAGTGGAAGTTAGTATTTAGTAAACCGAAAGTAAAATGGGTGTCCCAAGAATGCTTAAGATCTTTGAGATTTATTATTTTAGATGGTTGCTTCTTCGATTTACTAATCATGTTTCGGAATGTGTTTAGGGGGGTGCCATTGAAGTAGGATTTTAGTTTCTTTATTTGCTTGAGACAAGCAAAAAAATAAGTGTGGGGGATTTTGATGATTGGTTTAATTTGCATTGCATTTTATTTTGAATTAATAAACATTTGAGTTTATTTGGGTTAAATAATGGGTTTTGGTGTTAAAATTTCTATTCATGATTTTCTTTAGAGTTAATTCAAATTTGCTTAATAATGATTTGTTTTTTTTTTAATTTTGGTTTTAGGTGCAAGATCTGGATAATTGACGAGCTCGAGTTAGCCAGGTCAAGTCAAATGTTGAACTTGACTGATCAAATCAGTGAACCAGTCCAGAAATTGAGCCAGGAATTGGATTTAGCTATGAACCGGACCAAAGAGGCATGTGAACCCGGTTCAATGGAGGAGAAAACCAGCGATGGAGAAGGGAACAGTAGCTTCGGTGAGAAATTTGGATCGCGACTCTTCTTCTCCGCGCGCGCGACACCGACGCCAAGCTCCGTTCACATCTCAGATCTGAATCCACTTTCCTTCCTCAATGGCGACTTCAGAGTTCATCCTGCAATCATCAAGTGTTGAGCAGATAGCGATCAATGGCATTTTCTAAATCGCGTCATTTCTTCTTCCTCCGTGTTCCACCGCATTCTTGGATTCAAGGGCGTTCTCTAGATCCGAGGGTTCCAGACATTGCAGAGCTTTCTCTGGAGTTCTTCAAGGAGTCCAGCAGTCATTCCACTTACTGGTTTCACCGAGAGATTTGATAATCTGAAATTTCCAGATCTGATCGCCACAGTACGCTCTGTTCTTCACGTAACAGAAATTCCAGCTAAAAGGGCGTTCTCTGCGGCTGGGAGATCTTGACTTACTGACTGAAGGATTCGGAAGGAGCTATTGAGAACTATAAGGGCGTTCCCTGAGGTTTCTTCGCAGATCTGTGAAGAGAAGGAAGTTGATTCTGATTTGAGTTTGTGAACGATATTTTCAGCATATTTTGATCTAGATCTGTTCTTGTTTTACCATATATTTGCTGCTGAGTTTGTTTTAGAAATAGAATGCATCGATTGCTATTTTAAAAATGCCAAAGACATGTTGATTGAATAAATTCTGTTTTAAATTTCTGATATCAATTTTGCAGGAGCAGATTCGGTAAATTTAGTTTCTGTAGTTAGTTTGTTAAATCAAAAACAGAATGCTAGTTTAATGGCATTAGGATTGAGTGGTTTGATTGCATTTAGGATTAGATCCTTAATATTTCTAGTGTTCTTCATTAGAATTCACTTTTGTTATTAATTCTGCAGTTAAGTAGTTTAATTTTTAGTCATTTAATTTTCTGCATTTAATTAGTGAGCTTTCATTTAATCAGTTTCATTTCCAGTCATTTACTTTTTAGATTAAATTCTTGTTAGGATTTATTGGCATTTTGAATCGTTAGTATAGAAAAATCCAAAAAGAAACAACTGAAAATCTAATTCAAACACGCTTATTAGTATCCTTGGAAAAATACGACTTGGGACTCCATACTACACTTTTATTTTCAATCTTGAATTGTTTTGATCTATATCAATTTGATGCACCACGTGACACGTAGAAAGTGGCCTTTAGGCTAGGCTTGGGTTTGAATTGATTTGAACTGATCGAGCCAATTTGACTGATCAAACTTGAGTTGAACCCCATTTGAAATCCTGATCGAACCAAAATTGATTTTTCTCCAAATTTAATTTCCTACAAAATAATTACAACCAATTATTATCCATTCATATCATAAATTAATAAAAAAATACAATAAAGCTCAAAAATTCATGCAGGATTAAGAATTAGCCCAACAAACCCTATTTATGTTATAAAATATGATTTGATCGGTCCAAAATAACTCCAATTAAACAGGTAAAATGCTAGTTATCAGTTGTTCGGCCTTCCCGGTCTCCTTCGGCTATCCATGTGGAGGAGGCTCCTGGAGATGATCTTAAGAAGTATGACCAAGAGGTGCTACCTGCTTTGGATACAGAGACCATTTTCAGTCACATAAGCGGTTCCCTGGGCAAGGTATTAGGTCTTATTTTTTTTCTTTTTAGCGTTGTCTTATTATAGCTTATTTATACGCCTTTCCCTATCTATGTTCAGTTGGTGAAGCAATGCCAGGAGCTCCATCGTCGGGTCCTTCCCTGGAGTCTGCTAACCAGCGCCTGGAGACCCAAGTAGCTGAGTTGCGAAAGCAACTTGAGGGTCTGGCTGGATCGGAGGAGCACCGAGCTGAAGAGGAGGCGACCAGAGCTGAAGCTGCAGAGTTAAGGCAGGAGGTTAACCGATTGAGGGTAGATGCTAAACTTCGAACTTCCAGGCTTCGGGAACTAGAGTAAGAATTAGAAGGGAGTCAAGCCTCCACCCGTGCAGCTCAGCTGGAGTTAGGTAAGACTCAGCATGAGGTCGGCCTTCCTCGGAAAGTTCGGTCCAAGCTGGAAGCCGACCTCACCGTGACTTATCAGCAGAAGGGAGTGCTCGGTTGTGATCTGGAGCAAGCGCAGGGTCAGGTGCAAAGCTTGGAATCCCAGCTGTCCGAGGAGAAGAAGCAGCGGGAACTTGTGCTGGGTGACAGGGATAGAGCTCTTGCCGAGGTAGAGGTTCTCCAGAAGCAGGTGGCCGATCTCCAAAAGCAATGAGAAGAGCAGAAAGAAACCTTCCTGAGTTCTCCTGAATTCAAGGAGCTGTTAGGAGCTAAGACCGGCACCATGCTTATGCATGGGTTCAAGGGGGCTGTGAAACAATTTATCCAATCAGGCCTGATAGCCAAGGGTACCAATTTGAGCTTCCTTTGTCCGGAGAAGGTCTGGGAGGAGTTGCCTAGCTTCAGAGAAGCCTGACCCTTAGTTTATGACTGTTTCCTGATTTTTATAAGACTGAATTGAACAACTCGTGTTTATCTTTCCTGTTGGAAGGATGTTTTGATGTAATATTTTGTTTTGGTAGTGATTTCCTACTTTCTCCTTTATTTTCTTCTATTGATGTATAGTATCTATTTTTACTATGGATACTGCTAGAGCTTAACACGTGATTAGGTTTTATGGTTGTCACCGATTTCTGAGGAGGGGTTAATTTGGATGAGGGGCATGAGCAGGGCCGCAGCACCTCATGCAAGTAGTGTGGTCTTGAGGACTGCAGATTCTTATTAGAGATGCCGACCTATTGTTTCAACGCTTTAAGCTTAAGCTTGATTTCCTGGCATTATTACCTACTATGGGTATCAGCCAGGTTTACCGAGCTAGCTCTGTTTTCTTGTTTTAGAGAGCAGGGGGTTGGCGCGGTTGCCGGTTTAATTAGCTTCGATTTTGACCTAGTTGGCTTTCGTTTCCCCCGGGCTGTTTATGTTTTCTGAGGGGCTCGGGTTAGGCTCTAGTTGCACCCGATCTTTTATTTTCTTTCCTGACGTGATTGGCTTCGTGATTCGTCGGCCTATCTTCTCTTTGGTTCCTCGAGCGTGATTTAATTCCAACCCGTTGATCTGCGTTTTAATGGTTCAATGGCGGTGATGCATTGGTTTTTCGGTTGCATAACCGCATTCACCGGTTGATCGATGTTTTATTATTTCGACGGTCGAGATCCGCCGACCGTTTCGTCTTAAACCTTTCTTCTCCACCCCCGCCCTTTGCGAACCCTAGTTACTCCGTCTTCGCTGTTTTCGCTTCTTGCTTCTGCGTCCTTGGTCCCCCTCGAAAGGAGTTTTTCCTAAAAATCTATGAATTATTACCCTATTTTGAATGTAGCAAGCGGTGTTAACCGCTTCTGCCCATAGATATGTGGGTAGTGAGTATGCATTTAGCATAGTTCTAGCGGCTTCTTGTAAAGCCCTATTTTTTCTCTCAACAATTCCATTTTGTTGAGAAGGTCCTTGCACATGAGAACTCATGCTTGTATCCATTTTCTAAGCAATATTTGGAGAAGTTTGAATTTTCAAACTCTCCACCATGATCACTCCTAATTCTATTTATTTTTAGTGTTCTTTCATTTTCAACCCTTTTACTAAATCCAATAAAAATGTCTAAGGTATCATCCTTATGTTTACTTGAGCTTTGGTAGTCCTTTCACCAACTCCTTGTTTGCCACTTTTGCTATGGTTTTCATGTTGATGTGTCCAAGCCTCCTGTGCCATAGCCATCCTTCTTCTTCTTTTGACATGAAACACTCAATATACGGGTTAGAAGCAAAAGCCAAATTGAGATAATAAAGATTTTGGTTCCTATAGCCTTCTAGTATAACATTTTTCCCACCAATTTGCCTAACCAAATATTTATTTGCATGAAACTCAACTTGATAGCCCGAGTCACATAATTGACTTACACTAAGCAAGTTAAATTCCATGTTTTTGACTTTCCCACTATTCCCAAAAGATACTTCTCCTTTCTTTATATATTTTATTTTTGTGAATTTACTTACATCTCCGGTCATGTGTCTTGAACATCCACTATCCATAATCCACATGCCTGTATCCTTCTTCTCTCTCACCTAAACAACATAAAATACATCACATTTTGGAACCCAAAAGCTTGATTCACTTACATTTTGCAAGTACTTTTTAGGAACCCAAGCTTGTCTAACCTTGTCCTTAGGTGATTTGTTTAACACCCCTTGTCTACCTACTAATGAAATATAAGACACTTCTTTAGGCCTATATCCTATCCCAGCCTTGTTGTATACCGCCCGTTGACTATTTAGGATCATGTCAAGGTTTCTAGACCCTAAAGTGAACTTCTCTAAACATTTCCTTAGATCCACAATTTCATTTTTCAATTTTTCATTTTCTTCACATAAATCATGGTGGTCAAGGTCGGTATTCCTAGTTGTTCTAAGTTCTTCTTTCAATGCTTTGACTTTAGACTTTGATTTAACTAAAGCATTCCTAAGATAAGCAATTGTACGAAAGAGAAGCTTTTGTTTGGCACTATCCATTACCTCATCCTCACTTGAGGAGGATTCATCTTCGCTTGATTCTTCCTCTTCACTTGATGTGTATTGATCATCCTTTTGTGCCATGAGTGCCATGTGCCGGGTAATGTGGCACGACTCTTCCTCATCATCTGAAGATTCACTACTTGAGGTGTCCCATGTAGCTTGTGCAACCATCACCTCCTTCTTCTTCTTCTTTTCTTTTGAGTCTTCTTTCTTCTTTAGATCCGGGCAATTTGGCTTGATGTGTCCCCTTTTGTTGCATCCATAGCAAGTCACGTTAGGATTATAGTTTGAACTTTGACTTTTACCTTGGGGTGGTATGAACATCTTCTTGACATTTCTTCTGGTGAACCTCCTTGACTTTCCCATCATCCTTTTGACATAGTGTGTCATCTCTTTGGGCGTCATCTCTTCATCACTATCGGAGGACTCTTGCTCGGATTCGGATGATTCTTCTTTCTCCTTCTTTTTCTTCTTGTCCTTCTTATCTACAAGCAAAGCAATACCTTTCTCTTTTGTGGACAAGTTAGCTTGCTCATGTAGCTCAAACTCACAAAATAATTCATCTAGTTTTACCGTAGACAAGTCCCTTGATACTTTATAAGCATCGACCATTGATGCCCATAGAGTGGTTCGGGGGAAAGCTTGTAGGACATACCTTACTAGATCTCGGTTGTCAATCTTTTCACCAATGATATGGAGGCCATTCATGATCTCCTTGAACCGTCCATGCATTTGACTTACATTCTCGTTGGTCCTCATTGAGAACGATTGGAGTTGACCCACCAATAAATCTCTTTTGGCTCGCCTTGATTCGCTTGAGCCCTCATTGAGTTCAATAAGCTTTTCCCACAATTCCTTGGCCGAGTCGAATGGACCAACCTTGCTCAATTGTTCTTTGGAGAGTCCGCATTGCAAGGTTGTTGTGGCTTTCGCATTCGCTTGTGCCTTCTTGCATATATCCTTTGACCAATCCTTTGTAGGAAGAGGTTTTCCAGAAGCATCCTTGGGTTTTTCGAACCCATCTATAACACTAAACCAAATGTCAATATCATTCATCAAATAGTATTCCATCCTACCTTTCCAATATGCGAAATCGTTGCCGTCGAAGTAAGGCGGTCGTGCGGTGCTGTATCCCTCTTGAAACGCCATTAATGATTCTTTCGGTTGAATGTTAGTTCGCGCGAAAGGGACCTGCTCTGATACCACTTGTTGGGATCGAGGCGTTCGCTAGAGGGGGGTGAATAGCATTTTTCGATCTTTCTCTGCGAGATTGTTAGCGGAAGCAAAATAATAATAATAAAGAACAAAGATCAAACGCTAACCCGGTTATTTACTTGGTATCCACCTCAACGAGGTGACTAATCCAAGGATCCACACACGCAGCCGACGATTCCACTATGAAACAATCTCCTTCTCAAAGCACGCTTCGAAGGCGGAGAAACCTTTACAACAGAGTTCCTTCCTCGTACAAGATTTGTAGTGAAGTTTAGGAGGAAGAGAAAGAGTTTCTACAATGTCAGAGAGCTGTCAGGAAGATGAAAGAATCAAGTATTTTTTTCTGCGACGTTGACCGCTCTTTTTATAAAATTCAGTGCACCAGTCGACTGCTCCTAGGGCCAGTCGACTGATGGGCTTCAACGGCTATTTAATACGCATTTAATTTGCCAGTTGTCACCCAACGGTAGTCTATCAGTCGACTGCTCCAACACCAGTCGACTGGTACCAGTCGACTGTACCTCTCGACTGATCTTTCTGTTTGACACCAGTCGACTAGAATTCAGACTTCAGTCGACTGATACTTCTGAACTTGGCTGTGTGTTCTTCGGATCAACCCCAGTCGACTGCTGGCAGGGCCAGTCGACTGACTAAGCTGAAAACTCCCTTTTTCAGCTTCTTCTTCATCCCTTAGCCTTGACACAAGTCTTCAAACGCCTTCCACAAGCCTCGTGCACTTCCTTGCACTAGCTTGAGACGTTTCCCTCGACTTTGTCGTGCTAAGTCTTCTCTTGCCAAGAGGCCTCGCCTCCGGGACTTCGTCCTTTGCCAAGAGGCCGCGCCTCCGGGACTTCACCAAATGCCAAGACTCCATTCCTGGACTTTCCTGTGAACTCAAGTCACACATGTTAGATCACAAACATTGCCTAACTTAAACTGATTCAGCCAAACATTAAAATCCAAATCACTTGGGGCAAAATTGCCCCAACATTCGTTCAAATTGAGCTAGTTCTTCTTGCATTGCTATGATTCAATCTGGGTCTGACAATGCTTCTTCGATGATTTTCGGTTCAATTTTAGAAATTAAAGCTATTTGACTTAAATTCCTATAAGCTGATCTGGTATACTAGGAAAGAAATGATCTTGTATTGACCAAGTATAGGGATTACCAACCTGATTGACGACTCATTGCAATAAAAACTCCCAAATACAACCAGGTCACAAGTCAAGGTCCTGCAAATTATAAAATAAAATATCCTCTAAATATAATATTCTATTAAATTTCCATCAAAGTAAATCCTAGTCGATTCTAAGGTTAATCTAACCCAATTAAACTCCAATTAACTTAAGTTAGTCTAAATCAGATCAAATAGGATCAACATAGGCCAATCTAATTGATCCAAAGATTTAGCACTAACTTACCCAATTAAATTAATTTAACATGACTCGGTTAATTTAATTTAAGCTAATCTTATTCTAAATTTATCTAATTAAATTAATCTCCTTATTAATTAGGCATAAACCCTAATTAAATAAATCTTATGTCAATTAATTAGGCCAAAACCACAACCTAATCAAAAACCTAATCTATCAACAGAACGAGGATCTGGTTCCACAAAATCCCAACAGCACCCAAACCTAATAGAATTCATCCTCCTCAACCTCACAACAGACTGTCATCCTCAACAACTGATCCAACAGAACTAATTGTTTGAGTTTAACAGATCCAACCATTACACCCGATCAGCGCACATCTACCCCTTTTTTTCATTACGTCTTATTGTTTGAGTCTACTCAGAAATGCAAAACTAATTGGAAGAGCAAAACAACAAAATCTATACCTAATTCTGGCGATCCTGCGTCGGTGCTGCCGAAGAGAACGCCGAGAGATCGAGAGGAGAGGTCGAGTGAGTGAGATGAAGTTTTGAGGGAGCCGCCGAGAGGGGCGCTGCAGCACGGCGGCGAAAGGATGTGGCGACGGTCGGCGTCTTCTCCACGGTAGGACGCTGTAGGCGGCGGCGGAGTTGATGGCGGCAGGCAACGACATCGAATCGCTGCAGGTGACTTTGCTTCTAGAAGAACGATGATGGAGCGATAGGGTAGTGGCGGCAGGGTGGCACCTTGTCAATTTCCACAGCGGCGGTGCGGTCGGGCAAACACGAACAAAGGGACCTGACTACTTGATCTAAGGTCGGCGCTTGGCTTTTAAAGCCTGAGCTATGGGGTTTCCGACGCCAGATGCGGGCCTGTGACGGCGTCCGCGTCAGTTCTGGAAAACTCGATCGCAACAGTTACGGGCGGTAGCGGCGGTTGTGGGCAATCGTGAGTCGCGTGACGGTCGCGGGTCGTGCAGGTGGAGATCATGAAAATTGTGATTTAGTTTTATCGAGGAGTAATAGTAACTTGAACTGAAATTTGGGTTTGGCTAAACCAACTTAAAAACCGTTACCGTTGAATCGGTTACTATAATGAACCAGGTTCACTTTTGGTTCATTTAGTTCACTAATCAAATGACCTCTGATTTAATTCAAACTAGTTTTGTTTGATTCGTCTTTATAAGACGAATCTTCTCATCCCTTTTATTTTACCAAAACCTCTTCCATCGTGAATCAACCAAGTTGGTTTAAAACTAAGTCGTTTGGTTCACTAACCAAATGACATCTGATTTGACCCAAATCGATTTCGTTGATTTCATTTTTGCAAGACGAGTTCCATTCTCTACCACTAGCCATTTACATATTTAACCTAATTCTAGATCCGACCCATTAACCTAAATGGGCTTGGCTAATTTAGGCTTCAACCCACTTACTCCGGCTCGATTAAAACTCAGCCTTTAATTGGTTAATCCTAACCCTAAAATTTCTAGTATCTTACATTGAAGATTTCACATCTATTGATAAAATTAAAGTACACAGATTTCAACTGCCTATTTATGGATTAAAGCAAACATCCATGAGTTGGAATATCCCTTTTGATGAGGTAATCAAAGAGTTTGATTTCTCACAAAATCTAGATGAACCATACGTGCACTGAAGATTAGTGGGGAGTGCTATCATAATCCTAGCATTATATATTGATGACATATTATTTATAGGAAATGATGTACCCGTTCTACAGTCTGCTAAAGTTTGATTATCAGAAACATTCTCCATAAAATACATGGGAGAAGTAACCTATATCATTGGGATTAAGATCTATAGATATAGATCAATAAAGTTATTTGGTCTTTCACAGTCTACATACATCAATAAAGTGCTAAAATAGTTTAACATGGAAGAATCGAAGAAAGGTTTTATTCTTATAAGACATGGGATTCACATGAGTTAGATCCTATATGTGTTAGCATATGATCAATCATGTATGCTACATGATTTGCTAGGTCTGATGTATCATACGCTCTAAGTGTCACAAGCAGATACTAGTCGAATCCGGGCATGGATCATTGAATGACTGTTAAAGAAATCCTTAAGTACTTAAGGAGAACTAATGATTTATTTTTAGTATACAAAGGGGAGATATGATTATACATGGATATACTGATGTTAATTTCCAAACGGACAAGGATGATTCCAAGTCTCAGTCTGATACGTATTCACTTTAAATAGAGACGTAAGAAGTTGAAACAGTTTCAAGTCGAAATAAATTGCAGCTTCTGAAGTAGCAAACAAAGCGATTTGGATCAAAAAGTTTGTTACTGAATTTGGTGTAGTTTTGAGCATTATTGAAGCATTATTATAGTTTAGTGCAACAATAATGGGGTCATTGCTCAGGTCAAAGAATCTCATCAGCGATCCAAATATGTTCTTCACCGCTATCACTTGATTAGGGAGATCATTAGTAGAAATAAAATATAAATTAAGAGAATATCCATCGAAAGAAATCTAGTAGATCCTTTGACGAAATCTCTACCTCAAAATTAGTTTGAGAGTCATGTAGAAGCTTGTGGTATAGGCCAAATGGGAATATGTTATATTTTGAATCGTGTCCTAATACAATTGTCTTAGATAATATACTATTTATTGGATAATAAAATCATAATTTCAGTGTATATTCTCTATATATCTGATTAGATCTTAAATTCAATTAATAAAGTTTACAATACAATCCATAGCATGAGAGAAATTATGATTAGATCACAATTAGTGAGTATTTCTTCTTGTATAATTATGTATGTATTGAATTATTCTCTAGTCGATGATGAATTAATGAGACTGGACATAATTGATTATGTAAGACTAGCATATGTTAGACTCCTTGGTTTAACCAAGCAGTCGATCTTAATTGGTTGGAAATATTGAGATGTTTAGACTTAGTTAAATGTAACTAGTTCATCAGATGTGACTTACCATAAGATTTTATATTGTTCTATATATGTCTATAAAGATCTCATAGTAGTTTGAGTGCAAGTTTCCTTTGACTTGAGGTATTCAAGTCATTTTAGTCATGGAGACTTATACTTTGATATCTTAAGCAAACATCTTTTTGGAGGTGTGGCCTCAGGATGATTGGGTATAAGTCAAAGTGTCGGAAGGTAATTGAATAGCCCACAGAGATTCACCACTCTTTTTATTAGGAGACATATACCCTATGACTAATTGTTATGATTATTACTCGTAAGTCTTTGGCCAAAGCAGAAACACGTAGAGAGGATGGTCATCTTGGACAGTTGTTTAAGTAATTTGAATTCGCCGGACAAGAAACAACTGTTTGGGCTAGATGTGACATAGTCAGTCTAATGGAAACTAACACAGAGTATGTTTTGAACCAAGCGGGTATAAGATAAATAAAAGGAATAAACGCACGAATAACTGTAGCTGCTAAAGGATTCAGAAGTGGTTCTGAAATCAACTGTGATTTTTTTATTAATTAGGGATCATGATATACTACAAGGTGTCATTCATAATTGATCCATAATTAATGGTTAATTATAGACGATCAACATAAACTAGGAACCTATAAGATCATACATACTATAAGTTTATCCAAAAGACATAAAATAAGTTTGAGAATTGGATTCTCAGATCGAGAGAGATTAAGTTTGGTTGTTTCAGATGAAGGGCAAATATGGAAGCTATCTATTGGAATGGAAGCGTGGATGCGTCACGTCTTTTGAAGACGAATTGGATCCTCTTTGATTTAATTATAAATCAAATTAGTTTGATTTTAAACTAATATGGCTTGGTCTTAAATCAAACTTAATGCTAATGGTTTGTGTTAGTGAATACGGGTTTGGATTCTCGAATCAAACCCGCTATGAGATCTATAAATAGATCTAGTTAGAAGAGAAAGATAAGGAATTGGATTAAAACCTAAGAGATAGGTTTTTATCTTCTCTTCTCTCCCTCTCCTTTGTGCCGCCTGCCAACCACCAAGGGGTTCTCCCCTTTGTGTTGCCTCCACCCAACATGACCAATCGTCGGTGGACTTGCTGCCACTATTTAGCACTATCGGAGCCCCAACCTCCGACCACCCCTTCCTCCGTCGGCTAGCCACCGCCTCCAGGGTGCAGCAGCTGCGTAAACAATAGCTGGATAGAGGTTGTTCCAACCGTGAGGGAGCCTCTTCCACCACCCTTAGGTATTGTTCCGGCGAGCAATTGTTGCTACCGAAACTTCAACGACATTAGGCCTGTTGTTACTCATTGGCAACAAGCCTTCCGACCTTCGAACAGTGGCTTCATCGCCTCCGTTCAGTTCATTTCGTATCGTCGGATTATCTTGTGCTATTGGATACCGAATCGGACTATGGGTCCTCTCTCGGATCACTTTGTCTCCCTCCTTCGACAAGTATCAAAATGGAGATATGACATGTAGCTTAGTGAAGTCATCTCGTGGATACGAGTAGAGACAATCTTTCAAAAGGTTGCTAGTTGATGTCATTTAGGTTTCATGTTATCTAATAGGTATAATTTAATTATGCTACTTAATTCTATGATTATGTCTACACATGTGTGTATCCTTGTATGTGTATGATGCGCATTGTAATAATTTAGATTATTATGCTTCCATTGATTGTTTATTGAAATAAAAATTTTAACACGCATAGACACCCACTAGAAGGATGTTTTAATTATTAAGTTAGATGAATTCTTTTGCAATTTTGAACTTCATAAACAAGCTAATCATGATCAAAAAGAGAAGGGTGTAGTCTTGATTGTAAGAAAACCAAGTCAAGATCCAAACCAAAGGAGGAAGGCGAGTTGGAATCCAAGTCCAGACCATCAACTGATAAAGATGATTTATCTTCAAAAGTTGCTCATATGGTCAAACAGATGATCCTATGGAAGAAGTTCTCTCAGAGATTCGTAAAGAAGGAGATTTTGAAAAAGGATCTTATAAATGTCTGGTGCTTCAAATGCAACAAGAAAGGATACTTTAAAGTTGACTACCCACTTCTTAAAGAAAAGGATCTTGACAAGAATAAAAGAAGAAGAAGAAAGCCTTAAAAGAAATATGGGATGAGTCATCTTCAGAATCTGATTCAGACTCAGATCAAGTCAATGCATTGGTGGCAACCGAGGATGCATCCAATGTCGAGTCCGAGTCAGAGTATGACTCAACCTTAGATTTGAGTCAAATCAACGACTCATACGAGTTGATGAAGTAACAAATCCTATCACTAAAAAATTGCACGCTACTATTTTACTTAACTATGACTTTAGCTATACAAGTCACAAGTAAAGTCTCTACTTAGGAGGTCAAAGATCTCAAGGAAAAAACTAATTTTGACTTATTGGCACATATTAGTCAAGTTGGAATCTTAACTCAAGTGTCAAAGCTTGAGGAAGAGAATTTTAAGTTGAAAAACAAAGTTGATGAGTTGAAATCAATGTTGGGTAGATTCACATCTAAGTCTAAGTATCTAAATATGATGCTCAAGGTCAAGATGAGCTGCATATAATAGGAGTGGACTTGGATGTAGTTCAAATCAAAATCATATTTCTTACTTGTCATTAGTAAATAGAAATCTTAGACATAAGATGGCTTGAGTTCTGAAGTCCTATCTAGTTAACTAAGTAGGAAATAAATATTTTTGGGTGCCAAAATAACATATTTATTATATTAACTTAACTCATGCTAATACTTGCTACACTAACTCGAGCTCTAAATTAAAATGTGTTAAACCTCCAACTTAGGGGAGCTAATTCTTAGGTTTGTTTAGACTAATTTAGAATCAAACCTTGTTCACATGTTTAAATTGTTATCTCTAATATATATACTTATACTTTAATCTTTGTTTTATTATTTTCATTTTATTTTGAACTTAACATAGGTTTTACAGTAGACTGCATGATCCTATAGATTAGGTAGCCAATATATCTCATAAATATTTAAGATATAACTTGTTTATGTACCGAGCCACGTAGACAAACATGAGATGCTTAGGGTTAAAGTTTTCATTTCAGATGCTTAGATCAGTGTATCGACATGAATCAGAGTTAAAAAACTTTAAATTGATCAAGTTAAGTAAATTTTCCATGTTGATAGCTAATATTTCATAAGTATTAAGTTAAAAATTCTTACTTAACTTGATCAACAAGTTAAAGGCTTATATTTTATCGAAAGCTAAGTAATAATCTAAAAGTTAGACATTTCAAAAATTATATTTCTAAAAACTCTAATTTGTTTTTTAAAATATTTTTGAATGTTTATTTTTATGAAATAGTCTATTGATCTTAATGTGGGCTCATGTTAATCTTGAAGTTTGCAATTATTAGATCTGATTCAACTTATTTATTTTTATATAAAAATTAGTATTAAATATTAACTTATTTATTTTTATATAAAAATTAGTATTAAATATTACATAATAAAATTTAATAAAATGACATTTTAAATAACATATACTTTCACACCTTTAGATATTTCAAGTTTGGAATTTTTTTATTAAATTTTAATTAAACGGATCAAATCGGGCATAAAATTATCCATGGAAAGCCCATATAGGCCTATGCCAGTCCGGCCACACCTCGCTCCAAATAATCCCTTTTATAACTCTCACGGTCTCTTTGTATTTGGTTTTGGTGGGAGCGAGAGGGGAAGGAGAAGACACTCGCAACCTTCAACCCTGCTTCATTCTTTGGCGTAGCGGTTCTTATTTTTTGGTTTCTTGAGTGAGCGGGAGGAGATGGGAAGGAGAAGATACGACCTTTTCAAGAAGACAAAGCGACGCTTAGGTCGCTCTCAGCATCTCCGAGCCCGCAAACGAGCGGGTAAGCTTCCCAGGTGAGTTTTCTTGGTGATTTTTCTCAATGTTTCTGCTAGCTGGGAAACCCACCCTACCCCTCAATCTTGCTGCACATTCTTCTTTTTCTGCTACTAGGTGATTTAGGGTTCTTGGTGTAGCGGGAGGAGATGGGAAGGAGAAGATACGACCTTTTCAAGAAGACAAAGCGACGCTTAGGTCGCTTTCATCATCTCCGAGCCCGCAAACGAGCGGGTAAGCTTCCCAGGTGAGTTTTCTTGGTGATTTTTCTCAATGTTTCTGCTAGCTGGGAAACCCACCCTACCCCTCAATCTTGCTGCACATTCTTCTTTTTCTGCTACTAGGTGATTTAGGGTTCTTGGTGTAGCGGGAGGAGATGGGAAGGAGAAGATACGACCTTTTCAAGAAGACAAAGCGACGCTTAGGTCGCTCCTCCGAGCCCGCAAACGAGCGGGTAAGCTTCCCAGGTGAGTTTTCTTGGTGATTTTTCTCAATGTTTCTGCTAGCTGGGAAACCCACCCTACCCCTCAATCTTGCTGCACATTCTTCTTTTTCTGCTACTAGGTGATTCTTCTTTAGTAATTGGAGCTTTCTTTTCTCTGACATCCCCAATGCACGAACAAAGCAATTCCTTTTTAGGCTTCAACTTTGTTGGGAGGTCAAAAAGCCTAGGCTCTGTTTTGGTTTGTTTGCTTGTTTTATTGTTATTTATCTAACGCTTGACATGTCTCAGTTCTTTTGGTTTACTACACCAAGTTTCTGTAAGTTTCTTTCCTGATATTCATTTGAATTGTCTCTAGCTTGTTTGGTTTATCAGCTTCAACATTTCCAATGTCTATTCCATGTTCATTATAGTTTCATACCATCACACTCTTGCATACTTGGTTGAACTACCTTAAGCAAATATTGGATCCTCTAGTTTACAACATAGGATTATAATGATATAACTGAGTATACTTGAGATGCAATGTTCACCTTGTGTTTGAACCTGAGTTTGATGTTTCTAAATTCACTTATATGTTATTTGTTCATCTTTCCAGCCAAATATAGGGTTGTCTCTTGGACAACAGCGGAAGATTATTCTGCTGTTTTAGAGATCAATCACTTCTCCAGATATTTCAAGTATCTCTAACATTATTACATTAGCTAAAATGTGACACAAATGTTCAAGGTTTTCTTTCTGCCCTATGCTTTCTGCTTCTTTTGTCTTTGTCATGCTCTATCTTACTTTCTTGATGTTTATAATTGATACATACCCTAGTTACATGCTTCATTTGCTACAGTTCGTAATGTGCTCAGGGAGCTTGCTCTTTTACCGACACTTAAGTGCTTGACTTTTGACTTCATTAGTGCTTTAATAGATGAAAGCTCTGAAGAATTTGACACTGTGTAGGTAAAATCCATAAATTATTTAAATGTGTTTTCTTGACATGAAATATTCTATGTTTCTCAATGTGTAATGCTTTTGCTTCTTGGTAAGTTAATTACATCATTCTATGACAGCAGATTCCATCTTCCTAGAAGTTAGTTGTGGAGGATCCTTCAACCCTTCAAATTTTCTTTCATTATTATAGAATAATGAGTCCATTTTCAAAATAGGTATGGTTTATGCAACTTCTTATGAAATAAACACTAAACACGATGTTGCAGGTATGGTGTTGGCATGAAAGTAAGATGAGCCAAGTTGTGCTTGGTCATTTTTAATCCTTATTATTTATTTCTGAAGTTCTCATCAATTTTTTCCTAACAGAAACTATCAAGACTTTAAGCTCATAATGAAATGACCTTTAAGTTGAAATAACAGCTAATAAGAATTAGAAAGATGAGTGCATATAAAAAATGTTGCCCTTATTCAACCTAGGTATGTTATGAACAGGAATAGGTAGGAAAAGGTGTTAAATGATAGTTGTTGGAGGATGGTGTAGAAGGAACCAAGCTCAGGAGAAGGAAATGAGCAGATTAATGATTTTGTGGTGAAGAAAGTGAGAGGACTAAGGGGGGATTGAAGTGACAAAGATATATGGCAAGGGGAGGAGGGTAGGAGCATGTTTGAAGATTACGAAGAGTGTTAACGAAGTAGGAGATGGAAGTAAGCAGATTTGCAAGGAAGAAGAGGAAAAGTTATTTTCTTTGAAGAGGTAGGGAGAAAGTGGTTGCTATGGTTTAGAGGGGGCAATGTGGCGGTTGAGGAGAGGGACTATCATACAAAGCTGAAATCTGTGGTTTGTTCCCCACATCCATTATGTTAATGTGATTTATACCTCATATAAATACAATACGAAATCTAATTATTATTGAGAATATTAGCTATGTGGGATTAATCTCCTCAATGTACTTTATCTTTTAAATTCTTTTTGTATTTTTTCGTTTATTGCATTCGCCTTTGCATTATTATTATTATTATTAGTTTATAATATCAATATTTTTTTAATGTGACAAACTACATTCTTCTAACCTTGTTATTCTTTTTTTAAAAAATAATTTTCTCTTCCTATCTCTTCTCCATTTTCTTTTCCTTTTTTATTTTCTTCCTATCCTACTTTGTTTTCTTATCCTAATCTTTTTAACTTTTCCTTATCTTTCTTTAACTTCCTTTTTTTATCCTACCATTCTTTAGTTTTTCTTTTTTTATTTTCCTTAGTGGTGGTGCAAGGAGCACTAGATAATCGAATATGTATTTTGATCATGGTAAAATGTTCAAGTTAAGAGTGTATTGTGTACTGATGAGATAATCTAAGTGTGCAGGCAGCATAGAAAATCCTATTTGGAGGCTAGGCAAGGTAAGCCTTAGTTGGAGGCTAGGCAAAAAGTCCTGGTCAATGAGACTGGATAAAGAAGTCTTGGTGGATCAAGGACACTAGGTGGAAGTCTAGGCAGGTCAGTGACCGAACGTCTAGCAGATTAATGGGTCAGCGAAGACCGGACATAAAAGAAAGTCCTAGGGGTCAAAGGATCGAATGCTAAGCAGAATTCAAACAGGTCTACAGGACCGGATGTTTGGCAAAAAGTAACTCTCATGAGAAGACTAGGTGAGGATGCATTCCTTGAAGGGAACAGTAAACATCGATTTGACCTTGGGTATCATTGGAAAACTCAAAAGTCAAGTGTGATGTAGGAAAATGAGAATAAAAGAAATTCAGATTCCGAGCACCCCTATTGGATCCAAGTGCCCGAATGATACAGACGCCTCCATCAGATCTCGGCGCCCGGATGTCGATTCTTTCGGCCAGCTAGGCGGATAAGGTGACAAGTCCGGATTGGCCGGGACACCTCAGCTTCCAGCTACCCGAAAGGGATCTAAGTGCTCAGAGAAGGATAAGACGTGGTGGAGTCAAAGCTGATTCGACAATCACTATGTCAGCATTCTAGGCGCCTGGAGATGCTAAGTCAATCGGTTATCGTGGATCGGAGATCCCATGTGGGGGACCCTAGAAGGGGGTATGGGCGCCTGAATTGCTCAATATAAGCAGTTGTAAATAGAGCCTTTAGAACATCAATAACGACAATTCTGCGACCACTACTCACGCTCTATGCTCCCGAGACACTACTGCGACATCGAGATGCTATATCGACTATCACGCTTAAGCTCTAAATTGTAGTCGGTAATAAGTAGCTTACTTTTTAATTCTGTCTTTTGTGCTTAATTTTATAGGAACAGTAAACTTGTTACCGTTCCTCTAATTGTAAAAGATGAGATTCTTTCTTGTTGTGAGACTTTTAGTGAATTACCCATTGGAAGCAGTCAAGGACTGTAGACCTTGGAGTAGTAGACAAGGGTTGTGAATCAAGTAAAAACAAAATGTGTCCTCACTTTCTGTTCTGTTTGTATTTTCCACTGCGTACTCTAAAGCTTTTAAAATGAATTTTCGAAAACAAGTAAAGAAGCGAAGACCATCCCCTTTAGCGCTCTTTTCAATCCTACAATTGATATCAGAGTGGGGGCTCTCTGAATTGGTGAAACCACCATTCGAGCAATTTTTTTGTTGTTTTCTTTGCTCATTGATCAAGTAGTCTGAATTGGTGCAATCACCTCTTTTGACAACTTGTTTAGTTTTTTTAGAGTTGCTCGAATTTAGTGCAAACACCACTTGAGCGGTTTTTTGTTATTTATGCCTCCTTATTCCTACACTACTAATCCAAGACTAAGTCTTGGTACAGTTCTTTTAATTTTTTTGTGCAAGATATATGTTTGAATGACTCATCAAGAAGACCACAATGTACATAGCTCGTCCACCCCTCTTTTCTGGGGAAGACTTTGGCTACTAGAAGGGCCGAATGGAGTACCACCTGAAGACGCAAGTGGAGATATGAATAATCATCCAAACCAGTTACACTATCCCTAACGACAAAGGAGTCCTCCTAGCTTGTGACAAGTGGGACCAACAAACCAAGAGAAAAATTGAGGCCGACGTAAAAACTACATAGATTCTCTAGTGCGGTCTAACGAAGGAGGAACTCAACCTGGTAGGACCCTTCAATACTGCGTATAACTTGTCTGAAAAGCTAATCGAGTTGTATGAAGGAACCTCTGATATAAAAGTAAGTAAATGGGATTTGATTTTAAATAAATTGTATAATATAAAAATACAGGAAGGAGAATCTGCAAGCCACCTTTATGCTCGAATCCAAGACCTCCTCAATGGCCTCCACGCGATTGGACAATCAATCGAAAATTGGGACGTGATAAGGTATGTACTGAAAGCGTTTCTGAGAACTACCTTATGGGCATCAATGGTCGATGCTTACAAGGTCTCTCGAGATCTTTTAAAAATTAAGTTGGACGAACTTTGTATTGAATTTGAGTTACATGAACAAACTAATGCTAATCCCGTGGAGAAAGGAATTGCCTTAATTGCAGGACAATACAAGAAGAAGGAGATAAGGTCCAAGTCTTGAGTGGAGCACGAATCCGAAGACTAATCGCATTCAGAAGGCGACGGAGAACTCAACACCGAACTAGTCAACCTAGTTCGGAAACTGCTCAAAACAAAGAAAGGACTCATAAAGCACAAGATCAAGAAAATAACCCAAGCAATGAACAAGCTGAAGACCGAAGTAACTTGCTACGATTGCAATAAAAAAGATCACTACAAATCAGAATGTCCAAACCCAAGGACAAAAATCAACGAAGAAAAAAAGCACTAAAAACATGCGGGACGAGTCATCTTTAGAAGATTTTGATGAAGAAGAACAAGCCCAAGTGAACTTTTTAGCACTACCGGTGCATGATCAAGTGGCCGAAATCAAGTCCGAGTCCGAATCCAAGTCTGAGCCCAAGTTCGGATCCGAATTCGAAGCCGAGTCCAAGAGAAGCCACGGATCCATATCCGTTTCAGATGGTTCTAATAACAAGGTAAATCTCTCCTTGTTAAGAAATTATATTCCTTAATTTATGATTTGACTCGTGAGCTAGCTAAATCAAAAATCCAGGTCAAGTCTCTCCAAAAGGAGACCAAAGCCCTTAAGGAGAAGATTGACCTAAGGATTTCAACTAAGCAAGTTCAAATCAGAACTTTAACTCAAGCCCAACAATTTGAGCAAGAAAATTTCAATTTGAAAATTCAAGTTGAAACTCTTAAAGGGTCTTACCTCAGAATGATACTTGGAACTCAAAAAACTATATACAATTGATCCGGACTTGGATATAAGGCTAAAATATGATTCAAATCGTACTTATCTTTAGTAAATTGAACAAATAGACAACGAGTCCAAGCATAGGTTTCCAAGTCCAGCTTGATTAATCAAGTCAAACCAAACCAACATTGGGTTCCTAAGGATCAGATTCACTATCTGATTATATCTTATAAGGGTCATGATCCATGAGAAGCCAATATAAAAACCATATAGCTAGATAAACTGAGTATTATGTTTTATTTTATTTATTATTTATTTTATTTATTTTTTAAACTTAGATTGAAACTAAGTTAGATAAGGACAAAAGACTTCATTGACACTTGCCTAATCTAGTACCAGGGTAAGGCGAGATGATAGTACGTTAGGGAAATTTGATCTAGATAGTCAAGTGAGGTAAGGAGTACCCTACTTGGTTTGCTTAGCTAAGTGAAATTAACTAAAGCCACCCTGTCAAATCACAGACTAGTTAGATCAAAGTTTTTCATTAGATTAACTAAATATAAAATTTCATGAATTAGTTTTATCTTAGAAAATGGTCGTTGTTTCGATACTCAAGAAGGTCTCTGTGCCTCGCCATAGTCTGGAAGCTAAAACTTGAAATGTATATTTAATTGATCAATGATTAAACTTGAATCTAACTTAAGGTCAATCAAGACTTAAAATTTTAAATAAAAATAATTAACAAAATTGAACAACCATCTTCCACACTCGATAGGATTAAGTGATTGATAATCTAGAAATGAGTGAGATGAATTTAGGACGCAATCAACGAAACTCAAACCTACAAAAATTCAAGTAATTCAATTAATTCAACAATAATAAAGTTAATTAATTAAACCTTAATCAAATAATGCAAAAACCTTAAATAAGTTTAACTTAAACTTTAATAAATCTAAATTAATTTAACTCAATTTTAATTAACAAACTCACACAATTCACCCAAAATAAACGTTCATTAAACATTTATCATTAAATTAATTCGATTTAGATAACTTAACTTAAATTGAACCATCAAATAGACTAAGTAGGAATGTGCTTAGTAGACTAGACTTGGGTTAAAATAATATTTTTTCTGAATTAGTAATTATTGTTATGTTTTTCAAAATTGATTTTTCTAAAACTTATTTTTCAAAACTATTAGTAACAACTTATGTTTTTCAAAAATTAATTGAAATATGGACTTAGCCTAGGTCTACTAGTAGAAATCATGAATCTATAAATTTAGGCAACCAACATCTTACAAAGATCTTAAGATTAACTTACTTGTGTACTGAGCCACTTAGAATGGTATGAGATGCATAAGGTCAAGCTTGGATTTCAGATGTTTATGTTTGCGCATCATCATAAATCTAGGCTTAAAATACAAATGCATATAGATCAAGTTAAGTATTCCTTTATAGTAATTGATTAGCTTGAAACTTACACTTAACTTGATTAACTTAGTGAAAATTGTTATCTTCTGCTAGTCAATTAGTAACACAAGTTAGAAATGCTAATAAGGACAATTTCATAGATGCTCTATTTTCATATATTTTATTTTATAAACTTGGTTATCGTCCTTGGACATATATTTTAATTTTGACTCGTTATTGTTGGGACCGTTGCGTTTGCTAGAGGGGGGTGAATAGCAATTTTTGCTCTTGCCTACAATATTGTTAGCGGAAGCACAAGACAAAAACAAAATAAAGATCAAGCAATGCTAACCCCTTCGATTTACTTAGTATCCACCTCCTCGAGGTGACTAATCCAAGGATCCACACACACCACCAGAACTTTTCACTATGAACTTTCTCCTTCTCAAAACAACTTTGAAGGTGGAGAAACCTTTGCACTCGATCTCTTCCTCTTACAGATGTATAGAGAAGATTTGAGGTAGAGTATGAGAGCTTTACAGAACTTGAAGATCTTACAATGATGAGAAAAATGAGAACAATCGCGTCTCCAATCTTCAGTCTGTCTTTTTATATTTTCGCGATGCCAGTCGACTGTCCCAAGGACCAGTCGACTGGTGGGCTTCAACGACTACTGTAGATTGCGTTATTTCTCCAGCTGTTAGTCCAACGTTCGAATTTCAGTCGATTGAGACTTGCCTCAGTCGATTGGTCAGTCGACTAGTCTCAACCTTTCACTCAACCAAAGCTTCTGTGTGTTTTGGATCAAGACATCAGTCGACTGATACCATCACAGTCGACTGATAAAGCTGAAACTCACCTTTCATCTTCCTTCTTCATCCCTTAGCCTTGACTCACGCTTTCAAACATCTTCCACAAGTCTCGTGCTCTCTCACCTTGGATGCTTCAAACATCTTCCATAAGTTCGAGCCCATGACTCCTTATCCTTGCATTTGCTTGAGATGTTTCCCTTAGCTTTGTCATGCTACGTCTTTCTTTTGCTAAGAGGCCACACCTCTGGGACTTCACCATTTGCCAAGAGGCCGCACCTCCGGGACTTCATCTTTTGCCAAGAGGCCACACTTCCGGGACTTCACCGTTTGCCAAGAGGCTGTATCTTTGGGACTTCACCATTTGTCAAGACTTCAAACCTGGACTTTCTTGTTTACTTAAATCACACATGTTAGATCACCAATATTGCCTAACTTAAACTCATTTAGCCAAACATTAAAACCAACTGATACTTGGGGCAAAATTGTACCAACAGTTATTACAAGGATCACTTCTTTTTTTTTTTCTCAGACCTTCGTGCTAAATTTCAACTGTTTTAAAACTTTAAAATATCTTTCCCCTAATACTTTAAAGAGCAATGATATACTACATGAAAATGCAACATAAAAATACAACATGACACACTATAGACCTGGGTCCCACATCCATGTAGTGGCTCTCACATCCATGCAGTGTAGTGTGTCATATTGCATTTTCATGTAGTGTATCATCACTGTACTTTAAAACCCCTATTAAACTTCTTTTTGATTATATCAAAGGGGGAAAGTAACTTCAAAGTTAAGGATAAAGATAAGTGGTTTTGATAACGTATTTTTTAAAGAAAAATATTTTTTAACTACGTTTTTCAAAGTAAAACATTTTTTACTATGTTTTTCAAAGTAAAATATTTTTTTCATAAAATGTTTTTCAAAGTAAAATATTTTTAAAAAATATATTTTTCAAAGTAAAATATTTTTTAACTACCACTTATCTAAGTAGATGTTTTCTAAAGGATAAAACTTTCTTATACCAAAACAAAGTTTTTTAACTAAGTTTTCTCAGTGATCTTTAAAACTCAAAGCCAAAAAGAAAAAGATAAGATCCAATTCAGGGGAGAGAAAAGTTATATTATTTCAAAAAATAAAGACCACTTTAATTTCAGGGGAAAAGACTGAATTAAGGAGAGTATTCTTTTAAATATTTTGATTTTTAAAAGTAATTTGACTTAACTTTAAATTAGGTTGTCATAATCAAAAAGGGAGAGATTATTGGTGTAGGGAACACAAAATAATCTAAGTGTGTAGGTAGCATAGAAAGTCATAGTCGACGGCTAGGCAAAGCAAGCCCTAGTTGAAAGTTAAGCAAGAAGTCCTGGTCAGTGAGACTAAGCAAGAAGTCTAGGCGGGTCAGTGGACCAGACGTCTAACAGATCGATGGGTTAGTGAGGATCGGATATCAAAAGAAAGTCTTAGGGGCTAGAGGATCACATGCTAAGCAGAAGTCCAAATAGGTCTGGAGGACTGGATGTTTAGCAAACAGGAACTCTCTTGAAAGGAGTAGGTGAGGATGTGTTCCCTTAAAGAGAACAATAGACGTCGATTTAGAGTATCACTAGAAACTCAAAAGTCAAGACCAGACAGTTGTAAACTGTCCAAACATAACTTCCTGTATTGTATTTGTACTGTGCTAACTCTGTGATGTAGGAATAGATCCAGACTTGGGCACCCCTATTAGATCCAGGCTCTAGGACGATCCAAGTGCTCCTATTCGATCCGGGCACCCAGATGTCGATTCTTCGGGCTAGCAAGACGGATGAGGTAGTAAGTCCGGATTGATCAGGACACCTTAGCTTCTAGGTGTTCGGAAGGGATCCAGGCGCCCGAAGAAGGATAAGACGCGACGGAGTCAAAGTTGATCCGGTAATCCCCACGTCAGCATTCTAGGCGCCCGGAAGGGATCCAGGCGTTCGGAGATGATAAGTCAACGATTATAGCGGATTAGAGAACCCAGGTGGGGGCGTCTGGATTTCTTAATATAAGCAGCCGCAAATAGAGCCTTCAGAACATCAATAACGATAATTCTGCGACCACTACTCACGTGCTCTACGTTGTTGAGATGTTGCTACAACACCGAGATGTTACACTGACAATCGCGCTCAAGCTCTAAATTGTAGTCGGTAACAAGTAGCTTATTTTTAATTCCATCTTTTGTGCTTAATTTTCTAGGAACAGTAAACTTGTCACCGTTCCTCTAATTGTAAAAGACGAGATTCTTATTTATTGTGAGAAAGAGTCTTTTAGTGAATTGCCCATCGAAAAATTTCAAAGACTGCGGGCCTTAGAGTAGTAGCTAGAGGTTGTGAACCAAATAAAAACAAAATGTGTCTTCACTTTTTGTTCTATTTGTATTTTTTGCTGCGTACTTTAAAGTTTTTAAAATGAATTTTTGAAAACAAGTGAAGAAGCGAAGTGCGCTATTCACAACCCCCTCTAGCATTCTTTTTAAATCTACACTTAGTCTTTTTTCTCTTGTTCATTTTCTTGAATCAATACCTTTGTTTTCTTCTTTCAGTTTCTCCTTTATATTGCCTTTGTTTTCCACTTTTATTTTGTTGTCCTTATTTTGCTTTTGTTTTTTTTCTTCATTTTACTTCTCATCTTCATACTTTTCTGTTGCTTGTTGCCTTCTCTTTTTATCTTCCTTATTTAGTTCTTTTTATTTTCTATTTTCTTTTTTTCTCAACATCTCTTTTATTTTTATTTATTTATTTTATTGCTCTTTTATATTTTTGCCCTATTCTTGTTTTGAATTATGCTCTTTTTGTCTTTAATTTGTTTCTTTTTCTTATTGTACTCTTCTTTACTTCTCTTTTATTTTTTCTTGTATCCTTATTTTCATTTGAATTCTTTTTTGTTCTTAACTTCTTCCTTTTTCTTTTAGTTAGTCCCTTTCTCTTGTTCTTTAACTAATTCTTTTATTTTATTCTTTTAGTTTATTCTTTTAGTTCAACGCATTATAATGTTTTTCGTCCTTTATTTTAGTTGTTTGTGTTATTCTTTTGACTTTCTTGGTCCTTTGTTCCTATCTCTTTTTATTCTCCTTTACCATTTCTTCTTCTAGTTCTCATGCTCATACTTGCACTCATTCTTGTATTTTGTTGTTGTTTTTATCTTTATCTAATCATTTTAATTGTCTATTTTTGATTGCTCAACATCTTTTTTAATTTTATTCTTATTTATTTCATTGCTCCTATCCTTTGTCTTATTCTAATCTTTTTTTTTTAAATTCTTCTCCTTGTTTTCCTCTTCTCAGATTTTTCATCATCTTTTTTACTTTCTTCGCCTACTTAATCACATTGTCTTTTTCTTCCTTTTGTTTTATTACACTCCTTTTACTTATTTTATTCGTTATTTTATATTTTTTAACTCCTCATTTGTCTTTTTTTGTATGTGTTTCTCTTTTTTTTTTCTTTTTATCGATAATACTATTATTACTAATATTATTTTTTTTTTTTTTCAACTCATGATTTATCTTCCTTTTTTAGCTTCTTTAATTTATTTCATACTTTTGTGTCATTTTTTTTAAATATCATTTTATTGATTAGTGTGGCAAACAATATCCTTTTAACCATATTATTATTATTTTTATTATTTTTCTCTTCCTACCTCTTCTTCCTTTTCATTCCTTTTTGTTTTCTTCCACTCTTATCATATTTTTTTGTTTTCTTATCTATTCTTTATTTGTCATGTGCTTCTCTTTGCCCTTAGTTCCTCCTTTTGCTTTTTATTATCTTTTGATTTCTTCTTTTTTATTTTTCAATTTCTTTATTTCCCTTTATTTCTTCTTTTTTTCCCTCTTATCTTCTTATTTTTTCTCTTGCTTAGTCTATTTCTCTTGTTCTTAAATTAATACCTTTGTTTTCTTCTTTGAGTATTTATTGTCTATTAGACATTGCAGGTTTGAGAAGCAACTTTTTCCATGGTGCCTCAATTGTTCGATTTCTTCCCATATCTGGTGGTTATATTTGAAAGAAGCTTTAACTATTTATAGGTAACTTCATCAATCAGTTAACAATGCAAATGACATGGTTTAAAATCTCGTACCATATCAGGTAGTATCGGTGAAACAATTTTTTCCGCCCTCCCCCCTAGCATGCCTCTAGTGTCGACACTCCCCAAAGTCGTGTGGCAGTCGCAGTGGACCCAACGCGTGCGACTTGCGGTCGCGGCAGAGGCGTTGTGCACGTCTAACTTCGGTTGAAATGAGATTTGCCATTTTATGTTACAATCCTCGTGATCGAGGGATCACTCCTCTCCCCGTTTGGGGTGGGGTTTACCCTATCCTCGTAAAATCCTCATGATTGAGGGGTAGCTCCTCTCTTTGATCGGGGCAGAATTTTTTCTAATTTGCTTCTCTCCTCGGATGGGGCGAGATTTACGTTATCTTGGTACAATTCTCACGACCGTGGGATAGCTCCTCTCACCGATCAGGACAGGATTTGATCCATCAAATTCTTATTATTTTTGGCCACGAGATCGAACTCTTCTCTTCGATCCAAATGAAATAGATATTCTAGTATTTTGGACATTCTTATTATTATTCATGGTCGTGGGATCGAGCTCCTCTCCCGGTTAAATTATAATCTGTATTACAGGTATATTGGGCATTCTTATGTTATATTTTCATGGTCGTGAGTTTAAGCTCCTCTCCCTAGTTGGATTATAATCAATATTCAAGTATTCCTAGTATTTTTATTTTTAGCCGTGGAATCAATCTCTTCTCCCTGGTAGGATTATAATTGATATTACATTCTTATGCTTATTATCTTCATGACCTTGTGATCGAGTTCCTTTACTCGGTTAAATTATAATTGATATTCACGTATTATAGGTATTCTTATGCTTATTATCTTTATGGCTGTGAGATCGAACTACTCTCCCCGATCAGATTATAATCGATATTCTTGTATTCTAAGCATTCTTATGCTTATTATCTTCATGACCGTAAGATTAAGCTCCTCTCCCCAATCAGATTATAATCAGTATTTTGGGTATTCTTATTCTTGGCCGTGAGATAGAGCTCTTCTCCCTAGTCGGATTATAATTAATATTTAGGTATTCTTATTCTTATTATCTTCATGTCCGTGAGATCAAACTCCTCTCCTCATTCGGATTATAATCAGTAGTTAGGTATTCTTATGTTTATTATCTTCATGGTCATAAGATCGAGCTCTAATTCTTGGTCGGATTATAATCGATATTTAGGTATTCCATACATCCTTATTCTTAGCTGTGAGATCGAGTTTCTCTCCCTAATCGGATTACAGTCGGTACTTAGACATTCCGAGCTCTTCTTATTTTCTTCATGGCTGTGGGATTGAGCTCCTCTCTCCGATCATATTATAATCAATATTCATGTATTCTGGAAAATTTTATACTTATTATCTTTATACCAAGGGATCAAACTCATATCCTGGTGAGATTATAATTGGTATTCTGGTATTTCGAGCATTTTTATTTTTATTCTTGACCATGGGATTGAGCTCCTCTCCTTGGTTGGATTATTATCAGTTAACTTATTTGAGTTTATTTGAATCACATTTCTATGTCATAGATAAACTTCTATCTCTTGTTTTGCATAATCTACTAATGTTTGTTTTATAGACTTGTTAGATTCCAAAGTTAGCAAAGACCTATGAAATAAAATTGAATGATTAAAGGGGAACTCAAAAATATTTCTAGTAGGATATATATGATGCATGACAGCTGAATACTTGTTGGATATGTCTCATATGAATTTTGAAGCTTCATCTTATGAAGCTAAATAGAACTTAAGCACAGTATTACAATTTAATCAATTGTCACATTTCTCAAATTAAAATTTGATAATGTCTAATCAAAATTGAAATTTCTAGCATGGTTTCCTATTCAAACATAGAAACACAACTTTTATTCTTTACTTGTATGGTATTGTTTTCCTTTCATTTTCTTAGCATAGGATATGGATGAATGGCACCAAATTTTCACCATGATCAAGCAGAAAGACTCAGGCTTTGTGCTGAAGTGTTATATATTATATTATTTGAGAACTATAAAGATGTTAATTTTGTTCTTATTGCTTTAATTTTGACACTTTTATAATTTGTATCTTTTACATGATGCATGTTATTATTTAATGTATTCTCAGCTCCTATCTCTTGTAGTTGTTTCCATTCTAAACCTTATAAAAATTGAAATTTCTTATGCAATGCTTCTAAAAGATGTTGCATATGCTGCTACTAGACATGTCTACTACTATGAGTTCTCCAATTTCCTCAACTTCAGTGAGGGGTAATGATTTTTGATATGCACTTCATTTGGTTTAGTTTTTCATTAATCAGTTGCTTTTCTAATTTTGTTATCATTATTACTATGTATTATTATTTGTTACATCTATACAATGATTTATTGTTCTTTTAAGATTTTCAAAACTGAATGTTTGTATTTCTACATGATTTTGATTATCTAATCTCTATGTATAAGTTTCAAAGATCTTTTAGTATTGAACTTTCCAACGAGCATCCAAACATGTGCATTATTCATCGAAAAATTACATTTATTCTTAGGCAGTGGGCTTTTGAGGTTGTAAATTTTTTTTTATTTCTTTGTGTTTCCTATTAATAGTTTGAGGACATTGACCTGAAGTAGCATCTTATTATTGCATGTTGGAGCTCTTTTGGAGTTTACCTTTGGTGTGATACTTGGCATGATTTAATTACATGGACATGTATACTTAAGGCTCATGTTTTGATTATTAACATGATTTAATCTGTTAGTTTTAGTTTACTTAACACTTAAGTTACTGGAAGCAAGGTTTTATTTTTACTTAACTAGATATGATACGGCATATGCTAGTTTCGTTTTTCTTTGAAAAATGAGACTATTTGGGTATTATTATGGTCATCAAGCTGTGTTAGTTCCAACTATTTGGGTATGGCTGCAATACATGATTTTGTAGCATTTGAATTCCTTGATTGCCATTAGTTTTTCTAACATTCTAAATTAAAATGCCCCTACTTGTATTTAATTTAAAATATATTACACCATCCAAAGTGCTCTTTACCTATACATAAGTGATGTTTAAAGATTATGATTTATTCACTGTATTTTGCTTAATAAGTATTATTAACACACTCTGAAACACAGGTGTGTGGGACTAAGAAGGATAAATTGAAGTTGATAGAACACAATGGTTAACCAGTGTTTGTTATGTCCTTGGGATGTAGGTAACATGATCTTGCTTAGCTATTTTAGAAGAAGAGAACAATAGACAATCAATAAACTATAATAATAATAATAAAAGAGAGGATTATTCTGAGATCTTACATGTCATTATTGTAAAAATTCCAATAACATGATAGTCTTTTCACTTTAATTTGACTAGATTCAATTTGTTTTTCTTTCTCCTATTTTCATAGATGAATGCACTTCTTCATTAGCATTGTTACTCTGACAAAATTAGCCTATTAGATTGTTGTTGATCACTTTCTGCAGACAATCATAAGGCACTGACAATGCTTATCCTATGAGCACCTATTTTTGTTATAAGTGTTGTTCTTATTGTCGTTTCTTTTGATTCCTTTACAGAGTACCTTGCACAATATTATAATTTAGAGAGTGCCACTTTAATAATATTCAAAGCTAGTTGTAATGCTCAAAGCCTTTTTGTGTGGCTATGGAAGGTTTGTTTTTTGAAATCCAATAAATTTAATTTGTTTTGCAAATATGATATCCAAGTAGTCAAACCAAGCATATAAATAATCAATTTTCCCCAGCTACTATAACTCTCTTAGAATCGGCATGATTCCCTTCAACTATAGAGCACCAAAATTTTTTTTTATTCTGATGTGTCCAAGCATTACTAATCTTTCTTGTCTCATTGTAGATGAACTTTGTGCCAACTTTTAATCAAGTTAATATGTATCCACTGTAGCAGCTTCTTGCTGCGAATTGTAGTGTCCAAGCTCCAATATAGAAAGAACAAAAGTTACTTTGTCCTTATTGGTTCTCTTATGAGCTATTTCTTGCTGATTTGTTGGACTATGTTAATGAGCGACTTTTGTTACCTTGCTGATGTTTATTGTGGAGTGGAAACACAATCTTGGAGTTTCCTGGAACTTCATTTGATAGTTGGACTTGGTATTTCTTCATTAAGGTAATTTTAATCTTTCTTTTTGACTAATGTTTTTAATATCTCATCCTTCAAAGAATTTCTTAACCATGATTAGACTATCTAGAAACTATTCTAATGCGAGCCTCAACACTATGATATCCATCTTAGCAAACGATTTGAGGCAAGACTATCTAGAAACTATTCTAATGCCAGCCTCAGCACTATGATATCCATCATGGCAAACGTTTTGAGGCAAGACTATCTAGAAACTATTCTAATGTCTGCCTCAACACTATGATATCCATCTTGGCAAACGTTTTGAGGCATATACAAGTATTTGTTTATGCCCTATTGTTTTACCTCTAAGTAACTTTGAGAACAATTAAGTGTAGCCAATTTGGTCCTGTGTTCTTATGAAAAATAGTATATAATAGGCTCAAAAGACTACTATAAAATTAAACAACCTTATCAATGTGATTGAAAGATTTTAATTTCATTTTAACTTTATAGAAGTTTACTCAAAGCCCTTGAGTAATGAATATTGCTGGAGGTAATGCATTTCATTAGATGTTAATAATGTAGGATCGTTGGGGTGCGCTGGAGGGGGTGAATAACAGTGGTTCTTGTTCGTTCATTTTCGTTTGTTCGTACTATCAAAGAAACTTAGTACCGGAATTAGTAAGTAAATAGGAGATTTACGGATTTACTTGATTCTTAATCCCCTAGGATTAGTACGTACAAGGTCTATGTACGGGAGGCGTCCGTCCACTAGTGGTCTCTTTTCCGAACCTTGTTCGCAGGCGGAGAAACTCGTCTTATAGTCCAATCAAGAATATAAATTAAATACCGGACAATAAGAAAAAGGAACAGCAAACTCTCGTATAGCCGATTTAGAAGCCCTTGAGCGCTGCGCACTCCTCCTGGAACTTCCCCGGTTGTACGGGCCTGATTCCGTTTGCGTTCAGCAGCATCACAGGATGAAGAATGAGGCGTAGAGAGATGATCTCCTTGTGGTGCACGTTCAGCTTGCTTATATAGAATCTTCTGGCCGCTTGGATAAGATCTGATTCGATCCTATATCTTTGGACTCTATTCGGGCTGATTCTTTTTGATTCGGGCGCCTGGAACACAGAGGGGCGCCTGGACCGTCTAGGCGCTTGGAATAATATTCGAGCGCCCGGATCCGGTCAACTCGGGTTTGAATTGAGTTGACTATGGACTTGGTTCGGCTGCTTCTGTGTGTTTAGGGCTGAATATTCGGTTAAAATCAAACCGAATAAACTGAAAACTGAATAAATCAACTTTTTTCGACCAAACCGAACCGATCGAATTTTTTAATAATAACTGAATAAATCGGTTAATTTGATATAATATCGGTTAATTCGATTAAAAATCAAATTAATCGATTTTTCTAACACAAATAGCTTAATTCAATTAAAATGATGGTATCAAATATTTTAGTCTCCGTTCAATCAAATAAATGTAAGTAAATAATAAAAAAGAAATGAAGTAGAAATAAGAATATAATTCATTATTTTTATTTTTATTCACTTTGATAATTTATGGAGCTGGGATGGAGATTATAGATAGATAAGACATAACAAATTTTTGACCATTTTCCTCTCCTTTTCCACATGGATTCTTTGATTTTCAAGTTCAAATAAAATTTTACACAGAAATATAATTTTGATTATGATTGATATATCTTTCCGATTCATTCACAAAACATTATTTCCTTCTAAATGTACAAACAATCCATCTAGCATCTGATAATATTTGACATATAATATAATACAAAACTCAAATATAGATGTATGAAAAAAACCTCCCTATTCATAAGATTGAAAGAATAATAAAGAAATATTATTTATTTGCCCAATAATATTGGATAGGATTTTATAAATCTCATAAACTTGTATAAAAATTTGAGTTTAGCAAGATTCTGATTTAGATTTGACACACATAATTCATTCACATAATTGAACAGTCACAAATCATTATCTCACAAGAGACAATTTTAGAGAAAATTATGAATTAGAAAATACCATACAGTAATTTTGTTTGTCTTAAAAATTGCTGACAATTAGTATAGAAGGTTCTAAGTAAAATTATAAATATTATCCACTAACACATTACAGATCTATTTGTTTGAGACATACATGAAACTTCACACAATTATTGAAAAACTTAATAGACAATCATTTGGTTAGAAACATCAAGATAAAACATTAATCATTTGAAGAGCATCTTTTCACGTAAACATTGGAGAACAATTTTTCAACCCCAACATAGCCATGTGTATCCTTAGCATTCCTTCCAAATCAACCTGCATTATATAAATCAAATTGCATAAGATTCACAATCACTATCACATGTTTATTGAACAAGATAATATGGATAAATATTCAGAGTTTAGCACAACAACTTAAACCAATGAATACAACAGAGCTAGAGCTTCAATTCCAACAGTAACACTAACATCTAAATCCAACAGATTCAATTGAATACAATAGATTCAGGGGGTGCTTGGTATAAATTCGGTAATGGGAATGGTAATGGGTTTCATTGAGGGGTTAATGGTAATGGAAATGATTACTGGATTGATGGTGCTTGGTATAGAGAAATGGGTATAAGATTTTACGCCCTGGGAAACAGAGGAAGCGGCGCGTCGTTGATGGCGAAGGCAGCGATTCGATCGCATCCGTGGTCGCTATACTCTCTGGCGATCATTCAGTTCGACGGAAGCGGCGGCTCCAAAAACGCCAAGGATCTCCGCGTCGACGTCGCGCTGAGCGCCCGCGCGACCTTCTTTGGCCAGCGTGGAAGAATGGGCCGCATCGCCGGGCGACAACGGAGGGAATCGCTGAGGAGACTGCTGTCGCCGCCGCCGAAGGAAGCCCCCCTCCTCAGCGACTTTGGCTGGAACTTGCCCCCTCCGGAGCCGCACCCAGCCAACCAATTCCTCGTCGACTGGTCCCAATCCTCCCCAACGCGGCTTCTGGAGGACCTGCGCCTCTGCTCGCAGCGCAACTGCGGGTGGCCGGAGACCCGCCGACACGAGTTCCGGCGGTGCTCGGTCTGCGGCGTCGTCAGCTACTGCTCCGGCGTGCCAGGCTCTCGATTGGCGGCTATCGCACAAGGCCAAGTGCGTGCCTCCTGCCATCTTCGTCGCCGACACCGATTGAGAGAAGAAGAGGAGGAAGATGGGAGAGCTTAGATGAACGGGGGAGAAGACAAAGGGGGCGGCCAAGAGGGGGAGGGAAGAATCGTGGCGGGGCACGGGGTATCGCTGTCCACGGGAACTTCTCTGTTTAATCCTCTAGATTAGAACTTCTCTTAACCTCCAACTAGGACTGCCTAGTCTCCAATTAGAATTTCCTTGTCCAATCCTCCAGATCAGGACTTTCTCTGCTTAGTTTTCAACTAGAACTTTTGTTACGTCTCTAGAGATGACCATCCAAAAAATTTCGACAGCATCTCCCCTGTAACTATGACAATTTCCTTGAATACATGTATACAAAAGGCTAACACGGCCACAATAGGGACTACATGCCCACATCCACATACCACATATGCATAACAGATAAAAACAAGGCTCATACGACCACAACTACTAAACTAATGTATGAAATGACAATTCTGCAACATATAGAAAATCTACGTAGCGAAAACATCGAAAATTCAAATAGACGCACAACGAGTATAAGTCCAAAATCACAACAACAGTCCATGTAACAACACACACACAATCTATACCAACTAACATATATTAATCTTTATGCTGTGAGATGGATACAGCTGGCCAGATCTCTAAGCTCCAAGTACTATCCTCTTATCTGCTACCTGGGGAGAAAACAAGGCAACCCAGGGTCTGGATAGTGAGCATTAGATACTCAGTGGATACAGAATGGAAGTGCATGTAAAGATAGATCAGCAAGAATAACAAGTGTAGAATCCAGAATGAATATATATAGAAGAAGTAAATAATAATCAACAGGTAACAGGAATCAACAGATAATATGAATCATGGTAATAAGAATCATGTAAATGCAATTATGTATGTAATGTCACGCAATGCAACAATTATAGCAAACAAGTGCAACAACCACAATCATATGAATAAAGTAAACTATATATAACCTACCAACAAATGCATGTAAATATACAGCAAACATCACAATCAAATGTAAGTCACTGTTTGCACTCATCACCTCCAGTCACCCCCTAGGGCAGTGAACTGAGGCGCCAAACAGGACATATTGCACAGACTCTAACAACTAACCACCACTAATCTAGTGGGGAGCTGGCAGTGTATCAGGAGGGCAATATAGCTAGTCCTGGTCGCACCCAACATAGAGCAACATATGCTTTCACCCCTGTTCTCACTACAATAAGGTGCCGAGTGAGAGCCAACAAGAACAACCAACAAAGCTGTCAACAACACCTACAACTAGCATGTGGATGTTATGATGATCATCCCAACATGTAATAGCTACAATTAATTAGCATGTTTAACAGGAATCAAGAGAAGTCAACATAGGTCAATGATACAACAGTTAAGACTGTTCTAACAGTGGATAGATCAATCAGAGGTCATTCAACATGTATCAAGCAACGAACAGTACAGGGTATCAACTAGATAACACATATAGGTAACAGGAGTATCAACAGGATAATATCATATCATGTCAAAGGTCAACTGACAAGTATCAAGCAACGATTATCAAAAGGTATCAACTAGATAAATACCTCAAGCAGTATGAATAGCAACAGGATAAATAAAATAGCAACACAAGTCATGCATTGAAAAAAAATCAGTATTGACCAAGTACAGGGTACTCACCTGAATCAGACGTCCGTCAACAACTGAACCCCCAAAATAAGTTCCGAGTATAATAGGACCAATCAAATCAAGGTCCTGAAATTAAACAACAATACAATACTTACTAAATTGATACTGTATTAAATTTACAGTAATTAAACTCCACAGTTCAATCCAACTAATCCCCTTATCGATTGATAAATCAACTAAATGGATTATTATACTCGTTCTAATTGTTAACGATCAACTTAGCATTTTCTTGCAATTAAGCCAATGGAAATCCATAATTCCATTTGTTACCACCATATTTAACCTAACCTAATCCCAATCTACAAACCCTAATAATTTCCAATCATTAACCCTAACAACCAAATTACCCCAATTAAATTTAAACCGATCCAACAATAGTTAGACAACAATCACCCAACAACCAACATATCAATTCCATGATCATCCCAATTAATTCAACCGCTAATCAACTCCATAATCCTTCATTAAATCGATCTCTAATACTCATTGAAACTCAATCCAACAATAACCGGTTCCGGGTTATAATTATCATTAAACACCCGATCCAACTACACACAAAGCACTACTCAAGATCAAATCCAAAAACTCACCTCCAGATCCAAAGTCTTGAAAACTCTAGCTCAGTTCGATCCTTCCCTTAATCAAAACCGAATCCTATAGCACAGTAACCACTCCAATCAGCTAAGCAACACCCCAAATCCATTGTTAAACAACACTTAATCATATTCTAGAATCAACAAGAAGCTTACCTCAAATCTGTGCCCAAGAATCCAACTCCAATTCCAGATTTGAGCCCGCTTCTTCTTCAACAGCCAAACCCCAAAGGAATCCTCCGATTCAAGATCCGAGTTCAGAAATCTGAAAATACCACTGATCTAAGCTAAAAAACCAAGCACAATCCGAAATCTAGCTCAGATTCCCACTTACCGATCACCTCCTCTTCCGGATCGCCGCCGCTAGAGCCGCCACCACACGTGACGATCCAAGCTCCTCCCGGCGAATCTGTAGGATCGATACACGCGCTAGAGGGGGGGTGAATAGCGCGTGTCGCTTTTTCTCGAATCGTTCGTTTAACTATACAAATACTGAGCAGCGGAATTAGAAATAGATGGAATGGACACGCGGGATTTACTTGGTTCCTAACCCCCCAGGGTTAGTACGTCCAAGGCCTAATTCGGGAGGCGCCCGTCCACTAATGGTCTCCTTTCCGAACGTCGTTCGGAGACGGAGCAACCCGTCTTACAGTCCAGAGATAACAATGAAATAATGAACTAGAAATTAGACAGAAAATAAAGCAAACACTTTGGCCGTTCTGGAAGTCCTGAGCACCGCGCACTCCTCCTGGATCTTCCCCGGTTCAAGCGTCTGGTCCCGTTCACGTTCGGCAGCGGCTCTTGTTGGAAGGCGGATGTTAGAATTGATGATCTCTGGCTGCTGCTCGAAGGCTTCTTTTATAGCCCGCCTGAGTCGACTCAGATGCCCATCTGGGTCGACTCCAGCTTGCGTGACAGATCAAATTTTATCCCGTTCGCCGATTTCCTCTCTGAGTCGACTCATCTTGACTCCTGGGTCGACTCCAGCTTGTGTGGCGTCAGCGGCGATAAGATCTTGACTCTGCGTCAGCCTGAGTCGACTCAAAACTCGATCTGAGTCGACTCCAGTGCCGAGTCGACTCAAAATCCGATCTGAGTCGACTCAACTCCGGTTTGACCAGAGTTGACTTTGAGCTTGACTTTGCGTTGACTTTACTCGCTTCACCTCTGCTTTTTCCTCTTGCTTCCAGCTCCTGGTTCCTGCAAGACAAGCATACAAGCAAGCAAATACAACGACCTAAAGTCTTACATAGTGGGTCTAACTTCAGATTTCTACCGAAATATTGGGTTAACCTAATCCACTCCATTCTGGAGAATTCATGCCAACCAAGTCCTCCAGATTTGTTGGACTTGTGCTCGGCTTTGTCCTACCCCCCCAGGATTTTTGTTGCGGTTCGGTTCTCTCTAACCAACCCAGACTTCTGCTGCGACTCGGTCACCTAGACCAGCCCAGACTTCTGCTATGACTCGGTCATCTAGACCAGCCCAGACTTCTGCTGCGACTCGGTCACCTAGACCAGCCCAGACTTCACCTGGTGCACTCAGGACTCTGCCAAGACTTCCGCCTGATCCTCCAAATCAGGACTTCCCTTTGCCTAGCCTACAACTAGGACTTTCCCTTGCCCAGCTTCACTCACCAGGACTTCCTTGCCCAATCGTCCAGATCAGGACTTCCCTTCCCTAGTCTAACCGACCAGGCCTTCTCGCTCACTTTCACACATTCAAACATCAAGTCCTGTTTGGATCAACCCTTGGTCAAACTGACCAGACTTAGGTGTATTGTTAAATATCGAAACTCTAGGCAAGATCTTAGTGCATCTTGCACCAACAGAATCGATCTCCAACAGCTCAAGCCCCGGTTGCCGACGTTCTTCAACTTCGATTTGGCACCCGTGTTGGAAAATCGCGGTTGCGCTTGCGTCGGAGACGAAGGAACAGAGGGCGTGCGATCGGGATCTCGAGGACGGGGAGCAGCGATTGGGAGTGTACAGTAACCGAGTCCTTTTAATCGGCGTTAACGGGTTTGGTTTAGGATCCATGAACCACTAACCCTTTAACTGTAATATCCTAGAAATTGTAGGGTTTGAATTAACTAATTAAAGACCAAGTCCTAATTGGTTCGAATTAAGTGGGTTGAAGCCTAAATTAGAAGCCCATTTAGGTTAAATAGGTCGGATCTAGAATTAGGTTAAGATTATGATAACATAAAGAAGATGAGAAGATTCGTCTCGCAAAGACGAAGCAAACAAAATTGGTTTAGGTCAAATCAGAGATCGTTTGGTTAGTAAACCAAACGAACCAAGATTGAACCAAATTGAACCAACTTGATTTGGTTCGTGCTGGAAGAGGTTTTGGTAAAATAAAATGGATGAAAAGATTCGTCTTTCAAAGACGAATCCAACAAAATTGATTTAGGTCAAATCGGAGATCGTTTGACTAGTGAACCAAACGAACCAAAAATTTAATCTGGTTCAGTGTAATAAACTTAATCCGGTTTGACCCAAATCTTAACCCCAATTTAAAACTACTGTGCACTCCTCGTTATAACTGTACCTTTTTCCTCCTACGTGAACCGCGACCGCGCGCCTGTTGACCGTGTCCGCCGCCGGTTTTCTCGCGCCGGCAAGGGCTATAAGAGGACGGCTGAAAACCCTAACCGGATCTTACCTCCATTTTGTTTGTTGTCGCGTGGAGACAATCAAGCCAGCCGCTGGCCGACTGCCGCCGCACCCTTCGCCATCCGCCGGAGAAGCAAGAGGCGAAGCCCTAGCCGTTCGCCTCCTCCCTCTCTTCTCTGATTTCGCAGCCTTCACTGCCCAAAGACGTCGACCGCCGCGGTGTCCTTCGCGGCTGCCGCCTTCCTCCCCTCGCGATCTCTCTCTGCCTGATGCCACCACACGGAATGATATGTGATTAATTAAGATAATTAATCTAGTTTAATTGGATTAGTAATCAGTTTAATGGTTGTTAATTAGTAATTAATTCCTTTAATTAGTTCATTGATTAATTAGTTTAGTAACTACCTCATTAAGTTAGATAAGTAATGAGTAGTTAATTGATTAAGTTTAATCAAATTAATATTTAGGGTTAATCTGCTTATTCGATAATTAGATAAGTTTAATTTGGGAGGGTTAATTGAAGTATTAATCAGATTAATAATTGATTAGAACATATCAATTAAGTATTAATTGAGTTAGTAATTAATAGCTCCCCTAGTAGTTGTAAATTGCAAATTCTCGATTGTCTACCTCACAAGATAGCCATGGGATTAGCTTACATTAAAATAACCGAGTTGTATTAAGGGGAGTTAATTGGAAGTTAGTTGGAGTTGTTTTAGAACTTGAACCGGATGATTTAAAATGTAATTAAGCAACTAGTTTACTACAGATTTAATTATTAGTTAATTGGATTAACTAATTAATAAGTGATAGTTAAGGGGAGGGGTGGATCAACCTAAATATTAAGTTAGAATGTACTTTATTATAATACAATAATGTATTTAGTGTGTTAAGTTGTAAATTGCATGTTCTTGCTTATACGGAGTTTCGTATTTGAAGGTTCTTTATCGACGCCCGTCTGATTCAGGTGGGTACCCTGTATCTGGTCAATACAGATTTATTTTCTCGTGCATGTCTTATTGTTTACTTATCTATTCTGTTGCTATCCTTGCTGCTTGAGGTAGTTTACTAGGAGCTATTCTTGATGATCCTTGCTTGATGTCATTTGTTTGACCTTATGATGATCTGTTATAGCCTTACTGACACTCTAGTGATCTATATCCTTTACCCTTACGATACCCGTATGATACACTGCTCGATACATGTCTTATGACCTTTGATTGATCTATTAACCGGGATATTGTTGACCTATGTTGACAATTGTCTAATTCATGTGGGTACCCTGTATCTGATCAATACAGGTCTATTTTCTCGTGCATGTCTTATTGTTTACTTATCTATTTTGTTGCTATCCCTGCTGCTTGAGGTAGTTGACTAGGAGCTATTCTTGATGATCCTTGCTTGATGTCGTTGTTTGACCTTATGATGATCTGTTATAGCCTTACTGATACTCTAGTGATCTATATCCTTTACCCTGACGATACCCGTATGATACACTGCTCGATACATGTCTTATGACCTCCGATTGATCTATTAACCGGGGATATTGTTGACCTATGTTGACAACTGTCTAATTCATGTGGGTACCCTGTATCTGGTCAATACAGGTCTATTTTCTCGTGCATGTCTTGTTGTTTACTTATCTAGTTGATACTTTTTGTTAATCGCTGCTTGATACTTGCTGGTTGACCTTATGATGATCTATATTCACTATGCTGATACTCTTGTCATCTATAGCATTTACCCCGTTGATGCTCACGTGATTCGTCGCTTGATACCTGTTGAATAACCTCTGATTGACCTACCTACTATAGAACAACTTTAACCATTGTTTTATTGATTTTGTGGGTACCCTGTATCTGGTCAATACAGGTCCATTTTCAGTGCATGTCTTATTTCAGTTTTATCTACTCTGTTGCCCTTCCTGTATTTGACGTAGTTATTTAAATGATACCGTTGATATCCATGCTTGGAACTTGCTGTTTGACCTTATGAGGGGATCTACCTTTGCTATGTTGATACTTTAGTTATATGTAAAACTCATTATGCTGATACCCGTAGTATTCGGTGCTTGATACCTGTAGTATGACCTTCAATTGACCTATCTACTGTAGGGAACTCTTAACTGTTATACTATTGACCATGTGGACTCCTCTTAACTCCTGTTGAACATATTGATTCATCGTAGTTATTACATGTTGGGATGATCATCATACATCCATACTTAGTAGTAGTTGTTGTGGACAGCATTGTTGGCTGTTCTTGTTGGCTCTTGGCCGTCACCGTGTTGTGGTGAATTCAGTGGCGAGAGCATATGTGCACTATTGTTGGGTGCCACCAGGACTGGCTATATAGCTCTCCTGCTACACTGCCCGCTCCCTACCAGATTAGTGGTGGTTTGTTGTTGGAGCCTGTGCAGTATGTCTTGTCTGGCCCCTCAGTTCACTGTGCTCTGGGAGAGTGACTAGGGAATGTAGAGTGTGGACAGAGACTTGTATTTGTTTATGATGGTTACTGCATGATTTTACATGCATTCGTTGGTAGGATTATTACATAGTTTAATTTACTCATATATTTTACGACTGTTGCATTTATTTGCTATGTTTGTTGCACTTGTATGACATTACATACATGATCATATGTACCTATTACCTATACCTGTTACACAGTATTTCTTTTTCTTTATTGTTCAGTTAATAAGTCATGCTCGACTCCCATGATTTACACTATCTGTTGATATCTATTATCTGTTGACTAGCGTTTATATCTTCCATACATATTTATTTGGCTTTCACACTTTTGTTATTCCTGTTGATACCTTTACATGCACTTCTATTTCTCTGTATCCACTGAGCATCTAATGCTCACTACCCAGACCCTGGGGTTGTTTTGTTTTCTCCCCAGGAAGCAGGTAGGTGGATCGTACTTGGAGCTTGGAGATCTGGCAGACTGTATCCATCTCACATCGGAGAGTATTTGCATGTGTTGGTTTGTTCGGGTTTTCGTTGCATTCGATATGGTTGTATTCGTGGATTATGGTGGTGTTGTTGGACTCGTTCTTGTGATTGTCTATCTTGTTCGAGTTTTCGACGTTCCGCTACGCATATGTTTTATATGTTGCAGATTTGTTATGTTATGCATCAGTTTAGTAGTTGGTGGCCGTGTAGGCCTTAGTTCATATTTGTTTGTAGCTTGTGAATGTTTCTTTGGACGTGTAGTCATGTTTTTGGCCGCATGTGGCCGTGTATTCTTGTATGTATTTAGGGGAATTGTCATGGTTAGGGGGAGATGTTGTCGAAATTTTTCAGACGGCCTTCCCGAAGCGTGACATTAACCCATCAATGCTAATTAACCCATTAACCTAATTGGCTTATTAAAGGAGCTAGGATTTAATTAATTAAACCCAATCACCTTTAGGGTTAATTTAATCAAACTTTAGGGTAAATCTTGTTTACAATTTAACCCTTAACTTCCGGTATTTTACAACTTTCCCAACTAGGACTGCCTAACTTCCAACTAGGACTTTCCCTTGCCTGATCTAACTGACTAGGACTTCTTGCTAGTCTTATGGTCAAACTGACCTGACTAGATTTCACTCACATGCAAACATTAGGTCTTGTTTAGATCAACCATTGGTCAAATAGATCAGACTAGGTGTATTGTCAAACATCAAAACTCTAGGGTCAGACCTAGTGCTCCTTGCACCAACACATAATGCTAGAGGCTTGTGCATACTATCTTTATCTTTTCTAATTTATCTTTTCAGGGGTGACTCAAAATTCAATTAGGATTGCTTAGGTAGTTATTATTGTGAGTATCATATTTCTTCATTGGAGAATACCATGAATGTTAACAGTGTCACTGCTGCATGGTTTATAGTGGATGCTACAAATTCCTTGCGCAACAAGTTACATGGGATGCATTAGGAAGGACAAATTTGGAGAGGAAACGAAAGGAAAAGTTCAAATGCTTCAGGTGTTAATGTAAGTCTACCCTTGGTTGCTTCTTTGCTTGCTATTTTATCATATTTCGATATGGTTCTCTACTAGATATTCTCTTGGCTTCATATATTAGGTTCACTATTATGAGGATGAAACTGCTCCATGTGTTGTCTGCGTTGTTGGTGGTGAAAGGTGAATTCTGATTCTTCCTTCTATATATTGATTCTCATGTTTAAAACCAACCTCTTCGTCATCTGTTTTATCATTTTTTTAGCTGTAGGATACCCAGAATTCTCATATAATTTGAAGTTTATGTGTACAACTTGAGTTCTGACTATCTTACCAATTTGCTGATATAAGCACACAGAAGAAATAGAGTGAGATAAGTTAAGGTAGCATGAAATTAGATAGTTATATCTCTCATATCAACTAGAGTTGAAATTATTAGGCTATACTTACATATTTATTTCTGATAAGATTTACAAAAGACAATGCTGTGGTATGGTTTGGTTAACTTAATAAGAACTGAAAATGACATATTCTAAATTTTATTCAAATCAAATAGTTGAAACATTGATAGTATTCACATCGAGCATTATTAGAAATTCAGACTACATTATATAATATAAGCTCAACCACTAGGTTGGGAGTTGCCTTGTATTTTTTATGAAGGTGTCCAGTTATATTATCTAGCTTCAGGGGGCTATATTAGTTGGGTCCCTTATGTGATTTCACTTTTTCTATGGTTTTCTTAGGAGGTAAGGGAATGTACAAACTTTTGACTTCTGGATGTTTTTTCAACACTAGTTTAGCTCCACATTGGATTTGGAAGTGATAGTGGTAAATTTGTTTTGCTGATATATTGCTTCATTAGTCTATTTTCATTAAATTGCACAGTTTTGGCCATATGGTTCGACCATATCAAGTGATTAAGTTTGAGTTCCTCTCTCAGTTGGGGCAAGTGAGTTCTCTTTGTGCTTATTTTCTGTTCAACTTCTTACTATCATGACATTCTTATTCGTGTAGATATTCATATCCAAACAATATAAATAATTGTTGTGGAATTGGAATAAAGGCAAATGGGATTTTGTATGGAAGATGTTCCTGTCATATTAATTGGTAATTCTAGACATTTATGCCTTGTAATATGAAGGGCAGAATATTGACTCATAATTTGATGTCTGTGGATGAGTTCCTCTTTAACTTGTAAAAATTATGCCATATTAATCAGTAATTCTAGACATTTATGCCGTGTAATATGAAGGGCAGAATATTGGTTCATAATTTCATGTCTGTGGATGAGTTCCTATTTAATTTGTAAAAATTATATATTTTTTCTTCCATAGTGAATTTTGGTACAGATGTTTGTCATGTGAATCTTTTTGAAGCCAACTTTATGTTTGATAAACAGGTCCCTAGTTGCTAATTTGTCTGCAGTGAATTGCTACAAAATTGAACACCTTAAGAGACCAGAGAACTGGGCTCTAGGTAAATTTCTCCTGGCTATGCCTTGCTGGCATGTTTTCATGGATGCTAATTTTAAATATATGTATTTAAAATTGCTGTTTATTGTTTTAGGAGGGATATCAAGGGTTTAGTTTTTTGCGCTGTTTTGCAAACCTGGAATATAATGGGCACAATTCAATTTGTTACTTTACAGACTGGTTGATTCCCAATGCTATCATCTGTCATCGTCATTTTTTCTAGCTTAACTTATCATTTATCCATGCCTTAGAACTTCATTCATGAAACTCTAATCCAGTCATCCTCAATTGACTATGCTTGTGAACTTGTCTGGATGTATCTGTATTTAAACAAATGATGTTCCCCAACTTTTTTGAGTTAATTTCCCTATCCTCCAATTACTTAAGTTTATCTACTCTATTCTTTGAAAGTGGAGATTAATTTCCCCAACTTCGGAAATGGAGATTATTGCTTTCTAGAATTTCACTATTGTTAGCAAACTTGAGTGGTTTAGTTCAAGAAGACTTACAATATAAATAGATTCAAGACATATTTGAACCAAATATTAAAAGATCAATTGACTGCTTATGAAGACTAGAAATTGCTAGTTTCTAGTGTATTTTTGTGATATGTAATAACTTCTGTACACTTATATAAGTTGAAAAGGCCAGGTAAGTGACATTCCTAGTGTTTCCTGAAATGATTTTTTGTTTCTAAGAGATTCTTTGTCAATAGGTGTTTTCAATGAATCTTTCTGCTCCGTTCATCTGTGAATTCTTCTGAGATGCTCAATAAAAGGCCTTGCCGTGAGTATTCTAGTTGCATTCTCAATATTATTTATTATTTTTCTAATTTCTCTTTTCAAGATTAGTTGCTTTACTATACATATTCCCTTTGAATGTCAATAAAATTTAGAGTTAATTACATAAATAAGCTATGTCATAAGCTTTATCTTTCTTTTAACTTTGATCAGTTGTACCGTACAGGCTTACACCATATAAGTGTTGCAGCTACATACATTTGTAATTTTCTTGATGATAGCAGCATTCAACCTGTGCTGAGGTTTCGATTTCGGATTGGAACAATACAATTTCAGTACCTTATCATACCGTATCAATATAATTTCGATATTTTTTTAAATATAAAATATATTAAAAAATAAAAAATTTAATCTAAATATAAAAATATAAAAAATAAAATAATTTAAATAAATATATATGTATATTAAATTAATGAGATAAATTTATTAGACTTTAAATCTATTTAAATTATCCCACTCATAGTTAGGAGTCGTGTTAATATAATTTTGATATTTTTAAAATATAAAATATATTAAAAAAATAAAAAATTTAATCTAAATATAAAAATATAAAAAATAAAATAATTTAAATAAATATATGTGTATATTAAATTAATGAGATAAATTTATTAGACTTTAAATCTATTTAAATTATCCCAATCATAGTTAGAAGTTGATTAAAATTATTAAAGTAAGTTAATTAGATCTAAGTTAAAACCTTTGGGCCCATCTTGTTCTATGCTGCCAGTGATCGAGGTGCCACGTCATGCTTCCCTCGCCATCGCATGGCTGGACACGTCGAGCCTGCGCGACGTGTTTGGATGCGTCGTCAGGCCCGTGTGACCTGTCCGGATGTGTCGCTAGGTCCACTGGGCCTCGAGGCACGCCAACACAGAAGGCGTGCCTGTGTTGATCTGCGAATAGAACGAAATGTTTAGCAGATGGAATGCTAATTGAGATTATCAATTGCCATGCTTTTACTAAAAAGTAATTTTTTAATTATTCGTTTGAAAATTTGCCTTTTCTTCTCTGTTATCTTTTCTTCTTTCCTTGATTGTTTATATCTATGCTTGCTGTAGGCAGCATTTCCTTAGAGAGAAATAGGGAGGAGAGAAAAAGGAGAGGAAGGGAAAATTGAGGGATAACCAGAAGATGAAGAAAGAAATGGGGAAGAAGAAAATGGACGGTGAGGGAGTAGGAGAGAAGGTAGAGGAGAGAAAGAGCAAGGAGGAAGAGGTGGTCAATAATGGTGTTATTGCTGGTGCCAGCGGTGGTGCCCTTGTGAGAAACAGAGGGAAAAGAGAGAATGAAGGGAATGTGACGAAGAAAGAGGGGAAGGGGAGAGAAGAAAGAGGGAGAGAGGGTTGGAGTAAGAAAGATGAAGAGAAAATAAATAATCTTTATGATAAAAATATATTTTTTTTCTGTTCCAGAATTTGATGAATGTACATGGTTTAAACACTTAAATTGCTTGTTGTTGCAGCAAGAAAAATATATTTCTAGTTTATCTGACTTATGTAATTAAGCCTACTAGGGTTTTCTTACTTAAAAAAAAAATTACTTAGGTTAGCATGATATGAAACTCTTAATTTACTTAACCGGTGAAGAAACTATCAACATTTTCAGTATCCCATCGTCTGACACATGAACTGAAGTTTTCATGGATACTTACGATATGACTTATTACACCTTCAGATACTTGGATTATGTGTTTGGAAATGAAACTGAAGCAAGGACCTTTGCAAAGGTTCATGGTTGGGAGGTATGAATCTTTCATTCTACTTTCGCTAGTTTGTGTTGTCCTTGCTGAACCTTATTGTGATGCAGACTGAGAATGTTAAAGAGATTGCTTTAAAGATCTCATTGCCAAAGGCATCCTACACACAAAAGAACTATGGTTATCACTCAAGGTTGTGATCCAGTAATTGTCGCTGAAGATGGGAAGGTAACACTTCTTTTTTCACCTGAGTGTACAACTCACGAAGCATAGCATCTAATCAACTAGTAAAACATTATTCCAAATGCAATAGGTACAGAAATGCTAATCACTAAATTTGTGTTGTTTATGACAGAGCATTTTCTCCAAATATTGCATAGTAAAATTTATAGAGGCTGGTTACAAAAGAGAAGCTATAATGAAAGAAATTTACCTGTGTATATATTTAAATAAATATATATAGTGTATCATTGGTTATTTCATCAATATCCTATGACTTGTTGAGTACAGAGATTTTCAGACTCAAGTCTATTGACGTTTCCATTTTCTATGACCCTAACTTTAACTATGATGGTTCATTTGCCTATCAAAGACAATAAAAAAATTCTCAGTAAACTAGCTAAGTGGTGAAATAATTGTCAAATTGTAGCCTTGGTTCAACTGCATCTTCTTAGAGCTGGATATTTGTTATTATTCTTCCAGTTCTACAAAAAGTAAAAACTATTGTGTAGATAAAAAGATGACCTGGGGAGTATTTGGCATAAAGTTTTTGCACTAGCAACAGTAGTATCTAGCTAGACCTGGGCAAGACTTGTAATGAAGACATACAAATGCTACAATGTAGTAGTGATTGGTTGATAGTTCTTTGCTAGACCTTGGGGAGACCAATCATATGAGACGATGTTTGCCTTTGGAGGAGTTTGATCACATTTTATAAATTTTATTAAGGACTCAAACACTGGTCTAATTTCAGATTCCATGTTAATTAATACTAGTAGTTGTTGATAAGTAGCTCAATATGATGAGTTGTAATATCTTGTGTCAAGCAAGAGAGGTGGTAAAAGTAAATATTGATAGGAAAATAATTAATGGTTGATTGTTTTAGTTTCGAATAAACAATGTTCCTAAATTATCTTTAACAATTTGTGCTACAAACCATAATCATCAACGTTATCAAGCCGCCATCTAGTTTGTCGAGATTGATTCTTTTTTTTCTTCATTCAACTTGGTAAGTATTTGCATGCAACACCTGTAGATTATTGTCACTTCTTCAAAGATTCAAATGCTTTAGTTGCTCGGCATTGCATTGTCAAAATTTCTGTTTGGTTTGTGTAACTTCTTGGAGTTCTGAAAAAATATGATCAAGACAAAGATGCAGATTCTTTGCATAGGACAATGAAATCTGAGATAGAGTCTATGTACTCTAACCAAGTCAGCAACCAGAAGGTTTCATTGAAAAAGGCAAAGAGCATCTAGTGTGTAAGCTTGAAAGGTCCATTAAGGGACTGAAGCAAGCTTCAAGGTCTTGGAACATCCGCCTTGATGAAGAAATCCAGTCATATGGATTTATTCAAAGTCCGGATGAGTCTAGCGTATACAAGAAATGTGACGGAAACGTAGTGGTATTCTTAGTACTATACGTAGATGATATCCTGCTCATTGGCAACAGTGTAAAGGTATTATCAGACGTAAGGGTATAGTTGATATGAAGGACTTAGGAAAAGCAGGTCACATCCTTGGGATCAAAGTTATAAGGGATCGCAAGAAAAGGATGTTGTGCTTATCCCAAGCTTCATACATAGACACTATATTGGCTCGGTTCAGCATGCAAAACTCTAAGAAAGGTTTGTTACCTTTCAGAAAGGAGTTTATCTATCTAAGGAGATGTGTTCTAAAAACATCAAAGGAGATAGATGAGATGAAGGCAGTTCCCTACGCCTCTGCCGTGGGAAGCCTCATGTATGCCATGCACGAGACCAGATATCTGCTTTGCCGTGGGCATGGTCAGCAGATATCAAAGTAATCCAGGACAGGGACATTGGACTGCGGTAAAGCATATTTTGTAGGACCTGAGAAGGACTAAGGATTATATGCTAGGTTACCAGTCAGCCAATTTAGTCTCTGTGGGTTACACAGATTCAGACTTCCAATCAGATAGGGACAGTAGTAAGTCTACCTAAGGGTTTTGTGATTACTTTAGGGAAGTTGGGTCAAAGCATGGAAGCTGAACAGCTTCTAAGGCAGCCAAGAGGCTGTATGACCCAGAAACTTCTGGATTGGACTCAAAGGATGATTCCTGGTTTGCACGAAACTATCACAATTTATTGTGATAACAGAGGTGCAGTAGCAAACTCGAAGGAACCATGAGCCCACAAAGCAAGTAAACACATAGAGCGCAAGTACCACCCTGTACGAGAAATCGTAGGTAGAGGAGAAAACGTTGTCGCCAAGATTGCATCGGTAGATTACCTGGCAGATCCTTTCACCAAGGCCCTTCAGGCGAAAGCTTGTGATCGGCATGTTGAGGGGATGGGAATCAGATGTATGGCAGAAGAAGATACAGCGTAGCCTTTTAGTGGATGACAGAAAAAGACAGCATAGTCTTTTAAGTATAAGTGGGAGATTGTTAGGAAGTATACTGAAAAGACTTGTCTTTTGTATATAAACATTTATGAAATAAGAAATCATGTTTTGGTCAAATGATTGCAATAGTGTATTTTGCAATAAAGTCCTCTTAATTCACATTGTAGATAACTTGGTGTCTGTGAGACACAGAAGACCATGATTATCAGTCCCTTGTGAATTATAAACTAAGGCTCACAACCAAGATGGCGTTGGACAACCCATCGGGAACGGTTGTAGTGTAATTCGGTGACTGTCTGTCTTGACTGTAGAATTACACTAGTGCACTTTGTGTGTATTGAGTAGGACCATTGAGGTTGTTCAATTTACTCTGACTCACAAATTGAACAAGACCTCTGTTATTATAGATTATGCACTCTTAATCCCGATGTAATAAATGGGCATCTATAGGTAGTAATTATTGCTTTGATTTACCAAAGGGTGAGATCTTTCCGTCAGATCAATTATTCCCGGTAAGTTGGGTGATGTTACTATCTATACGGTGTGCCATTAATTATAGAAGGAATCCGTGTCCCAGTAGGGCTGATGATGTCCCCTTGGAGAGCTCATAAGGATTGTCAAGTCAAATCTTGCAAGTGGACTTTGGTCCGGCTGACAATAAGGTTGAGTGGTACTATTCAAGGTCTTAGATGTCGATTATTGAGTTGTCAGTGAACTCAGATAATTGACGGACATACGATATCTTAAACACGGGGAGCAATGCATAAAATAATAAGAAGGAACCCAAAATGTAATTTGGGGATTGGATTGGTAGTGCAACAATGATCCTCTAGTGGAATGGATCGTTGTTGATGGATGTAGGTGTGTATTCGGGGTTGAATACGGGATCCGAAACCCATCAGAAGGCCAGATCCAATACCTCCTCGAGGTCCCCGCTGTAGCCTAAAGTCATCTTCAAAAGGATGCAATCAAACGGATGAGATTAGTTCTTAGCCGTCGGATGAGATTTAATCTCGACCGTTGGATAAGATTAGTTCTCGACCGTAGGATGAGTTAATGGATGAGATCAACTTGTATCCATGGGATTAGATCAAGTTGCATCCATTGGATCGAAATAAATAAAAAGGAATAGAAGAGAATAGATTAGAACCGTTGGATGAGATTAAGTCGTCTCCGATGGACGAGATCTATCCGGTTCGGTTTTAATTCTCTTTGGAAGGAAGAACCGGTTCACGAGGTGAACCAGAGATGGTTCATTGAACCACACGCCCAAGCAAGTCCATCATGGCCATTGGATCGAAGAGATCAAGTTATATTAAAAGAGATTATATCGTAACCGTTAGATGAGATCAAGTTGCATCCGATGGATGAGATCTTTTCGGTTAAGTTTTAATTCTTTTAATATGGAATTAATTCATGGAAATAATTCTTTATATGGCCGGCCACTATTAGATAAGGTTGGAATTAATTTTTTAATTTTTTCCGAAAAGATCTAACGGCTAGAAACCAAGCAAGCTAATCTAAGGGCCTAGATTTAAGAAGTTTTTATAATTTGGAAATAATTCATGGAATTAATTCAAATTAAAATTATTTCTTAATGGTTAAGAAAAGGGTGCTTGGTCTTGGACATGAGGCTATAAAAGAGCCAAAGGGGTGGGCGGCAATAGGAGAACAAGAAAGAGAAAAAGAGAGAAAGGTTTTCCGAAACGAAACTCTCCTCCTTTTTTCTTCTTGCCGCCGCCGCCCCCCTCATCTTCTTCTTCCTTGTTTTCTTTTTCTTCTTCCTCCCTTGCTTCCTTCCTATCCTTCTTAAGGTGGCCGAACATCCCTCTCCAAGAGAAGTGGCCGGATCCAAGAAAGGATACAAGACGAAGTGAAGTTGCTGCGAAGAAGCAAGGAGATCCAAAGCTTCATCATCCAGAGATTGCAGTCCTTGTTCCTGGAGGATCGTTGTCCACCCAACGTTCAGGAAGAAGACAGGAATACAGCGGAAGGCAGCGAGGTTATCTTCAAGGTTCTGGTAACAATTTTATTTCCGCAGTTTTTATTTTACTAGAACAAGTTAAAGTATACCGTAGATAATAATTTAGGAATCGGCGATCCTGAAGGATCAATTGATCTAGTCTTCTTTATAGACTTTGTCAATTGATCCTAGGCGGGATAAATTTTTGTTCTGTGGGGTTCTATGCTCTTCGGAGCGGATAGAATCCGGATCGCAGAACGGAGATCCAGAACGCCAACAGTCAGAAGAAGAGGTAATTTTTGACATAATTAACTTATATATTTTAGTTATAATTTTAAAAATGATACTTTCTCTTTTTTATTTTTCGTATACAGGAGAACAACAGATAGTGACGGAGAAGGAAGTAGAGTCTCTGGAGCACGATGATGGATTTTCTTCTATTTGTTGTTACCTCTCTTCACCCTTTTATTATCTGATGATGTATTAGGATTTATATGACTTGATGTAGTTGTTTGGAGTTTAGTTTTGTATTTGGATTTATGACTTGTTTGGATATTGTTGATATTTGAGATTGATGGTTGTATATGGAGTGTCGATATATGAATGTTGATTTATATGATATGGATGTATGTATATTTGGATTTATATGATTTGGATTGATTTGTAGATTGTTGATTGTGTGCAGGTATATTGATTATAATGTATGTATCCTTCGGGATGAATAACAAATGAATGGGGCATGGAAAATTTTTTTTAATTTGCGACGAATTCTGCGTCGAAAATCAAATTCGTTGCAGATCTGCGACGAAATTTGCAACGAAAACGTAGTTGTCGCAATAGTATCGTAAGTTACTGTGTATCGATATATTGCGACGAAAATATTTTTCGTTGCAAATTTCGTCGCCAATTGGCGACGAACATGTTTTCGTCGCTGATCAGCGACGAATAATGTCGTCGATCGATTGGCGACGAAAAGGTTTTCGTCGCCGATTGGCGACGAAATTGTTGTCATTGGCGACGAAAATAATTTCGTCGCCAATCGGCGACGATAACAATATTCGTCGCTGATCGGCGACGAATAAGTTTTCGTTCGCGTCGCTGATCGATTCCAATCGACGACATTATTCGTCGCTGATCAGCGACGAAAACCTTTTCGTCGCCAATCGCGACGAATTATTCGTCGCGATCGCTGATCGACGAAAACCTATTCGTCGCCAATCAACGATGAAATTGTTTTCATCGCTGATCAGCGACGAATAATTTCGTCGCCGATTGGCGACGAAAATAATTTCGTCGCCGATCGGCGACGAACTCAGCGACGAATTAATTTTTTCGTCGCTATTTTTACCGACGAATCACGGAAATTCGTTGCAGAAGTCTGCGATGAGTATTTGGCAACGAATTTGAATTCGTTGCCAAATTCGTTGCAAAAAATTCTGCAACGAATTTTTTTAAGAAATTCGTTGCAAAATTCGTTGCAGAAGGCTGGTTTTTTTGTAGTGTCCTTTCTTGCATTACAAGTTAGTCCAAATTTTAAATATAATAAGAATGTTAACAGTTTAGCCAACTGTTTGATCTTGACATCAGGTGAAACCCTAGGTCAGATCGATGCCTACTATTCCCCTTACCGAAAACACATCCTCACCCACTCCACTAGGGAGAATTTACCTTGTGTCATCCAAGTCCTCCAGATTTATTGGACTTTTGCTTAGCCTCCATCCTTGGGCCCTAGGTCTTCCACCGCTATATGTCTGGTCCTCTAGACCTACCTAGTCTTCCACCTAGTGCTCTTGATCCACCAAGACTTCCTGCCTAGTCCTCTTGATCAAGATTTCCTTACCTAGTCCTCCAAACTAGAACTTCCACCTAATCCTCTAGATTAGAATTTCCACTGCCTATCCGTAACTAGGAATTTCTTGTGCCTGGCCATAACTAGGGCTTTCCTGTACTACCTGCATACTTAGTTAAACTCATCAAATCACTTCATACATTTAACTTGAACCTCTTGCCATTACCAAAACTTAGGTTCAATCATCTGGTGCTCCCTGCACCAACATTTCACAGCCTACATATATAGACAAGGTGCTAAAGTGGTTTGACATGCTTGAATCCAAGAAAGGTTATATACTCATCAAGCATGGGGTTCATCTTTTAAAGTCTATGTGTCCACGGACAGAAGATGAAAGGATTTACATGAGTAAGATTCCTTATGCTTCGGCGGTAGGATCTATCATATATGTTATAATATATACAAGGCCTGATGTATCATTTGCTCTAAGTTTCATGAGCAGATATCTATCAGATCTAGGAATGGATCATTGGGCGTTTGTCAAGGCAATCATTAAGCACTTACAAAGAACTAAGGATGTGTTCTTGGTATATGAAGATGGTGATATGGTTTTATACGGGTATACTGATGCCAGCTTCCAAACAGACAGGGATGATTTCATGTCACAGTCTAAGTATATATTCACTTTAAATGGTGGCGCAATAAGTTAGAAGATTGTAATACCCGTAAATTTTTCCTTCGATAATTCCTGGATATTTGATTATAAATGATAGATTAATTATGATAAAAAGGAATTAGTATAAAATACTAATTCAGGTTTAAGAAAAATCTTGAATGTTGCTTGTAATGGGTTCATGTAAGCCTTGCTAAGGAAAAAGAAAAGAAAATGGGAGGTGCAAGGATTTGAACCTTGGACCTCTAATGGATATAGCAAGCATTAGACCAGATGGGCAAGTAGATAATTCTTATTAATGGTATGGAGGGGATGTTACTTAGGGCAAAAGGGAGCATTAAGCAGTTTAAAAATCAAACGAAGGAACGTTGAGGTGGCTTGGCGTTACAACGTTTGGTTTTATTACTGCTTAATGACCAATTAATAGGTTTTAAAACGAAGGTTATCGGGTTGAAACCCTTATAAGGTCTTGCTTACCACCGAAACCAACCTTCTCCTGCCTTTCTCTTGCCTCTGCGTTCTTCTTCTCTGGCCGAAGCCTCCTTCTGTTCCCCCTGACCATTTCTGCTCTGGCCAAAGGTGTTGGTCGAAGGTGTTAGAGAGTCTTCCTTGGGTAATCTTTAGAAACCAGAACTTCGGTAAGCTCTTCTCACCTGCGATATAATAGCTTCAGATTTCAGTTTATGATTACTGCTTTGGTGCTTTGGTGATGAATTGCTGGTTACGTTTATTTTAAAAGTTCTACACATGTTTTAGAGCAATCTATATTGGCATATGGTCAGGGATTATAACCAATGAATCTGTTGAGTCTGTTGTTAGGGTATTATTAGGTTTCTGAAAGTTAAAAACCTGAAAGACTGAACTTAGCAGAGTTTAAAACCGATCTGTGAGTAATCAGAAAGGTCAGTAATCGATCACTGGATCGATTACTAGAACCATAATCGACCACAGGATCGATTAATAGCTTTAAAGAGGAACGAAATTACGTAAATCAATCGATCAAGGGATCGATTAAGAGGGGTAATCGATCACCCGATCGATTACCAAGCCTCGGGAGAAGAAACTACGTGAGGTAATCGATCAAGTGATCGATTAACGGAGGGTAATCGATCACTTGATCGATTACCGAGGCCTCTGTGAACCACTTCGATCGAAAATCTGAGAACGACCACCTAATCGATCTTTCGATCGATTACGAAGGGTCTTAATCGATCATCTGATCGATTAAGCCCTCTGTTTTGGTCCGAGTGAGTTCCAGAAAAGAAAACCTTATGCTTGGGTATCTTATCAAGTTCGGTTAGCCCTAGGTTAGGTTTAAATGAGGTTCTGAACCTAACCAACAAGGTTCCTGACCATCTTAAGGAATGGTTAAGGGCTAGGGTCAAAGTAAAGTATCAATGATAACCACCTTAGGGTTATGTTAGACTCAATCCCAAATGTATGTAATGAGATTAAAGAAAAAGGGAATGTTCACCATGTTATGAAAAGAAAAGGGTAAAGGAACATTCCTGTGAAATGAAAATGAAGGTATAAAGTTATTTTACTTTAATGAAAGGCTTGTACCGGAACCCGAAAGGGATCCAAGGAATGGGCACCTAATGAACGCCCCTAGGTCGAAAGACAGAAGACCTAGTAACCGAGTAGTCGAGAATTGCTACCTCGTATTACTTGGAATGGCGCGCAAATGAATGAATGGGTACAAGCCAGGGGGACCCCAACAATGTTGATTATGTTTATCTATTACGATAATATATTTGAAAAGACAAATGGTATTCATGTTTAATGCATATGATAGAATGTCAAGGTGAATGAATGAACATGCTTATGTTTATGACTTCCATGTTTTAAGTCTTAAAATGTTATAATTCCATATGATGCTTGGATTTTGTGAGTAGGAAAGGAGCTTACTAAGCGTTATGCTTATAGTTTACTTCCTTATATTGCAGATCCAACTAACAGGTATTGAGCTAAGGGAGGCAGCGGGACAAGGCTGGAACGATGTGTGTGATGGTGACTTGACCAAGCCTTGGCCATACAAACAGTTTCTATTATTCTTGTGGGTTGTAATTAGTTAAAAAAAAAACTATCATGTTATGTTTGTTCCTAATGTGAACTTAGCACCTAGACGTATCATGCCATTAGGTGTTTTATTTATCGTATATGAATTTCTGTCTTGCTAGAATATTTTATTTCCGCTGCAAAGTTTTAGATTTTCGTATATGATAGATAGAGTAATGTATGAATGAATGTATAAACTGTGACGTCCGTCAAGGCCCACGTAAGGGCGGGCGTTACATGTTAGATTTAAGGGATGTCCTAAGGCAATCACCTTATAGTTATACTATTTATTAGATAAATAGAAATTTACTATTTGAGTGCACATTCTCTATGTATTTAATTAGATTTTAAACTCAATTACTGAATGTCCGCAATATGATCATAACATAAGAGAATTTGTGATTGGATCACAACTAGTGAGCATCTCTACATGTGCAATTATGAATGTATTGAAATTATCCCTAGTTGAGGAATTGATGAGTATAAATGTCATCAATTCTATTGAGACTAGCACGTGTTAAACTCCTTAGTTTTCCAAGCAGATGATCTCACTATTGGAGACATCAGATGCTGAGAGTTAAATGTGGATGCTAGTTAAAGGTAACTAGTTCATTGGAGTAACTATCTTGAGACTTCATATGGTTCTATATGTTATTACATATATATGTCAATGAAGATCTCATTGTACCTTAAGTGCGAGTTATCTTGAACTTGTAGTATTCAAGTCACCTTGGTCATAGACATCTCCGATGAGGTGTGAACCCGAGATGATTGGGTATAAGTTGAAATGCTCGAAGGTGTTTGAATAGCCCACAGAGGATTCACTGCTCTTTGTAAAAAGAGACGTATACCCTACGACTACTTGTTAGGATTGTTAATAAAATCTTTGGCCAATGTATTACATCTCATGGGTATGGTTCTCTTGGACATATATACCAGTAACTTGAATCCATAAGACAAGAAAGTAGCTTGAACTAGGTGTGACGTAGTAAGCCTAGTGGGGACTGACACAGATAGACCATGTCCTAAACTAAGCAAGCATAAGATGGTGAAAGGAACGAGGCATGTCTCATTAAAGCTGCTAAAGGGTATAGAAGTGTTCTGGAATCAATCGTTGATTTTTTGGTCACTTGGGGTTCATGATGTACTACTAGATGTCACTCATGATTGTTCCGCAATTAATGATTAATTACAGATGACCAACATAATTGGGAACCTATTGAGTCACACGCACTACAAGTTCTTTGAAGGACTTAAAATAAGTTTGAGAATTGAATTCTGAAGTTCGAGAGAATAAAGTCTGGTTAGATCGGACAAAGGACAAAATGATAAAATTCATCTTATGAAGATAAAACGAACGAAATTGATTTTGTTCCAATCGAAGGTCATTTGGATATTGAACCAAACGATTCAGTTTTGAACCAAATTAAACCAACTTAGTTTAGTTTATGATGAAAATTATTTTGATAAAATAGAAGAGATGAGAAGATTCATCTTGTGAAGACGAATTAAACAAAATTAGTTTGAATCAAATCGGAGGTCGTTTGGTTAGTGAACCAAACCAAGATTAAACTTGGTTTGCTATAGTAAACCCTAGATTTCGATCTAGTTCAATGGGTTTATTTGTTCTGGTTCGGCCTGTCTGGTTCTGGCTCATGCCCAAATGCTAACCCAACCCGCTTCCCTTGCAATTTCTTCGCACAGTGGCCCGATTCTGCCAGAACTGACACGGACGTCGTCGCACGTCCGCGTCCAGTGTCGAGATTCTCACGGAGGAGGGGTTTTAAAGGTGGTATAAGATGGTGGCCAGTCATCGAGGGAGAAAGCTAAGGAAGCAACCCTAGCCACAGTGACGAGGAAGAAGATGATAGAAAACCCTAGGGCGTTGTTCTTCTCGAAGAACCATCACATGTCTTCTTTGTTTAGGGTTGGCCGGAGAAGTGAGAAGAGCGAAAATAGAGATAGCGGTGCTGATCTTCATTTTCCTGTGTGCGCGGTGTTATTGGCTTCTCGTCCATGAGCACTATCGTCCGCCTGAGGAAGGCGGAACCCTATCTGCCACTTCTTTCCACGCGAGCTTCGTCGACCGGAGGACAATGAGAAAACCGAGAGCAGCCCTAGCATTGTCACTGCCCTTTTCTTCTTTGCGACATGACGTTGAATTGGGCTTCCCATTCGTGAGAGCATGCTATCAGATCTGCTAGTCTCGTCACCGGCAGCATGATGGTGAGGAGCGCAGCCCTGGCTCTCTCTCTTTTTCACACGCCTCTATTTTTACTTCAGCCGAGAGAAGAAGCAAACTTGGCGTCGGCCTTTGTCTTTTTCTTCTGCTCGATTTTGATCGCGCCTCTCCTCCTTCTTCCCTTTGCTTTGCTCATCGGTTCTATTATCAAAACTCAAGTTTGATCATCTAGTGCTCCATGCACCAACAATCTCTCTCCTTTTTTATTATGGAAACCTAGGTTCCAAGTTAAGTAAAATATTTATTTTAAAAATAAGTAATTCAACAGTAACAATCATGGCAAGTCAATGACAAGAATAAACCTTTGACTCCCCCTTAATTCATGACTCCCCCTGAAGTTAAGTTTTACTTAGAAAAAAAAATTGAGAAAAAAACTTCTTTTCCTTCTCTCCCCTGAACTTGACATAGTTTTTGTTTTGGTCAATTTGATTAAACCATTCAAGTCATACTTTGATTTTTGGAAAAATTATTTTTGTAAACATCAAAATAATTTTGAACTTTCCTGTCACTTTGAAAAAATATTTTAAGGTAATATTTAGAAAAAAATTTGTCATTTAAAAAATAATTTTTACTTTAACTTGATCTCTCTCCCCCTTTGATATAATAAAAAAATATTTGTTCAAAACTTTATTTTTGTAAGAAAATAATCATAACATTTTGAAATCACTCAATTACATGAAAAAAATTAGGTTTGAGTCCATATATATTTTTTATAAAATAAATAAAAATACTTAGACAACAAAAATTTATCTCTTAGGCACATGTCTAACTTATTAATTTTATCTAACTATTAAAAGATAGCATCTTGATCGAATTAGTCAAGTTTAAGTGTATCATTCTAGTTAGCTTATACTAAGCAGGAACATTTAACTTGATCCATGGTTTTTATTTTTAGCCGAAGTTTTGTTTGATGCACAGACATAAGCATCTGGAACCCAGACTTCGATCTTATACATCTCACACCATTCTAGGTTTTATAATACATAATAAAATTATCTAGTGTGCTTTATGAGATGTGATAACCTAAGTCTATATGTGCATGATTTCTATTGGAAGTACCTAGACTAAGGTTATTTTTTTTACTTTTGAAATATAAAATTTTAGACTACGTTTTCCAAAGACATAATAAAATTTTAAAAATATTTTTGAAAAAATAATTAGTAGTAGATTTGAAAGCATGAGTTTTGAAACACAAAATAAATTTGTACTTAGTCTACCAAGCACATTCCTAAAGATATTAAGAAAATGCAATAAGAAAGTGTAACAAGGAAATACAATAAAAAATTTAATTGGAAAATGTAAAAATCAGTCAGTAAATAAGTTATGGTCAACACTAGAATCAATAATATAAGTCAATAATAATAATAAAAGTAGCTAGGTCTATTAGGGAGGTGGATGAGGCTGGCCTATGTCCTAAGATCTGAGCATGTCCATTATCTCTGATTGCCTAGCTCTACTTTGCTTATCCTATCTCTCAAACTGGCTAGCTATTGTCTGTTGATTGGTGGCAATTGACTCGTGCAGACAGTTGACTAATTCCTCTAGTGTGATCACTCTCTGCTCTAGAGTGATAGGAGGTGGGGGTGGAGGGATCTGGAGGAGGTCAGTTAGGTCAATGTCGTCATCCTCGTCCTCAGGTGCTAGTTGTGGCGGACGCTAGTTTCGTCGTCTCCAAGACAAAATCTCATCCTCATCTATATAAATCCCAGCTAATGAGAACCTCCTAATGTCTAACATGTCAAACTCATTAGTTGGTTTGACTTCACCTAAAGTGGTGGCAAACCTAAGTGATGCTAGGAGTGATGTCAAAATGTGATAGTAGGGCACATTACCCTCCTACTAGTGGTGATGCTAGATGAAAAAATTGTAGCATCGGTAAGGTGCGCTAGAGGGGGTGAATAGCTCGTGTTTCTCATTCATTCATTTTCGTTTGTTCGTACTATTAAAGAAACTTTAGCAGTGAAATTAGTAAATAAACAAGGGACTCACGAATTTACTTGGTTTCTAACTCCCCAAGGTTAGTATGTACAAGGCTTACATACAGGAGGCGCCTGCCCACTAATAGTCTCATTTTTGAACCTTGTTCAGAGGCAGAAAAATCTATCTTATAGTTTGAAATAGTAATAAAAATATAAGCGTAAGACTGAAAGAAAAAAATAAACCAAAATCGTGTCGAAGCTGATCTGGAAGTCCTGAGAGCGCGCACTCCTCTTGGAACTTTCCCGATTTCACGAGCCTGACTTCGTTCTCGTTCAGCAACACCGCAGGATGTATAGTATGGCGTAGAGAAGATGTGTCTCGGTGCTTCATGCTAAGGCCCCTTATATAGACTCTTCCGGATGCTTGGATTCTTATCTGGGTGCTTGGATAAGATCCGATCTAATCCAATCTCCTCAGTCTTATCTGGGTCGATTCTTCTGGATCCAAGCACCTGAAACACATAGGGGCACCTAGAACATATAGGGGCGCCTAGAATACATAGGGGCACCTAGAATAACATTTGGGCGTCTGGATCCAGTCAACTCAGATTTGATCTGAGTTGATCCTGGGCTTGGTTCAGTTGCCTTTGTTTTCTCCACTTATGCTTCCGCCATCTTGCTTCCCGCTCTTGGTCCCTACAAGATCAGCATACAAACAAACAAGCAATCTATGCCTACCTGTAGTCCATTTGACCTACTAGGCTTACCTAAGCCTTATCATGTAGGTCTAACCTACTGGCTTACTTGTGCCTAACTCATCGTTAGGACTAGTCACTTCTATAGGTAGACTTCCTATCTGCCAAACATCCAGTTTGGACTTTTTCTTGTCTAATCTCCAGTTAGGACTAGTCACTTTCATAGGTAGACTTCTCACTTACCAAACATCCAGTTTGGACTTTCTCTTGCCTAACCTCCAGTTAGGAGTTTCCCTGCCTAATCCTCTAGATCAGGACTTCTCCTAGCCTCCAACTATGATTACCTAGCCTCTAACTAGGACTTCCTGTTGGGTATCCTATGCGATAAAATAAAATTTTATAATGGAAAATAGGATCCTTCGAGCGATCCATGTGAAAAATCTGTACAAATTTAGATCTTTGAAATCCTATCTAATAGGATTTACCTTTGATGCATGCTCTTCGCTTATCCCACTCATCTAAAAGTTGTTAGATTTCTAGCATGTTCAAGTGTCCGTGCCTCTATCATATCCACACTAACACTCACTTTTAGAGAAAGTTGGTTGTGCTAGCAACCCTTGTTGTAGAGCTCGGCCAAGAAGAAGGAGAGAAGAATATGAACATCCAACTATCTCACTTTAGGGGAGAAAAACTCTTTTTATACCCAAGTCATGATAACCTCCATGCATGATAACCTCATCTTCTTCAATAACCTCAATGCATAAAACTCTTTTTATACCCAAGTCATGATAACCTCCATGCATGATAACCTCATCTTCTTCAATAACCTCCATGCATGGTAACCTCATCTTCTTTAATAACCTCTATGCATGGTAATTTCATCTTCTTGAATGCATGCTTAATCCACATTAATCATGCATGATGAATTAAAATCCATTCATCAACTTGGTTTAATTTGAGTCCAACTTAAATTCAACCAACTTGAGTCTAACTCAAGTCTAGGTTATCCAATGAGCTTAATTGTTCCTTTAGTCAAACTAAAATGAACCCATCTCCAAATAGAATGTTATATGTGTGTGACCCAATAGGTTCTTATAACGTTGGCAATATTTCTAAAATCTATTTTAGAAACATAAGCAATGAGTGGCATCTAGCAATGCATCATTGCTACCCAAGTGATAAGAATGCCAAGATCTGACATAACCTTCGTGACTATGATAATGTATGACCATGTCCTTCTATTCTCGATATCTAGATTGATTAGGACATAGACTGTGTCATCCTCTTATCAATCTTTATATTTCTTGATCTCCAAGTAAACACACTCAAGCAAATGAGCTCAATATTTTATATTGACTTATTCGAGCATGGTCATACATTTCATGATCCTAATTTCTGTCAGTCTGCACAAAAATTTACCCTATTACAGGTGACGTTTGATGATACCAAAGTGAAGGTGACCCGTCCTGTGCAATTTCTGTCGTACAAAAATTTTACAGGGACGGAACCTTTCCGAGCAACCTACATCTTCAATCAGACATGTGCTTGATTGATCAAGCAAGTTCTTGACCAATCGAAGCACACCTTGATCGAAGCATAAGATCGTTGGACCTCTTGTGTTGGTATTTAGGATCCATACAAAGAAAAATAACTACGTAGTGGAATAAATAAATTAGTTGTATCTTTTTCTTTGTAGATTGTATAAAAGATGATTTGTACGTTACCCGAAAACTTCTTAATCTTCTGTTGTATTCCTCTCCTCTTCTTGGACGTCGTGTGGGCGACGATCTACCAAGAGAAACCACCCAACTTGCTTTCCTTTCTTCCTTTTCCTTTCCTCTCTTCCTTTCCTCTCCAAGCTGCCACCAACCAAGGGAGAACCAAGGCTTCTTCTCTTCCTCTCTTCCTCTCCTCTTCAAGCCTCCACCAACAAAGGGGAAACCTAGGTTAGGGGCACCGGCCCTAGGAGATAGAGAGGAGGTGTGGACGCCGACCCTAAGAGAAGACAAGGAGGAATCAAGATGAAGGGTGTTGGCCCTAGGAGGATAAAAAAAAAGCAAGGGGTGCTGGCCCTAGAGTGGAGAAAAGCAAGGTGGGGAAGGTTCAATGGGCGCCAGCCCTAGAGAGGTAATAAGAGGATTGAATGTCTCTTAGGCGCCCCCTCACCTCTTCTTTTATAGCCTGGCCGCCTTAGGTAGTTTAGGAAAAAAATTACAGAATTAACAGAATTTTATTTAATAACAAAATTAATATAATTTTGTTGGATAACAAAATTAACATAATTCTGTTGGATAACAAAATTAACAGAATTTTATTGAATAACAAAATTAAAATAATTCTATTTAGGATTAACCGAATTCTGTTAAGATTAACAGAATTTTATTGGGGTGGATATGAGGCTTTATCTAGAGGCTACAACAGGGACCTAGAGGAGGAATTGGTTTAGGCCTCTTGATGGGCTTGGGCTTCCTGTGTTCTCCTTGAACACCGAACTCAAGTCCATCAATAATAACTCATACCACTAAAGAGTTATTATTGAACTATCACACCAATCCCATATTACAATATGAGCTCCTTCTTATTATGAGTGCATTAATCTCCCTATGTTTAAGATATTGTATGTCTGTTAATTAAATGAGTTACTGACAACTCAATTAATTAACATCTAATTCCGAGAGTAGTACCACTCAACTTATGCGGACTAAGTCCACCTACAGGATTTACATGATAATCCTTATGAGCTCCTTAAGGGACATCATTAGCCTAAATAATTAGGATACAGATTCCTTCTATAATCAACAACACACTATATACATAGCATTATCTTCCAACTCATCGGACCTATTGATTTAACGAATAAACTCATCCTTTGATAAGTTAAAGAAATAAATACTAAATACATGTGTTTGTTATTATAAAGAGATTAAGAACACGCATATCCATAATAATAGAGGTCTAGTTCGATTATATAGTCAGTATAAATCGAACGATCTCAAACGATCATGCTCAATACACACAAAGTGTACTAGTGTAATTTTATAGTCAAGATAAACTAATACCAATTACACTACAACCGTTCCAATGGTTTGTCTTAATCCATCTTAGTTGTGAGCCACTATTTATAATTAATAAGGAACTTATAACATGATCTTCTGTGTGGCACAAACACACCTTGTTATCTATAATATAAATTAAGTGGACAACTACATTAACATATATATAAAGAATATAAAATACAAACATTTGACCAAAGTGATTCTCATTTCAAATTAGATGTTCATACAAAAATCTAGGCTTATAGTATACATCTAATTTTTAATTTATTAAATTAATTAAAGTTATATTATTAAATTATGAATTATCTTGGTTTAATAAGTCAAAGAATTGATCTAATTTTTTATTTATTTGTATTAAACCTAGATTAATTAAATTTAAATTATTAATAATAAATAAATTTATTAAATTTAAATTAGTTAAAATATTATTTAATTCATATTTATTAATTAATTTATTCAAATTAAATAAATTTTTATTGTTGATAATAACAAGATTTAAATTTTCTAAATTAATTAATTTTTTATTTAATAAAATTTCAAATTTATTTCAATCTTTTAAATTTGTTAATATTAAATTATTTGAATTGGTCAAATTTGAATTAGTTAAATTATTTAAATTTAAATTATTCAAGTTTGAATTATTTAAATTATTTGAATTATTTAAATTTAAACTTTTTAAATTAGTTAAATTAATATATTTATTAATTTTAACTATAAATTATCAACATTATCTAAATTTTCAATAAAATTAAATCTAACATGCAAAACTCTAGGGGTATTTTTCATAATTAAACAAACTTGTCGAAATCGCATCCCCTAATTCTGATTTCTTCTCCGCCATCTTCCTCTTCGGGCATTGATTCTTGTAATGTCCGTGTTTTTGGCACTTGAAGCACATGATGTGCTCTTTGTTCCTCCGAGCTCCTAGCATTGATTGGTTCTTTGCCGTTGGTGTTGTCGTTCTAGTCTTACAAGTAGGACATTGATTTTTGTAGTATCTTCTCTCCCTATACTTAAAATAAATAATATGAAATTTAAAATGAACTTTTAAAATTATACCTTTCTCCCCCTCCATCTTTGCCATCTTGCTCTCGTTACAACTAGTTCGATCAAGAGCAGACCTACTCTGATACTAATTGTAGGATTAGTGGGGTGCGCTAAAGAGGGGGTAAATAGTGCATGCTTCTTGTTCATTCATTTTTGTTCATTCGTACTATCAAAGAAACTTTAGCAGCAGAATTAGTAAATAAATAGGGGACTCGTGGATTTACTTGGTTCTTAATCCCCTAGGGTTAGTACGTCCAAGGCCTATGTACGGGAGGTGTCCATCCACTAATGGTCTTCTTTTCAAACTTTGTTTAGAGGTAGAAAAATTGGTTTTACAGTTTGAAATAGTAATAGAAATATAAATGTAAGACTGAAAGAAAAGAATAAACCAAAATCGTGTTAAAGCCGATCCAAAACTTCTGAGCGCCGCGCACTCCTCCTAGAACTTCCCCTATTGCACGAGCCTAGCTTCGTTTGTGTTCAACAGCACCGTAGGACGAAGAGTATGGCGTAGAGAAGTTGTATCTCAGTGCTTCATGCTAAGGCCCCTTTATAGACCCTTCTGGGATCCTGGATTCTTATCCGGGTGCTTGGGTAAGATCCAATTCAATCCGATCTCCTTGGTCTTATATAGGCCGATTCTTCTGGATCCAGGCACTTGGAACACATAAGGGCGTTTGGAAAACATACTGGCGCTGGAATAACATCCGGGCGCCCGAATCTAGTCAACTCGAGTTTGACCTGAGTTGACTCCGGACTTGGTTTGGCTGCCTCCGTTTGCTCCACTTATGCTTCATCTATCTTGCTTCTAGCTCCTAGTCCCTACAAGATCAGCATATAAACAAACAAGCAACCTAAACCTACCTGTAGTCCGTTTGACGTACTAGGCTTACCTAAGCCTTACCCTGTATATCTAACATACTGGCTTACCTATGCCTAACTCCTCGTTAGGAATAGTCACTTCCATAGGTAGACTTCCAACCTGTCAAATATCCAGTTTGGATTTTCCCTTGCCTAACCTCCAGTTAGGACTAGTCATTTCCACAGGTAGACTTCTCACCTGCCAAGCATCCAGTTTAGACTTTCCCTTACCTAACCTCTAGTTAGGATTTTCCCTGCCTAATCCTCCAGATCAGAACTTCTCCTGGCTTCTAACTAGGACTGTTTAGCCTCCAACTAGGACTTCCTTACACAATCCTCCAGATCAGGACTTCTTCTAGCCTCCAACTAGGACTTTCTTGCCCAATCCTCCAGATCAGGACTGTTACGTCCCAGGAGACGGTCGTCCAAAAAATTTCGACAGCATCTCCCTTGTAACAATGATATTTCCCTGAATATATGAGTACAAAAGACCTACAAGGCCACAATAAGGACTACACGTCCATCATCCATACATGACAAAAGATATAGCATAAAATAAAACATGTGAATAAGGCCCACACAGCCAAAATCAGTAATCGATCATATGCGCAGCAAAACCAAAAGATGTATATGAAAATCCAAGCGACATAAAACAAGTTCTACAGCAAAATATACCGAAACACAAATCCATACAAGCACGAACACAAGTTCGAAATCCAGATACCTACTAACTCCATAAGTCCACACATACAGTCCATATACCAAGTACAATAAAATCCATACGAATAAAACCACAACACGATTCTTCTGCTGTGAGATGGAAACAAGTGGGCAGATCTCCAAGCTCATAGTAGAAATCCTATCTGCTACCTAGGGAGAAAACAAGGCAACCCCAAGGTTTGGGCAGTGAATATCAGATACTCAATGGAATACAGGATAAAATTGCACAATAAGATATATCAACTGAGATAACAAAAGTATATAGTCTCAACAATGGATAAATAAGGAAAAGGTAATAGGAATCATGGTAATATGAATCATGTAAATTCATACAGTATATGTTATGTCATACATTGCAACAAGAATATATCAAATAAGTGCAACAGTCACACACAAACATGTTATAAATAACAATGCAATAAAATATAACAGTAAATGCATGTAAATATGCAACATACATCACATGCAACATACATGGTCACTATCTGTACTCGTCATCCCCAGTCACTCACCCAGTGTAGTGAACTGAGGCGCCAAACAGGACAAACTTCATAGGCTCCAACAACTGACCACCACTAATCAGGTGGGGAGCGAGCAGTGTATCAGGAAGGCTATCTAGCTAGTCCTGGTTGCACCCAACATGGCACAACAAATGCTCTCACCTCTAGTTCCACCACAACACGATGTCAGGTGAGTGCCAACAACAACAACAGCCAACAGCTGTCAACAACACCTACTACTAGCATGTAGATGTTATGATGATCATTCCAACATATAATAGCTACAACTAATCAACATAATCAACATGAATCAGGATACAGGTCAATGATACAAAATTGAGACTGTACAATCAACAAATAGAGCAATCAAAGGTCAACTAGAAGGTATCAAACAATGAATATCACAAGGCACCAACTAGATAAATAGCACAAGTAGCAGGAGTATCAACAGGGTAGATAACAACAACAATAGATCGTGCACTAAAAGAAAATCTGTAGTGAGCAAGTACAGGGTACCCACCTGAATCTGACGAATATCATAACAGAACCCCAATATATGATCCGAGTATAATGGAACCAATCAACTCAAGGTCCTGAAATCATACAACAATATAATAATTACTACAATGATACTGTATCAAATTTATAGTAATTAAATTCTAATCCCCTTATCGACATTCCCCCTATATTAGTTGATAAATCCAATTAATGGATTATCAACTCCCACCCTAATTGTTAATGATCAAACTAGATCTTGACCATTAATTTCTAACCTAATCCTATCATATGAACCCTAGTCAAACTCATGTTTGTCGACCGATCTCAACACACCCGCTCAAAACTTAACTCTAATCATTTTCCCAACAATACAACACCTTTAAACAGATCATACACAAACCCTATATCAATTCAAACATGAACCCTAAAATATAGATCAATAATTGAATACATTCTTGGTATCTAATATAACACACCCGCCCCTTCCCACAAGGCAAATTCAATCCACCAAACCATCAATCAAGGTAAATGGAGAACTAGGCAACCTTAACCTCACTACTTATCCGGTTAATTCAAAAATCGGTTCCAAAACTCAATTAACAGTAATCAAATTCAACATTAATCGGTAGCTAATCAAGATCTAAACCAAATGAGATTCCAGATCTTACCTCCAAGATCAATTCTGATCAAGCCCTAGAAATCCCAGATCTAAGCTCCGTTCCTCATCCTTTCTTCTTCTTTCCTTGTGGCCGAAATCCAAGAAAATTCTCCGATTCAATAATTTGTCATCAATATGTGAACTCAAACAAATTCCAAAATCCCACAGTGAAAACCATATAAATCTCCACAAGAAACCTTAAAAATTCAAGATCTCAACTTACCGATCAACCCCTTCCCCAAATCCAGCCTTCCCTGTTCGCGTGTTGCACTGATCGCCGCGATCCGATAGCTCCCGGCTACCACCGGTGGGCAACGCATTTTGATGGTCCAAATTTCAGGTCGCCAGTGATTCACCTCAGCTTTGGCTTGGCTACGGAGGGCGTGGTTGTTGGGAAACACTAGGAAATCTGTTCCGATGAATTCTTGCAGAACAAAATTTTTTCCGAAAATGGATTTAAGTTGTCCTCATAGTTAATCAAACCAAGGTTTGATCAACGCATTTAGATCATTGGGCTCTTGTGTTTGGTTTACATGATCCAAGATAAAGGGAACAATTTATCTAGAGCGGAAATAATAAACTTGCACCTTTTCTTTCGGGATGTCTTGAAGTAGTAGATGACCCCTTGATCTTCTACTATATGTCCTCTCCTCTTCTCGAACGTTGTGTGGACAACGATCCTTCGAGATATCTCTACCAAAACTCTTCTCTTCAATGGCAAGCAATCAAGCAACCAAGCCTTTCTTTCTTCCTATCTTTCTTCTCCTTCCTTCTTGTTCTTGGCCGCCGGCCTTAAGAGGATGAAGCCACCAAAGGAGCGCCGGCCCTAGAGGAATTAGAAGAGGAAAAGAAAGCCCTAGAGGGCGCCGGCCCTAAAGAGAAGAAGAGGGAGAGGTGGGCGGCGGGAGAAAGGGAAAGGGGAGAAGGGTTGTTGCCGCCGGCTTCAAGGAGAGAAAACTAAATTGATTGATTGTTTACCTCCTCTAAACCTCCTTTTATATAGCCAAGCCATCATGGAAATTTAAGAAAGATTCTAATAAATTTTCTTATCCAGATTCAGTTAGAAAAGTTCTAATAGAATCTTTAAGAAAAATTTATTAGAAACAATCTAATAAACTTATCTTATCTAGATTTATTTTAGAAATAAATCTCTTATAAGATTTTATTAGAAAGAATCTAACAATCTTATCTTATCTAGATTTATTTAGAAATAAATCTTTTAATAAGATTTTATTAGAAATAAATCTAATAAAATCTAATGGATAAGATTAGTTATCTTTTTAATAAATTTCCATTTTATTAATTTTGTTCTTATCTTTAACAAAATCTTTTTAATTATATCTCGCTAATATTTAGCGAGATTCCATAATTAATATTTTGTTAATTTAACAAAATTAATTTACAAAATTTTTAACAAATTTTGTCTGCGGAAGAAATAGAATTCTTTAATAGAATTTTGTAACAGAAATTCTTAACAGAATTTCTTAACAGAAATTCCTAACAGAATTTCTTAACAGAAATTCCTAACAAAATTTCTTAACAGAAATTCCTAACAGAATTTTTCTCCAGAAAAAATTCTTAATAGAATTTTTCTTCTAGAAAAATTCTCAACAGAATTTCCTATCCGAAACTCTTCCAGAATTCTCTTAGGTGGATTCGAGGATTTTCAGAGGCTACAGTAGGGACCTCGAGGAGGAATTGGTTTTGGTCTCCCGATGGGCTTAAGCTTCCCATGTTCCTCCTGAACACACAACTTAAGTCCATCAATAATAACTCATTCCACTATAGAGTTATTATTGCACTACCGCACCAATCCCATATTATATTATGGGCTCCTTCTTTATAAGTACATTAATCTCTCTATGTTTAAGATATCGTATGTCCGTTAATAAATGAGTTACTGACAACTCGAATTTAATCAACTTCTAATCCAAGAGTAGTACCACTCAACCTTTGTTATCATGCGGAACTAAGTCCACCTGCAGGGTTTACATGATAATCCTTTATGAGCTCCTCAAGGGGACATCATCAGCCTAGATTATAGGATACAGTTTCCTTCTATAATCAATATTCAGGTATTTTGGGTATTCTTACGCTTATTATCTTTATAACTCCTCTTCTCAGTCGAATTATAATTGGTATTTAGGTATTTTAGGCATTATGTTTATTATCTTCATGGTTGTTGACTCGAGTTCCTCTCAGTCGGATTATAATCGATATTTAGGTATTCTGGGCATTCTTATTCTTCACCGTGGGATTGAACTTTTCTCTCCGATTGGATTACTGTCGGTATTCAAGAATTCCGGACTTTCTTCTTATTATCTTTATGGTCGTGGGATCGAGCTCTGCTTCTCGGTTGGATTATAATCGATATTCAGAATAGTATTCTGGGCATTGTATACTTTATCTTCATGGTTATGAAATCGAGCTCCGTCGGATTATAATTGGTATTGAGATTTGACATTCTTATTCTTGGTTGTGAGATCGAGCTCTTCTCCCTGATCGGATTGTAATTAGTTAAATTACTTAATGAGTTTATTTGATTCATGTTTCAATATTATAGATAAACTTATACCTCTTGCTTTGCAAAATGACTAGGTTAATAGTCATTGTATAATCTACTAATGCTTGTTTTATAGACTTGTTAGATACTAAAATTAGTAGAGACCTATGAGATGGAACTGAATGATTAAAGGGAAATTCAAAAGTAAAAAATTTGGACCCTTGGATTATTAGTAAATAAAAAAAAGAAAGCACATAACATATGTCTCACATGAATTTTGAAGTTTTATTTTGTGAAGAATAATAGATTAAGTATAGTATTAAAATTTAATCAATTGTCACTTTTCTCAAATTAAAATCTGTTGATGCTAATCAAAATTGAAATTTCTAGCGGTGTTTCTTAGACGAACATCGAAACACAACTTTATTCTTTACTTTCATGGTACTACTTTTCTTTGTTACTTAATTCTTTTGCTAGGTATTTCATTTTTTCAGTGAAGGATATGCATGAATGGCACCAAAATTTCACCATGATCAAGCAGAAAGACTCAAGTCTTGTGCTGAAATGCTGTATATTATATTATTTGAGAATTATAAAAATGTTAATTTTGTTTTTATTCCTTTAATTTTGACAGTTTTATAATTTATATCTTTTCCATAATGAATGTTATTATTTGATGTATGCTCAGGCCTTTAGAAATTAAAATTTCTCATGTAATGCTTCTAAAAGATGCAACATATACTACTCGGCATGTCAACTATGAGTTCTCCAATTTCCTCAACTTCATTGACGGGTAATAATATTTGGTACGCACTTTATTTTGGTTTACCTTTTTACTAGTCAGCTACGCAATGCATAATATATCTTCATGTTTACAAGTTCTCTTTTGGCCGAATTCTTTTTGTTCATTCTATTCATTGGGAATTTAGATCTTCAAGTTAATCTTCTTTTCTTGCCTCTTATTAATCTACCTTAATAAATAGGATAGTGGAGTCTAGACCATCTAGCGATTTTCTCACTTCAATTCATTCATTTCTCAACTTTCGACATCAGTTTAATGCATTGATGATCTCATTTATAAATTCCTTGATATATTAAATTTTCTCCTTGAATTTTATTTTTTAACTCCATGAAGCCATAAGTGAGTAAGATTGACCAAATATAGGTAAATGTTATTGTTGCTTTCCTAACTTTGTTATCATTGCTATAAATTATTATTTGCTTCATCCATACAATGATTAGATTTTCAAAATTGAATGTTTGTATTTTTATTTGATATTTATTATTTAATCTCTATGTACAAGTTCAAGGATCTTTGATGACTATTGAACTTTCCAATGAGCATCCAAACTTGTGCATTATTTATCGAAAAATTGCATTTATTCTTGGGTAGTGGGCTTCTGAGGTTGTAAAAACTTTTTCATTTCTTTTTTATGTTTCCTATTAACAGTTTGAGGATATTGACATGAAATAGCATCTTATTATTGTATACTAGGAGCTCTTTTGGACTTTATGTTTGGTGTGATATTTATAGAATTACTTGGACATGCATAGTTAAGGTTCATGGCCTGATTATTAACATGTTTTAGTTTATTTAGCACTTACGTTACTGGAAGTAAGGTTTTTTTTTACTTAACTAGATATATGATACTGGGGTTGTGTTCGATTTACACATATAGGTGATCATATTCGGCATATGTGATGTGAACCCAAGGAGAAAGATGTCTCATAAATCCACAATAAATTGAAGAAAGAAAGAAGGAAAGTCTAAATCGATAAAATGGATAAAAAAAATCTCAACCGAATGCTTAAGAAAGCACGTACCTTAGTAAAGAAAATAAAAGATATCACAATTTTGGAATTGAAGTTGATAAGTCCTTAAAGATCAAAAGAGAATGTCTTGATAAGTTTTAGTTCAATAAAAATGTCATGACTCGGGAGATAGCTGTCCGAAAAATTTCGACAGCACCACCTCAGTATCACTGACAATTCCCTGAATACAAACATACAATAAGGCCCACATGGCCTATCCATACTACAAAATATGGATTATACAAGTAACAAAAATAAAAGTGACCCACACGGCCACATACACATCCTACACAATGTATAAGAATGAAATTCTAATTCTACACAACAATTAAGGAATCAATTCGTAAAGTAACGAAAAATCCAAAGTTTCGTAAGCGGAAACGTAACAAGTACAAGTATGAAATCACAAATAGGAAACATGCTATAGTTTCAAAAATCGATACGAAATCAGCAAGTCCGATAGTACAGAAAGTAAACAAAGAATACAAGTATATCACCACATGCTACAAACATATCCAACACACACACAAAGTCCTCGTCGTGAGATGACATAGTTGGCAGATCTCTGGCATCCTCTGTAAGCTCCTACCTGATATCTGGGAAGATAGAAAATCCTAGGGTCCAAAAGATGTGAGTACAAATACCCAGTGAGTAATACAGGAAGACAATGCATGTATGAAGCAAAGAGCAAGAGTATAACTACATACAATAGGTCAACAAGGTTTCAACAATATCTCTGCAGATAATGAGCAACTAACATGGATCTCATGTAATGCACCATATGAATGACATGTCAAACATAGTGCAACAATCAAGAATCAAATAAGTAGACAATCAAAATGCAGTATCAATGCGGTCCAATACATATATATCATGCACATGATGCGCATATGCATGATGCAACTACCACACTCACTACAGAACTCGTGCAAACATCTGAGTTTGGGAATGTCCGGCATCGGGGGATCAGTACTCCGCGCCCTACAATAAAGTAGTCCGGTGATCCAAATCGGGGGATCAGTGCTCCTGGCCGTACAATCAAGTAGTCCGGTGATCCAGTAGCTATGATTAGCTACATATACTATGACCGATATCTGTCCTCTAATACTCATCCCCGACGTACCAACCATGTACTCTCCGAGTACCATCCCTACCCGGTGTCGAGGCAGATCATCGATTCGGCTGCGTACACTGTCATACAGCCGGCTGCGTACACTGCCATATAGCCACCATCACCGCGATGGAAATAGGGTATGATAACCACCTATATAGATATACCACTAAAGTCATCTACTATCACATAGACCCACAAGGGATTTACAATTGTTCATCAGGCATCATGATGAGATGCTCAAATCACAGTAATCTGCATCTACCATGCTAATCAACATGCGTAGGGATAAAAACCCAATGATCACAAGTATCATAAGTCAAGAACAACTATAACTAACAATGATCGCAGATATGATACTCCAGGATAGAAACAATGATAAAAAAGGATAATCCAAGATCAACAGTCATAAGGTCAAGCATGGTATGAACAGAAGTAACATAAGAGGTATACAATTAATAGACAGAAATAGAATTAAAGTATCAAACTACAAGAACTGTAAACGAGTCATGCACTGAAAATGAAAAAGAGTTGTATTGACCAAATATAGTAAATTACCTACCTGATCAATCGCAGGTCAAATCTTAGAACCCCCAGAAATATGTCTTCGTATACTACGAAGGTCCTGTAATCGCTCAGAGTCCTGCAAGAAGAGTAAAACCATCCTAAATGCAAAGTCATATCACCAAGAAACCTTAATCAATTTTAGAGTTAGTTAAATCCCATTTAGGGTTAGACCAATCTAACCGTTGGATTGTGATTATCAGGATTTAATCAAACCATCAATTAGTTGTATTAATAGTTTAATACAACGAATTTCGTATTCAATCAAATCCAGGATAACCATATTAGGTTCATAAACTCATTCTAACCTAGTAGGATTATAATTCGAATCCATGCTAGGAATCAAGTAGGTTTCCATTAACACAAGGTAACTAATTAATTGATTAATTATATTTAACCAATTAACTAATTAGTTGTATTAACTCATTAACCCAATTCATTTCAGGTTTAATTAAATCTAAACTAATCAATCCAATCTTAACTAGCTTAATCATGGTTGGTCAGACTCAAACTAAGGTTAACAATCACTTAGTTGATTTTATTAAACAATCTAATAGGTCTTAATCCCTAAATGATAATTTGATCAGAATCTTACACAATCAAGGAACTGATCCAATCAAATAGTATCTATAATATCTTGCCAAGACAAAACATTCATCAGAATCTATACAAAAACTCACCTCAGCTTTCTGTTCTTCCTTCCTTCAAGCTGTTCAGATCAGTGAGCTCAAAGACTAGCTAACCGTGCACTAGCAGCAACCTCGGTTGATCAGACCTACCGAAATCCACAACCAAACTCCAATCAACAGCTTGCTACTCAACAACATCTAAATCAACCTCAAGAGGACTTACCTCTAGATCATCCGTTCCAAGCCCTAATCCAAGTCCGATCTCTTCCTTCAAACCAACAGAATCGGCTAACTCCTATAACTCCTGATCGGTGGCTTAAGGAACACAGCAAGTGGGCAGCGAATGGCTCAACTCCAAATAAATTTGTACACAACATTTGTACACAACAGATCTCAAGATTTACCTCAATCTGGTCATGCCCTAACTCAATTCACGGACGGCGACGACAGTGCAAACCCCTTTAGATCTCAAGAATGTGCAAACCTTACCTCTAATTATTATCACAACACACGCATGGTCATGCCCTTAACTCATATTTTACACGGACCTCGGCATGCGGCAGTCCCGCTGTCCAAGCTCCCGACCACCGGAATCGTCTTCAGTACTAGCCGATGATCGATGACAATCGAATCGAGAGAAGCCTTATACCGGAAACCACACAACAACGTGTGTCGCGATCGTTCCGAGGCTTTCGAACTATCATCAAGAATCGTATTCCTGATATAGTTTATCGGTGGTCAACCGTTGACCGCCGATTAGGACAAACAACCAAAATTTTTTCGATAATGATAGTGGAATAGTATTTCGACAGCGATTTCATAAATCGCTTCGAAAAGAAAGATAAAACAGAATTTCTTCTCTCCTCTCCCACACAACCACGGCCGAATACAGAGAATACAATTTTTCTCTCCTCTCCCTTGTGGCAGCTCCGAGACGGCTCCTATCTATCCGTCAACATGCTTTCGGTGACAAGTTATTTCTGCCAACAAGCTTCTCTCCCGCAATGTGCTTCCTTCGGCAACAATCCAGCAACAAGAAGCAGAGCATGCTTCTCTCCGGCAACAAGAAGCATTCATCGCAAGAAGGAAACCCTCACACGTGATTCTCAGCAAGGAACGAGCCCCTTCACGTGCAATTCTCCACCAGGAAGAAAGAGGCCGCCGGTGCTATCGGGAAGAAGAAGAACGCCGGTGAACTCGGGAAGAAGAAGAACGCCGGCGCTCGCGTTTCTCCTCCCTGCAGCCGGCGGTGTTCACGCGAACAGGAAGCAAATAGCGTTGGCTAGGGTTTGTTGCGTCCTTGCTTCTTCGGCGGGCGGTGGATGGCGGGCGTCGCTCGCATTTCTGCTCGGCAGACAACACGAACAAAAGCCGGCGAGTGAGGTGCTTGATCGGCGGAAATTCATCCCTCAAAGTCGCGATCGGAGCGGAAAGGAAGGGGAAAACCGGGGAAAACGACGTGCCCTAACCTCAGAGTTTGCGGCCGGCGCAACAGAACGACGTGCCCTAACCTCAGTATTTCTTCCTTGTTTGCGGCCGGCGCACACACGGTGGGGAGACGGCGCGGAGAGGAGAGGGAAGGAAGATCTACAGGAACAAAAGTCGCGATAAAAAACAGGGAAGCTACAGTAACGCGAGTTTTAGTTTTGTTTTTTTTTTTTTTTGTTTTAGCGGCAGCCAAAACAAAACAACCAAAAAGAAAAACATAAAACCAAAACCCTAAACCAGGTTCATACTGTAGCGAACCGAACCAGATCGGGTTTAGAACTTGGTTCGCTCGGTTCATAAATCAAACGAACTTCGATTTGATCCAAACTAATTTTGTTCGATTCGTCTTCATAAGATGAAGCTTTTCATCACATTTGTTCTGCCAAAATCTCTTCTATCATGAACCAAACCAAGTTGGTTCAAAACTAAATCGTTCGATTCACTAACCAAACGACCTCTGATTTGAATTAGGTAGCTATTTAGCTACTAACTGTAGACGACAACACACTACCATGACCGATCACATAGGCAGTCAAGATATATATATAAAGTAACAGTAGACAAGTAAAATAGTAACGGTCTCATCCAAGAGAAATACTCTATTAATTATTCTACGGCCTGGAAATATTATATATGCCCAAGCATGAATAACGAGTCTGCATAGATATCAAAACTGACTAAATAAGGGCAAGCAATAAGTATCAATCTCAAGAACAATATAGAGTAGAGTATCATAACTACTGTGAAAAATACTTATGCACTAAGGACAAAGATCTAAAGAAGTCAAAGGAAGAACTACCTACCTCTATAGTAGATCATCTTAATTGTCTTCGAGTCAGAGAGTGCCTCGGCTCCAATCCTATAAGTATAGGGTATGAATCAAAAAAACTAATTAAGTACTATAATGATAGTAACCATAAACAATCTACATAGGTAAATCATTTATTTCTCCCCATTAGTAATCGTCTAAATTTTTGTAATCATGTTGTAGCAATTTATTAATTGATTGTTTAAAGATCTATCAATCAATTAGTTGACTTATGACTTAATTAATCAACTTATTAATTAATTCATCTTGGAATCACTGCATAGCTAAATCAATTCATTAGTTATCCATTGATTAATTAATCTTGTAACTAATGGATTTAATAATATGCCAATTCTTACTTCAATAAATTCTATAATTATTTAGTAGACTCATTAATTAATCAATAAATAAATCAGTAAATTTATTAATTAATCTAGCGATTAATCCAAATAATTTATCTATAATAATTGAATAAACTTATAACTACTAATTTAATCATTGGCCAATCTAGTAATTTGTTAAGTTAAGCAATCTATTAATAATAATTCACACTTTCAATCTGATCAAGTAATAAGCTTATGAATTACTCAAGTAACTAGCAATTAACCACCTAATCAATCCGTTAATTAAAACAAATAACTAATTGCACTATAACCTCATTAATTAGTAAAATCAATTATTTAGCAAATCATAAATAGTTAACCCAATTCATCAATATATAAATAATTGGATTTAACAATTAATCCATCAATAAGGTCATTAATTAGTTAATAAATAAACCAATTAATCATTAATTAATCACATTATACTAACTCATTAATTAACTAAATTACAAATAATTCCATTTACTCAACACATGTACAATTACATTTAAATCGATTAATCTATTAAATAATCATCTAATTAATTGCTAAGTTAACAAATATGTTAATGAATTAAGGTATTAACAAGAACCTTAAACCTAATTAACCCTATTGTTCATCATGCAGTGAGCAACCTTAATTTCAATTAACTTAATCATTACCTCAACATGGGTTTAGGAGGCCAGCAGTGGCACCGGGGTGGCAACTACAGGTGGCCATAGTGGTACAATCGAGTAGCTATGAGTGGTCCGATCTGGAGGAAACAACAACGGTGGTGGTTGCAAAAGCAGCCGCAAACGATGGCGGCAATGAGTGGTCCGATGTGGAGGAAACAACAACGGTGGCAATTGCAAAAGCAGCTGCAAACGATGGTGGCAATGAGATCACCAGCCACCACACCCTCTCCTTTTCCCCAATGCAGCCGCCATCCGTAGCAACCTCTCTTCTGTTCTCCGATGCAACCGCCAATAATTGTTGTCACTGTGGTTCCCACCACCATGAGCCATCGCTTGAGACAAAAAGGAGGTAATTAGGTTAAGTAATCGACGAATGGATTAATTAATTAACAGATTGATTAATTAATTAATTAATAGTTTGATTAAATTATTAGATTGTATATAAATCAATAAAGTGGTCGATTGATTGATTTGAAAAAAATGATAATCCCAGTAGCCACATCTCTGGGGGTGGTCGGCCCGGTCCCACGGAAGTTTCCCACCGACCACCAGGGTAAATCGGGAAGCGCATACGGCGGCCAATCCAGATGCCCAGCATCCTTTGATTGCGTTCCCCATTTGGAGGAAAATTCCTGCAAATACGCCGTAGCTGGGGATCGAACCGCGGGTCCCTAAGTTACAATCCGGATGTCCTACCGTTGCACCATTGCCCCGGGGACAAAACTGTAGTGGGTAAACTTTTTATAGTGACCGACCCCACCGCCGAAACGGCCCCATATCAGAAAACCCCCTAAAGGATTTTTTGGAGGCACGGTACTACTAGGTTGATAAGAGCATACTGCCGAAACAGCACTTTAGCCGAGCTAACACATGAATCGCACAGCACCTCAGTCAACAAATATATGTTGCTAAGAGGATTCGAACTCGAAACCTCAAGCAACAGGTGTCTCCATGCTTACCACTTGGGATAAGACACTTCAACAAAACTGTAGTGGGTAAACTTTTTATAGTGACCGACCCCACCGCCGAAACGGCCCCATATCAGAAAACCCCCTAAGGGATTTTTTGGAGGCACGGTACCACTAGGTTGATAAGAGCATACTGCCGAAACAGCACTTTAGCCGAGCTAACACATGAATCGCACAGCACCTCAGTCAACAAATATATGTTGCTAAGAGGATTCGAACTCGAAACCTCAAGCAACAGGTGTCTCCATGCTTACCACTTGGGATAAGACACTTCAACAAAAAACTGTAGTGGGTAAACTTTTTATAGTGACCGACCCCACCGCCGAAACGGCCCCATATCAGAAAACCCCCTAAGGGATTTTTTGGAGGCACGGTACCACTAGGTTGATAAGAGCATACTGCCGAAACAGCACTTTAGCCGAGCTAACACATGAATCGCACAGCACCTCAGTCAACAAATATATGTTGCTAAGAGGATTCGAACTCGAAACCTCAAGCAACAGGTGTCTCCATGCTTACCACTTGGGATAAGACACTTCAACAAAACTGTAGTGGGTAAACTTTTTATAGTGACCGACCCCACCGCCGAAACGGCCCCATATCAGAAAACCCCCTAAGGGATTTTTTGGAGGCACGGTACCACTAGGTTGATAAGAGCATACTGCCGAAACAGCACTTTAGCCGAGCTAACACATGAATCGCACAGCACCTCAGTCAACAAATATATGTTGCTAAGAGGATTCGAACTCGAAACCTCAAGCAACAGGTGTCTCCATGCTTACCACTTGGGATAAGACACTTCAACAAAAAACTGTAGTGGGTAAACTTTTTATAGTGACCGACCCCACCGCCGAAACGACCCCATATCAGAAAACCCCCTAAGGGATTTTTTGGAGGCACGGTACCACTAGGTTGATAAGAGCATACTGCCGAAACAGCACTTTAGCCGAGCTAACACATGAATCGCACAACACCTCAGTCAACAAATATATGTTGCTAAGAGGATTCGAACTCGAAACCTCAAGCAACAGGTGTCTCCATGCTTACCACTTGGGATAAGACACTTCAACAAAACTGTAGTGGGTAAACTTTTTATAGTGACCGACCCCACCGCCGAAACGGCCCCATATCAGAAAACCCCCTAAGGGATTTTTTGGAGGCACGGTACCACTAGGTTGATAAGAGCATACTGCCGAAACAGCACTTTAGCCGAGCTAACACATGAATCGCACAGCACCTCAGTCAACAAATATATGTTGCTAAGAGGATTCGAACTCGAAACCTCAAGCAACAGGTGTCTCCATGCTTACCACTTGGGATAAGACACTTCAACAAAACTGTAGTGGGTAAACTTTTTATAGTGACCGACCCCACCGCCGAAACGGCCCCATATCAGAAAACCCCCCCCCTAAGGGATTTTTTGGAGGCACGGTACCACTAGGTTGATAAGAGCATACTGCCGAAACAGCACTTTAGCCGAGCTAACACATGAATCGCACAGCACCTCAGTCAACAAATATATGTTGCTAAGAGGATTCGAACTCGAAACCTCAAGCAACAGGTGTCTCCATGCTTACCACTTGGGATAAGACACTTCAACAAAAACTGTAGTGGGTAAACTTTTTATAGTGACCGACCCCACCGCCGAAACGGCCCCATATCAGAAAACCCCCTAAAGGATTTTTTGGAGGCACGGTACCACTAGGTTGATAAGAGCATACTGCCGAAACAGCACTTTAGCCGAGCTAACACATGAATCGCACAGCACCTCAGTCAACAAATATATGTTGCTAAGAGGATTCGAACTCGAAACCTCAAGCAACAGGTGTCTCCATGCTTACCACTTGGGATAAGACACTTCAACAAAAACTGTAGTGGGTAAACTTTTTATAGTGACCGACCCCACCGCCGAAACGGCCCCAAATCAGAAAACCCCCTAAAGGATTTTTTAGAGGCACGGTATCACTAGGTTGATAAGAGTATACTGCCGAAACAGCACTTTAGCCGAGCTAACACATGAATCGCACAGCACCTCAGTCAACAAATATATGTTGCTAAGAGGATTCAAACTCGAAACCTCAAGCAACAGGTGTCTCCATGCTTACCACTTGGGATAAGACACTTCAACTAACTGTAGTGGATAAACTTTTTATAGTGACCGACCCCACCGCCGAAACGACCCTATATCAGAAAACCCCCTAAGGGATTTTTTGGAGGCATGATACCACTAGGTTGATAAGAGCATACTGCCGAAACAGCACTTTAGACGAGCTAACACATGAATCGCACAGCACCTCAATCAACAAATATATGTTGTTAAGAGGATTCGAACTCGAAACCTCAAGCAACAGGTGTCTCCATGCTTACCACTTGGGATAAGACACTTTAACAAAACTGTAGTGGGTAAACTTTTTATAATGACCGACCCCACCGCCGAAACGGCCCCATATCAGAAAACCCCCTAAGGGATTTTTTGGAGGCACGGTACTACTAGGTTGATAAGAGCATACTGCCGAAACAGCACTTTAGCCGAGCTAACACATGAATCGCACAGCACCTCAGTCAGCAAATATATGTTGCTAAGAGGATTCATACTCGAGACCTCAAGCACAGGTGTCTCTTAACAAATATATGTTGCTAAGAGGATCCGATTGTGGTAGCTTATTGTCGCTCGTAATTAGTAGTTAGATGGCTATCTATATCTATCTGCCCAAGACCCGATCGTGGTAGCATGTTGTCATTCATAGATAGTGATTCTTTATACACCTTGATTGCCCACAAGACTCAATCGTGGTAGTGTGTTGTCGTCTGGAGTCAATAGCTACATATCTACTTACACTCACTACAAAAAAACAAGGTTTCAAAGAGTTATTTTTCTATCTCTAAAATCTATTAGTGAAAGTCTCGTTGTTAATCTTGAGACGGAAATATTATTGATTTTGGGAGCACTACAGTGATTTTAATATTTTGATGTATGATTAAGTATAAAGTTAAGTTTTATGAACTGATAATTTTATGTCAAATAAGCAGGTTACTTGATAGATGGAAGTTCTGGCTCAGAATCAAACAAATGACTAAGTTTGAGAGAAGTTGGGCAAGTACCAAGCCCTGGTTAGGAATCAGACAGTTGGAAGTCTTGGTTGGGAACCAAGTGGCTTGGTGAGCAAGTTCAAGTGGATGCAGTTGGGAGCTATGGCTTAGTAAATCATACAAGATGGGCCAACTGGGGGTTGAACATCTAACCAAGGTACACGTGAACTAAAATTGATATTCGTATCATATTAATTACGCGTAACCAATGTAGGGAAGCAAAGTTCACTGATTCTAGGAGACTGGGAGGAAGCTTGAGCAACAAGCTAAAGAGAAGCTTTCCCAGGCGACTGAATAGAGGCGCAGGCGATCTCAGAGTCCAAGCGACCGTGAATTCTTCTAAGCGATCAATATAAATGGAATTATGTAATAACAGGAATATCAGGTCAAAGAAGGAAGTTAATCGATCTCTCAAACATTCGGGAGAGTCTGATCGATCGTGATCGCAAATTACATTTATTATTATATAAGTATCATAGCCAAATCAGCAATCTCGCTGGCGACCGGGGTGGTTTGGTCAATCGGGTGTGTGTAACATTAGCATTCGAAGAGGGTCTATTAAAAGAGCCTTGAGGCAAAGCTTTTTAGATAACAATTTCATTCAACATAACCACTCTACTCGAACTTTGATCGGTTGTGCTCCTTATACGCTACTTCGGCATCTCGTTGCAACTTGTGCTTCATTTTTTAGAAATGACAATTAGAGCGTAACATTTTTATTATTTTGTTGTTGTATATTCTTGAATATTTGTATGCCTTATTTTAGATTTCTTTTAAGGTTTCTCCACCTCTATAATCTTTCTAGAAATTAGTTAATCAAAATAAGAATCAAATTTATTTATTTCTAGTTGAAGTCAACTCACCTTATTCTAACTAGTTAGTGTAAAATACCGAACCCAGTTAATAATAAAAGCCCATTAATAGGGCCCAATTAATTGATTTAATGGGTAATGGGTTAAGCAAATGGTTAAAGGGTTGATGGGTTAAACTAATAGATCCGACCCGTTAAGCCTAACCCGCCCAATAAGAAACCCGATAAAGCCGCGTGTTCCTCTTCCCATTCGCGATTTCTTCCTCTGCTCCACACTGCGACTCCTCTGTTCTTCGCCTTCCGCTCCGATCGCGCGTCCACAGCCGATCTCCGACGGTGCCGGCGACAAGAGGAGGTCACAGAGACAAGAGGCTTCCATCTAGGGCTTGTTTCCTTGCTGGTGATGTGCGGATCGGGCAGCAACCGGCGACGCCGAGAAGGAGGAGATCGGCGACGCGGTGAAGAAGGAAGAGATCGGCTCTGATAGGTAAGGGATTTCTCAGTGAGATCGTTGGATTTCTAGGGTTTACTTGAGTCTAGATCTTGTTTTCTGATTTTTAGAACTTGGATTGAGGAGTTCTTCTTGGTTGGGACCGCGACGGATTCTAGGAAATCCGGTGACCGCGACGGATCGTGAAGAGGAAGATCGGTGAGTTCCTATTGAGCTAGGGTTTGATTGATAGTTGGGGTTGTTGTTTGTGTTGTTGATTAGGGATTTAATCTCAGATCTCTCTTCACTGCTTTGATTCCAACCGAAAGAAGGATTGGATCTTGGATCTGGTTCTTGGCTGGTGGCAATTGTGAGGTGCGGCTAGACTCAAATCTGAGGTGAGTTTTTCCTTATTGATCTGATTGAATTTGGTATTAGTTGGAGATAGGATAGTTTGGTTACGGTTTGTTTGGAATTGGGCAGGAATTATTCAAGCTGAGCTTTAGAATGGAGCTTGGATCTGGAATTTACTAGGGCAGAGGCTCTATTAGAGGTTTCTGTGATTTGATCGGGAAGCTGTGCTTGAGCTAGGCGTTGGAACCAGGGAGCTAGGGCATGGCTTCATTTGGAGGTGAGTAATTGAGCTATAGATTGGTTTGGTTTAGTAGAATTTAATCTGATTGTAGCTTGAATTGGATCGGGTGGCTGTTAGGTTAATCCAGAGAGGGATCTTGATTTCTGGCATTAACCTTGATCAAGGATCGGAGCTAGATTTTGGGCAATTAATTGATCCGAGGTAAGCTATTCTTGATTCGGTTAGGGTTAATTGAATGTTAATGGTTCATTGTATAAGCTGTATGATGTAGCTGTTTGTTTGATTAGAGGGGGTTTGATTGTGAATTAGAAGAATTAAATGAACCTAAATTAACCTTGACTAAAGGATTAGGTGGGGTCTAGCTTGGGTTAATTAAACAGGGAGTTAATTGTATTAATTGATTAAGTTTATTAATTAATTAATCGGTTACATCCTGTTAATAATACCCAAAAGGTTAGTTTAGTCTAACCTAAGTCTGGTTAATTAAATGGGGTTAAAGATCTCCATCGGGGTTTCTTAGTTGTTTAGGGTTTTTGGTTATATCATGATATTTAGGATATTATCATTGTATTTGCAGGACCTTGAGTGATACTTGGAGTTTGATACTTACGAGGATCTATTTTTGGGGGTTCTAGATTTTTATCTCCGATACATCAGGTGGGTAATTTACTGTATTTGGTCAATACAGTTCTTCCTTTTTCCAGTGCATGATTCTTTTACAGTCATTGTAGCTTGATACTTTGATGTTATTCTCTACTGTTATTTGTATACCTTTTCATCACTCATGATTATACCATGCTTGCCCTTATGCCGTTGATCTTAGGATTTATCATTCCTGATTATTGTTTCTATCCCTGATATGGCATTTGTGATCATTGTTGACATGATTCTTCCTTATGATACCTGCGATCATGATGACTATACCTACACTTATTGGTTAGTATAGTAGGTGATGATTACTATGATTTGAGCATCTCATCATGATGCATGATAACGATTGTAAATCCCATTGTTGTGGGTCTATCGTGATAGTAGATGACTATAGTTGTATATCTACATAGGTGGTTATCATACCTTATTTCCATCATGGTGATGGCGACTGTATGGCAGTGTACGCAGTCGACGGCTGTATGGCAGTGTACGCAGTCGTGTCGATGATTTGACCTCGACACCGGATAGGGGTGGTACTCGGAGAGTACATTTGGTACTTTGGTGATGAGTATTAGAGGACAGACATCGGCCATAGGATATGTAGCTTATCATAGCTACGGGATCACCGGACGCGGAGCACTGATCCCTTGATTTGGATCACCGGACTACTTTGTTGTAGGGCGCGGAGTACTGATCCTCAGATGCCGGCCATCCCAGCCTCAGATGCTTGCACGAGTGCTGTAGTGAGTGGGGCAGTTGTGCATCATGTGCATGATATATATGTATTGGACCGTACTGATATTGCATTTTGATTGTCTACTTGTTTGACTCTTGACTGTTGCACTATGTTTGACATGTCATTCATATGATGCATTACATGAGATCCATGTTAGTTGCTATTTATCTGCAGAGATATTACTGATACCTTGTTGACCTTTGGTATGTACCTATCCTTTTGTTATTTCTTTTATTCATGCACTGTCTTTCCATATTACCCACTGAGTATTTGTACTCACATCTTTTAGACCCTGGAATTTTTCTGTCTTCCCAGATATCAGGTAGGAGTCTACAGTTGATGCCGAGGAGATTCTGCCAGACGTGCCATCTCACAGCTACTTGTGATTTTTGTATTGTGGACTTGTGTTGGAGTATTATTTTTCCCTTGTAGTTCGAGTTTATACATCGTATTGTTACTTCGGACTTTATTACACTGCTTTCATCGTATATGTGTTTACGGATTTTATTCTCCGTTCGAAATTTTAGTATATTGTGCTTTCTGCTGCTTCCAATCTTTTGCGAAGAATTAACGAGTTTTATTCGTTAATACTGTTATGGATGCATTTCATATATAATAGGATGTGTTGAGTGACCGTGTGGGTCACATTTACTTTTATTTTACTTGTATAAATTCATAGTCTGTTATGGATTGGCCGTGTGGGCCTTATATATGTGTATGTATCCAGGGAATTGTCATAGATACAGGGGAGATGCTGCCGAAATTTTTCGGACGACCGTCTCCCGGGTCGTGACAGTTAGACCAAGGGATTGTACTAAAGCTAGTCAAATTTAAAATTCTTATTTTAGTTTTGTCTTAGAAAGTGGTCGTTGTTCTGATATCCAAGAAGACTCTTATGCCTCGCCATCGCTTGGGAGGTAAGTTAGAAATTACTATTTAACTAATGCAAAACAAAACTTGAATCTAATTTTGAAAGAATTTTGCTATTCTGGATCGGAACCAATTCAACCTAAGACCCAATTCTAACTCAATCAATATTTTAAACCCTAAAGTGGCTTTGCAAGAAGGGTTCAGCACAACTCGACCTCCACTCTTCAATGGCAAGATCTTTGCCTATTAGAAAGGAAGGATTGAATACTATCTTATGAATAAGATAGAAAATTAGACGATCATCAAGATAGGATTTGAACTACCTAGACATCCAAATAGTAAGCTGGCCGAATTTAGTCACTAGACAAGTGACATAAAAAAAATCAAGTAAATGCTCAAGCCTTGTACACTCCAATGTGGTCTGACTCAAGAATAACTAAGTAAAGTCAGACCTTTTAATAGTGTTAAAGAGCTGTGGGAGAAGTGTTGAGATTTTATGTGAAAAATAGTAAATAAATGCAGTGGAAAAAATCGATCCCTCCAAAGATTCATGCGAATACAGTATACATGTTTGATCGAGTTGTCACCTTTATTGCGTGAACGAAACAATTCCAGCAGCAACTTTAATTCGGCGCCTCATCGGTATCTACACGAACACATCCTTCGTTCGTCGCACGAACTCAACCTTCGAAGAACGACCTTCGTTGTACTAACAACTTAGATGGTTCGACCAAGAGAAGAAGAAGAGGAGACTAAAAGTGATGATTACAAAATACCATTGCAAAAATGACTTTTATACTCATCCAATGAATACTAATGGTTTTTTTACCTTTTGCTCTTTTTTTCATTAATGCTCCACAATCTATATTAATGGATATTAATCCTCTTTAGAGGTTGAGTCTAATCTAATGAGTCTAATTCGGATTAGACTCAATCCAATAATTCAATAATTAAATTCATTTGAGTCTGGCTCAATGAGTCTAATTCAGATTAGATTTAACCCTATAATCTTAGGGTCCATCATATTTTAGTCAAAATAAAATAAACTCATCTCCAAATCAAAATGTTTTTTGTGTATGACCCAATGAGTTCTCATAATGTTGGCAATGTCTCTAAAACAACATTTTAGTTACATAAGCAATGAGTGACATCTAACAATGCAACATTGCTACCCAAGTAATGAGAATATCGAAATCCGACTTAATCTTTCTGTGTCTATTATCTTATATAATTTAGTTCTTCTATCCTCGATATCTAAATTAATCCATGATGCATAGACTGTCTCATCCCCTTATCAATTATTATGTTTCTTGATCTCCAAGTAGACTCACTTAATTAAATGAGCTAAATATCTCATATTGACAAAGTTGAGCATGGCTATACATTTCAGTAGTCCTACTTTATCAAGGGGCTCACAGATATCACTTCCATCATATGAAAAAGATAGATCTCATCTATATCACTCATATGCCACCGTATAATTTATTGCATACCCAATGATCGACTTTATAGTCCACCTTGTATAGGTGATATATGACGATACTAAAGTACACAACTCCTTATATAAGGAACCGTAGTGACTTCAAGTCTAAAGACTATTTATACTAATAGTCACTATGAGAATGTTTATGACACTCATATAATGATTCATGAAACATTCTCATAACGAATCAATTCAGTATATATTCTCTAATATATACTCATGTGTCAATTTAATATTTTATATTCATGACTTGTGAGATTAAGTCGTCAGTTGATCTACATACTAGTCTTAAAGCATTAATATTGTCCTTGTATATTAAAGCTTGACTAAGAATAGTTAAGACTAATATTTTATATATATTTACAATCTTCCATTATTAATTCAATCAATTGATATGTTGTAGATTAGAACCTACTATCCTAGGACATTATTATACTTATTCATTTGACACAGATTTGAAGTAAATATAATAATCATAAATTTTACTTTTTATTAATAAAATATGATACAAAAGTTATCTTATCGGTCATCTCATAATTGGCTCTAATACCTAACACTAACAAGAAGTTCATTGAGCTTCACGAAGGCTCAGCCGACTGAGGAACCCCCAAGGATTTATTATTAAGTCAATTTTAAAATATCCAAATAAAAGATGGCGAATCGGTTAATCAACTACACAGTCAATTCAAGAAAATCTACATTCACGCACTTGGTGAATAATTCGATAATTGCGACTTTCACACACTTGGTGAATAATTCAATAATTGCGACTTAATTCAGTATGCCCTAAAATCCTTCCCAAGACAACTCTATGGGCACCTATGCTAGATGCTTACAAAGTGTCTCTAAAGACCCATCTCTAATAAAATTAGATGAATTTTTTTTTGTGACTTTGAACTTCATGAACAAAACAACTTAGACCCAAAAAAAAAAAAAGATATAGCCTTAATTACTAAGAATCCAAACTTAGGTTTAAACTCAAACCTAAGGAACAAACAAAATCCGAATTTGAATTCTAATCCGGGTCTGGATCATCGACTAATGAAGATGACCTTCCTTTAGAAGTGACCAATCTAATCAAACGGATGATCGACGCAAGAGATTTTTCAATAAGTTTATGATAAAGAAATCTTAATAAATGAACTAACAAACATTCATTGTTTTGAATGTAATAAGAAGAGACATTTCAAAACAGATTGTCCACTTCTAAAGGAAAAATGAAAGGAACAACCACAAAGACAAAAAGGAAAAGGAAAAGACACTCAAGACAATTTGGAATGAATCCTCTTCAAAATCTGAGTCAGACTTAAATCGAGTTAACTTACTAGTCCTAGTAGCCACTCAAGAGGTATACAAATCTGAATCTGACTCTGACCTTGAATCAAACTCTGAATATAGTCAGTCAATGAGGAATCAAACCCAATAACCAAGAAACTTTATCTCACTATATTATACCTGATTATAACTCTTGTTAAATACAAGTCACAAGTCAAGTCTTTACTCAAGGAAAAGAATACTTCTAACTCATTTATTTTTTATTTAAACCCTAATTCTTTACCATCTTAATTCCTTTTTCTTCCCCATATTTTAATTTTTTATTTATATGAAAATTCTCTTTTTTCTTATTTCTTTTCTCCTTAAATATATAGGAAAAAATGTTGAAAACTTTCAAAAACATTAAGAAGGTAACAAAAATGTCTTGGTTTTAACTCTGCGACAAAAATGACTAGGAAAAGAATACATAGAATTATTTTAAAGAGTATCAACCGACCTAGTTTATGAATTTATTCCAACTACCAATAAATTCCTAAGATTTTAGGTGGAATAGGAATTGAAATTCTTTCCACTTCTCAAGGTATAATGACGGATTGAGAAGCTCGACGAGAAAAAAATTAGAGGTAGACTTTTGTTATATATATATGGTGATCCTCCCCCTCCAGTATCCTAATTTTATCTTTAACTTCCTATTTCATAGAGTGATTAAAATAAATTAAATGTGAACTTAATTTAAACCTACTTGTTCCAAATTCATTTCATCTAGATTTTAATTAATCCTAAATTAAATTTTATTCAATTCTAATTTTAAAAATATTAATTTAACCTAATAGTATGTATTTATTATAATCAAATATTATAATAATATTTTTTATTTAATATATTTTATATTTAAAAGTATCGAAACCATATAGGCATGACACGATATGATATTGAAATCAAATCTTTCCAATCATAAATTGAAACTCTGATATGGCTGAAAATTTTAAACCATGATCAGACAAACAACTCTCTGCTTAGATTCCTTTACTTCTAGTAGTCGACTAAACTCCCTTATCAATTGGGCCTTCTAATCTTGACTTAGTTAGTCACTCCTTAATCAACTTAAACGTTAACTTTGTCCACCTAAGGATAAGTCCTTGTCTTGCCAAGAGACTTCATGAATTTGGAGCTTCCTCGTCTACTTAGTATTTTTTCTAATATCGATCGACCTCAACTTACTAAGACTTTCACTACCTAGAAGCCTAGCCACTGATACTTCATTCTTTGCCTAGTGTGAGTCAACCTTAATTTACTAAGGCTTAACTTGCAAACTTCAACCCAACCTTAACACGTTAAGACTTCCACTTTCCTAGAAGTCATTCCTCTAAAATTTCTACTTGATTAGTATCCAATCAATCTTGATCTGTTGTAACTTTATCATTTACCAACAATCTAGTCACCTTTAACCTACCTAGTCACCCTTAACCTATCAAGAATTCACTCACTTACAAAGCTTCTAGTAAACCTTGACATGTCTAAACTTTCACTGTTAATACTTGTTGGACTTTTCATCTAGTTTCCATTTCTCAACTCCTTGTTGAACTTTTCACTTGCAAACTCACTATTGAACTTGCCATCTGCCAATACCAACATATTGGACCCTCATCTTACCAACACCTATTCGACTTTCCATCTTCCAACCTATGCTAGACTTTCTATCGAAGATCTCCTTATTAGACTTTATCAACTCTCTATTATTGTACTCTCCTCATTGTCAAATGTCTAGTCAATCTTGATCAACAACATATTGACCTAACTTAATTATGTTGCCAAGACATCAAGACACAACAGATTGAAACACCATAGTCTAATAGAACCAAGAAGGAGCATCAATGCACCAACACCTTTGTGATCACAAACTTCTTGTTTGAAACCATGCTTCTCCTTTATTTATGTAATTGGACAAGGAAACAAGAGACACAAGCGGAAACTCTCATTGTAACCCTCTCATCACATTGAACCATTTTTTTTTTCTATTTATCCTCTCAAAGAACAATAGTGTAGTTGATTGGGGTGTAAGGCAATGGGTTACTCAACAATGCTATCCTAAATCATATTTCAACCCATCTATTCTAAAATTGTTCATGATTTGCTCTGTAAAATTTATATCTAATCAAAGTTGATGATAGATCACATGGCAACCAAGAGGCTATAACAAAATTATTCAACTGCACTCATTCAAATAAATGCATGGATAAATTTACTAAGCAAATACAAAAACTAGATAGGTGCCCTTGTACGTTGTTTACATAAACTACACTTATTGGTGAATAAGATGCAATGACAAAATATAACAACTAGATGAAATTATATAAAATAAATTTGCATGGACTCTGTGGAGTTTGGGGTACTCCACAAACTTTCAAATTCAAAATTGCTAGTTCAATGGATCTGCCATAGTAAATAAAACATATGAATAATGTTAAATTTTTTAAAAGTTATCATTTACAAGTGTTGTGAGTTTAATCTCACATTCATTGTTTTAGTTATGGGATATTATGTTGAGCCCTATTTATCATGCAAGAGTTGTCTTTTAATAATAAAAAACTACAATATTATCACTCTCAACATGAAATGAAATAATATATTTCATACGCTATCTTCACCAATCTCCTTAGGGGGAGGCCACATCTAAATAAGAGTTAACAAGAGGATGTTGCTTCATCTAACTCCAACGTCAATTTACAACTTTTTTTTTCATTCCATATTCTCTGCACCACCACCTAAAATCCAAGATAATCTTGGACCTACATCAACAACAAACTCATCCTTCTTGTCCAATCCACCACACTAGTTCATCATGCTTGTCTCCTCATACACAACCTTGCCACCAAACTTTCCCAATATTTGGCTTCAACAAGCTTCTATCCATCAAAGCCCATGTTGCACCCTACAACTAATCTTCAAACAACTTGTATTGATGGATCAATATTATAGTCACATCAAATATACAATCCTACAATCGATGCCTTTCAAACTTTCTATGTCACGTCCCGAGAGACGGTCGTCCGAAAAATTTCGGCAACATCTCCCCTGTAACAATTCAATTTTTCTGAGTATATAACAATATAAAGGCCGACACTGTCACGTCCCGAGAGACGGTCGTTCGAAAAATTTTAGCAGCATCTCCCCAGTAACCATGATAATTTTCCTGAATACATGTATACATAAAGGCCCACACGGCCTATTCATACTACATAATATGAATTTATGTACAACTAAACAATAGAAATGTGACCCACTCGGCCACTCACACATTCTAATGTATGCATAACAATGTAAATCTAAATCTACACAACCACCAACGAATAAACTCGAAAAGTAAAGAAAATTCAAAATTACGCATGCAGAAACATAATGGATATGACTATAAAATCACCGATAAGAAACATACTAGAGTCTCAAAACACCGATACAAATCATAAACTCGAAAGTAAAGAAGATAGAACAGAAAGTGCCACAACTCTATAATAATATATCTACACACAAAAACATAAAAGATATCTTCTACTGTGAGATGGCAAGACTAGCAGGATCTCCTTGGCATCAGCTGTAATCTCCTACCTGATATCTGGGAAGATAGAAAAATCCCAGGGTCTAAAGGATGAGTACAGGATACTCACTCAGTGGATAATCAGAAAAGATAGTGCATGATCAAAGTATATAATCAAGAGCATAGGTATATAACGACTAACAGGAATCAACATATGATCAATAATAACTCTGCAGGTAGTATATATATATACTAACATGTATCTCATAAAATGCATCAATTCATATGAATGATCATGTCATACCGATGTATCAATCAATAAACAATCATGTATACATCCACATTCCAATGCAATATATGTATAGTCCAATACATAGTATCAAGCATGCAATGCAATGCAAGTATATGCATGATGCAGCTGCCTACACTCGCTCCAGTACTCATGTGTCTATATGAGACTGAGGGTGTCCGACATCCATATGGTCATACAACCAGCCCTACAATAAAGTAGCCTGGTGATCCAACAGTACTCATGTGTCTATATGAGACTGAGGGTGTCTGACATCCATATGGTCATACATCCAGCCCTACAATAAAATAGCCTGGTGACCCAACAGTAGGTAGCCATCTATATAGCTACGTACATCCTATGGTCAATGTCTGTCCTCTAATACTTGTCCCTGAGTATCACTCCCATACTCTCCGAGTACCACCCCTCTCCGGTGTCAAGGTCAACACATCGACTAGCTACATACAGGCTATATAGCCACCATCACCATGATGGAAATAGGGAAATCATAACCACCTATATAAGCATGCCACTACAGGCCAACTATCCATAATGATGGAACCACAACATTGTGGCTTTCAATCATCATCATGCATCATAATGTGATGATCAAACCACAGTAATCAACATCTACTATGCTAATCAACATGCGTAGGTAATAAAGCCCTAATGATCACAGGTATCATAGGCAAAAGATAATAACTTCTAATGATCATAGATAATATCAGCAAGGATAGGAACAATAATCCCATAGATCAAAGGATTCATACAACAGAATTGATAATCTAAGATCAAACGAATTAAGGACAAGCATGGTATAAACATAAGTAACATAAGTGTCTAATCCACAAACAGATATAGGAATGTGATCAATAGACTAATTAATAACAATAGAAAAGGAAATATGTATTGGAAATAGAATAGATCTGTATTGATCAAATACAGAGATTACCCATCTGGTATATCGCAAGTCAAACAATAGAACTCCAGAAATATCCTCGTATATAACGAACTCCCAAAATCACTCAAGGTCCTGCAAGAAGAGTAACAACATCCTAAATGCCATGACATATCAAAGTTTCCTGTCAAGAAAACCCTAGTCTACTTTTAAGGGTTAGTTTAATCCCCATTCAAGTAACCTAACTCAGGTTAGTCTAATCTAACCATTTGGTTGTTATTAACAAGATTTAACTGATCAATTAATTAAGTTAGTTGTATTAACCAATTAATACAACTGATTTCATATTTAATCAAATCCAAGCTAACCAATCCACCTAATCAGATCCATAATTCCAAGGATAGCTTGAAATAGACAAAAACATCATTCTCACATTTGATTATAATGAGGCATAAGTTGTAGGCCAAAGAACTCTTGTAATATTGTTAAAACTAATCTAAAAAATGTGAATACATGGTTAAAGTAGATCTCTGAAAATTTTCATCTTATTGTTTCTTGATAATAAGATTTGACACTACTAGAATGTTGTGTTTTTAATATCAAATATATACCAAGTGGATGGTCACCCACTATGGTTAAGACCTTATGAGGTTTTTGTTACATCTTATATAGCACTAATTGAAACTATCCCTGATACAATGATTCTTCTTTCTATTAAGAACTTATTGCTATCTCCTTCTTGGTATATATAAATTTTTGTTGATTCTCAATATTTTATGTTTTTTTGCAGGCCTCAATTCATTCAATAAAGAGTAGATTCCCCAATATCTCAAGTCTGCATAATTTTTTCATAGCTAAATATGAAGAAAATTTGTCAAATTCTTGCCCACGTATTCAAATTTCTCAATTGTCTCTTTATTTTGTTTGGTTAACCATCAAAATTGATCGATTATGACATTCTTTATGATAATTCACTTATATGTAAACATGCTCTTAGTTACATCATTAGATAAGATCAAGAATTGAAATCTTGAGTCATTTCGTTCGATACCAATGAAATTTTTTGTTCTGCTAGCAGACCGACATCAACACTAGCATTCTAATTGGGATACTATCCGGAGGCGTCGCGTAGGTCCAGTGATGCCTTTGGAGGCGTCGCGTGCCTCAGTCATGCAACCCACGCATGCCTCGGTCAGGGTTGCACGGAATCTAATTTTTTTTTAAACTTAGGTTTTAATAATAACATATGTTAATTTTATCAACTCCTAGCTATAGTTGAAATAATTTAAATAGTCTTAATTAAAGCCTCATAAAATTATCCTATTATTTTTTTAAAAAATATTATATTTTTTATTTTTTATATTTTAAAAATATCAAAATTATACCGGCATGACACAATACGGTTCCAAAATTGTATTATCCCGGTCTGAAATTGAAATCTCGGCGCGGCTTGATATTTTAAACCTTGAATAAGATACTTGCAGCAATTCTTTTATCGTCCCTTTAGAAATTTTTTGTTTGTTACAATGTTAGTTGGTTTAAGGTCACTTCAACTAATATGATAATGTTTTCTCACTTGTGTTGTGCAATTGCTACGCAAATGTTAGGTTTTTATAGATCTTCACCTTTATTCTCAAATTTTCAATTTTGTTTGATTATAAGTGCTTAATTAAGAAGTTGCTTTGTGATATGAATCTGTCCCCTAGTATGATATTTCTGGCATGTGCTATCAGCATTTTCTATGAGATTCATTTTTGGTATTTCTACAAGACATATAGATTTAGTTACTTGTCCATTTGTTACTGTATTTGCTTATTAGAAAATAAAACTTATTATCCTGCTCTTATTTGGTTGCTTGACAGAGAAACTTTGTTGAGAGCATGGCATGATATTCAATACTATGTTACCTACTTCAGGTACTCTTGGGTATAACTTCCTTCAAGTTTTTCTAAATTTAGCTTGTCATGTTTGCTAAAAAAAATGATAAATCCCAGTTAGTCGCATTGACTCAATCCCTGGGGGTGACCAACCCGGCCCCACGGAAGTTTTCCATCGACCACCAGGGTAAATCGAGAAGCGCACGCAGCGGCTAACCCAAATGCCCAGCATCATTTGATTGCGATCCACATTTGGAGGAAAATTCCTGCAAATACGCCGTAGCTGGGGATCGAACCGCGGGTGCTTGGGTGACAACCTGGATATCCTACCCCGGCACCATGGCCCCGGGAATAAACTGTAGTGGGTAAACTTTTTATAGTGACCGGCCCCACCGCCGAAACGACCCTATATCAGAAAACCCCCTAAGGGATTTTTTGGAGGCACGGTACCACTAGGTTGATAAGAGCATACTGTCTCAACAGCACCTCAGCCAACAAATACATGTTGCTAAGACTTGAATCGCACAACACCTCAGTCAACAAATACATGTTACTAAGAGGATTTGAACCTGAGACCTCAAGCAACACACGTCTCCATGCTTACCACTTGAGATAAGGCACTTCAACTAAACTGTAGTAGGTAAATTTTTTATAGTGACCGACCCCACTACCGAAAAGGCCCCATATCAGAAAACCTCCTAAGGGATTTTTTGGAAGCACGGTACCACTAGGTTGATAAGAGCATACTGCCTCAACAGCACCTCAGCCAACAAATACATGTTGCTAAAACTTGAATCGCACAGCACCTCAGTCAACAAATACATGTTGCTAAGAGGATTCGAACCCGAAACCTCAAGTAACACACGTCTCTATGCTTACCACTTGGGATAAGGCACTTCAACTATCATGTTTGCTCAAACATTTGAATGTTGTAGTTAAATAAATTTTATTCACATTGATTGTTTAGGTGAAAGGTAGACACAATGGTAACATCTTATTGGATGAAGAAGGGACATTGTGAAACACTAAAAAAATGTTGTAAATAGATTTTGAACATAACTCCAATTATCTCACCTCAAGAAGTTCGCGAGTTAATTTAAATTGTGCACTCTCGAAATTTACACCACCAAGAGAGTTAGATAGCATAAAACCAAAATCACTGTGAATAATATGCCTTCTTCATCCAATAAGATGTTATCATTTGTCTATCTTTCACCTAAACAATCAAAGTGAATAAAATTTATTTAACTACAGCATTCAAATGTTTGAGCAAACATGATAAGCTAAATTCAGAAAAACTTGAAGGAGATTGTACCCAAGAGTACCTAAAGCAAGTAACATAGTATTGAATATCATGCCATGCTCTCAACGGAGTTTCTCTGTCAAGCAACCAAATAAGAGCAAGATAATAAGTTTTATTCTCCAATAAGAAAATCCAGTAACAAATGGAATATAAGAGCGACAAGTAACTGAATCTATATGCCCTGCAGAAATACCAAAAATGAATCCCATAGAAAATGTTGATAGCACATGCAAGAAATATCATACTAGAGGACAGATTCATTCACAAAGCAACTTCTCAATTAAGCACATATAATCAAACAAAATTGAAACTTTGAGAATAAAGGTGAAGATCGACAGAAACCTAACATTTGCGTAGCAATTACACAACACAAGTGAGAAAGCATTATCATATTAGTTGAAGTGACCTCAAACCATCTAGAGTTGTAACAAACAAAAAAATTCAAAAGGGACGATAAAAGAATTGCTACAAGTATCTTATCCAAGGTTTAAAATATCAAGTCATGCCAAGGTTTCAGCTCTAGACAGGAACAATACAGTTTCGAAACCGTATGTATAATTTCAGTATTTTTAAAATATAAAATATTTTTTAAAAATAATAGGATAATTTCATGAGACTTTATTTAAGTCTATTTAAATTATTCCAACTATAGCTAGGAGTTGATAAAATTAACCTACATTATTATTAAAACCTAAGTTTTAAAAAAAAATCTAGATTCCGTGCAACCCTAACTGAGGCATGCGCGAGTTGTGCGACTAGGCATGTAACGCCGCCGAAGGTGTCACCTGACCCGTGCGACGCCTCCGGACAGTATCCTGATCGGAACGCTAGTGTCGGTGCCGATCCGCTAGCGGAACAAAAAATTTCACTGGTATTGAGCGAAACGGTTCAAAATTTCAATCCTTGATCCTATCTAATCATATAACTGAGAGCATGGTTACATATAAGTGAATTATAACAAAGAATGTCATAATCGATCAATTTTGATGGTTAATCAAATAAAATAAAGAGACAATTGAGAAATTTGAATACATACGCAATTTGACAAATTTTCTTCATATTTAGCTATGAAAAAAATCATGCAAACTTGAGATATTGGGGAATCTACTCTTTATTGAATGAATTGAGGTCTACAAAAAAAAACATAGAATATTGAGAATCGACAGAAATTCATATATACCAAGAAGGAGATAGCAATAAGTTCTTAATAGAGAGAAGAATCATTGTATCAGGGATAGTTTCAAATAGTGTTATATAAGATGTAACAAGAACCTCATAAGGTCTTAACCACAATGGATGACCATCCACTTGGTATATATCTGATATTAAAAACACACTAGTAAAGTGTCAAATCTTATTATCAAGAAACAATAACATGAAAATTTTCAGAGATCTAATTTAACCATGTATTCATATTTTTTAAATCAGTTGTAACAATGTTACAAGAGTTCTTCGGCCTACAACTTATGCCTCATTATAATCAAATGATATAGGCTTTTATGTGAGAATGATGTTTTTGTCCTATAATTTATTATAAGATGAGTATGAAGTGGTGAAAAGAGGGAAGAGGTAGATGAAGGATAAGAAGTTGGAAGTTAATAGTGATAATCATAAGATGGTTTGCAGAATTATTAAGCATAACATTCCCTGTGTTGAATGTTGAAGCAGAAAAAATTGCCTTCAACACTTAAATCTCTTAATAAGTGAAGGATGCGTCAGGTGGTCCAGAACAAGTGACTCTCACATGGTCAAACAATAATTGATAGTCTTACAAAGAACTCAAAGACAAGACCCCAAATAGTTACAACTGACATGACCATGAATAATTTTATCTTGTACTCTAGGTTACCACCACCCTCACAAACAATTTAGATTCCCATACAAAGTAAACTAGGTTACTTAAAATTTTAAATTACTAAATAGAACTCAACCAAGGTAGATAATTAACATTCCCAATTGAAAAATCAATGAGAATGTTACACGATTATCTCATATCAAAAACCACCTTAACGCTTATTAAATTGCTTTCATGTTTATTAAAAGTAGAAGATACATCACAAAGACACAAATCACTGACATACATACATATATATATATATATACACATCAAGTGTTCATAGGGAGCAAAAGCAACCTTGACATTGTTATAGAATTGTTTGTGCAAACAATCATTTCTAAATAGTAAAACATGTAATCAATACGATCAACTCAAAGGATAACATGCCTACAACAACACCTGTGCAAAAGGATAACAACATCATGATTCCTTTGAAGTTTGTATATCTTAAAGGATAGCCATATCCTCAAAGAATTAGCAACAATCCAATAAAGGAAAATAAGCAAAGTTGTCAGCATCTTACAACAACACCAAACAATTATAAGAATATTACCAACAAAATGGAAAAATACATTTTAAACAAGAAAAAAAGCAATAAGAAACAAAGGATTAAATAATTAAAAAAGAAAAAAAAAATATTACACACAAAATGAAATTACTTGCTTAGTATTTAACTCAACAAAAAAAATACCTATTTGGATGCCATTAAGAGAGATAAACAATCAAAGAGTCTCTCGTTGCATTGCCTCTAAGGGAGCGTTTAGAAAATCCAATAATTTCTGTACAACAATGTGGACTTTTGGATCATCTTAAGTATAAATTGTAAGCCAATAAGAGTACAGTAACATCAAATACCACCAATCTACAATAGAAAAGAAAGCAATGATAATAGGGAAACCACCAAAATTCCTATCACTAATATCATACCTTTGCTAAATGTTTCGCAAGAGCTCCAGTGAAGATCACAACACCTTCCCTCACAAGATCACATTTTTCTTCATCAGATGCCTAAAGATAAAGAAGCAACACAGAGTTAGTGGCTCTTGATGACAAACATTAGTATTATTAGGTTTAAAATACAAGGATCATGAATCCAACAAATAATCAATCAGTTAAAATGAGAGTACCTTCATTTTCACGTAACTGTCAAAAATAAGAAAAAGTAAAGGAACATTCTCTTTTTCATGTTTGTCAATGATCATAATGCATGCATTTATCATTCTTGCATGGACATCCATATTAGGATCTGCTCAAATTGAAGGAATAAGAGAAATATTTTCAATTCTCAATTATGTACAAATTATTATATCAATAATGGATGAGAAACTACGGATCAATAAGGAAAGTTAACTAATGAAATATAATATATTTGTAGAAAGATTTTTGAGTGAAAAACATATGACAAGAATAGTTTTCCCCTCAATGACTATTATACATAACTAACCCATATATCCAAAATCAAGGTTTGAAGTCGTACAAGTGTTTTGCTTTTTCACCAAACAATATTGTTTCGGTATCATACCAATGTTTAGATATACAGTGTCAATGGTAAATTGAAGGTGGAAGGAAAAAAGAAAAGAAGAAACAAAATGATAACACAATTATATATTTATTTTTCAACTGAAATTTTATGATTTTGACATTATCTATCTATGGAAACAAATTTAAAAACTAATAGCATTATCTCGATTTTAGCATGTTAAAAGGTGTAAAATATCAACGTGAAATAATACTCATTGATATAATTGACACAACGACATAGGAGGCACTATCTTCCTACTAGTAGATATCTGACATATTGATTTAAACACTAAAATTTCAAATATATAGGGAAAACAAAGTAGAAAGTGTATCTTGAAGACAGAATAACTTGTCAAATAATGATACAACACATAGTCACTAGAACACACATTGTGAGTATCCATGTGAATTACTTGTATTGTATCTGGATTTTCATCCAAGGATGCAGCTAATGCCTTTGTTGCAGCTACTCGTACATTGTAATTGACATGTGATAATGCATCAAGAATACCAGAGTAATCAATCCCAAATTCACACCCATATTTATCCCAAAAAAAGGCCCACACGGCGCAAAGGATTTGCATAAAAATTTGTCAAACAAAAAGCATTCTAACATCACCATTGCACATGTACTGAGAATTTCATTATTGATTGAGTTAAATTGCTATCTCAATTTGCAAAAAACATCAAACAATGAAAAGACCGGTCTAATATTTGATTAGAACCATGTGGCATTGTAAATGAATCAGTTCAAGATAAGCCCTAACTTTTCAGTTGAAAAACATAAAGCTAGTGGAGGACAAATGTGATCATTCAACTAACACAATAAATCATACGTTATTAAGGGGTATGATGAGAAGGTTTTAGGAAATGGATGGTCAATTTCACTATCATATTTCAAGAAAAAAAACTAGAAAGAAATTCCGGTCCACAACCTTCCTCAGAACTGAAAGAATATTAATAAAATGGGGCTCAGATTAGTAGTGTACTGACTCTACCTTTATTGACCATATACAACTCATCAAATGCTTTAAGATTTCGGGGAGATGATTTAACCAACAACGCCCAGAATAGGGGGCTAGCAATATAAACCTAAAAGACCATTATACAGCTCCATCAACTCTTACAGCATAAAAGTGTTGTGCTGGTGCAGTGCATTTTATAGACTACAATATGTATTAGTTTTACAAGTACAACCTTGGCAATAGAATTAAGCAACCAAAGACATAAACCTTACATATTTCATCTAATGATTTAGATATCTTGATAAATAAACCAGGTGAACAAGAACTATAACCATAGTTTGTGTACATTAAATTGTCAGGAAAAAGATTCACCGACCTTCTCTAGAACATGCAAAGCAATCCAAATACTTGTCGTGATCAAAGCATCATTCAGAAGCACATGGCCAGGGATAGAAGGAATATATTTATAGACTAGATCATGCGAAGCAATCCAAATACCTATCATGATCAAAGCATCATTCCAAAGCATATGGCCACGGATAGAAGGAATGCATTTTATAGCGGTCATGCAAGCAAGTCACACATCCAAATCCTTAGCATAAACTCTAGAAAGGGCCTAAATTACACAGAAATATTAGTAACAAAAAGAATATAAAAAATGTGTAATTTTAAGTAACAAAATCACATTTTACTCACTTTGGCCAACTTGGATACCTAGGCATAACTCATTCAACATAGGCCCAATTAGTAGCTGATAAGCTGGAATAACACCAAGGACATGATAAAAAACCTGGAAAAAGCCATGAAGAGTCAACAAGAGACAAGAAAATTAGAATATAAAATGGTTGATCTTCATTACAAAACCAAGGTATTCATATCTAACCAAGAGCATCTGTGGCCTAGGGAGTGGTAATATAGGATCCAAATGCAAAGATAGTATGTGAAGTAAGTCATCGTGAAGTGCAGTCTTCTTAGGAGAAAGCAGAATATGCTCGATTACCTAGCAGAAATAGAGCATTTAAAAGAAATAGCTAGACAGAAATATAAAGGTAAACAAATCCGCTGGAAGCGGTCCAACTTTACATGACACTGACAGACCATTAACTATTTGCTCAAAAATACCCAATGAATGCCCTTTGGGAACTTGACCTTCAAGAAGGTGGGGTAAGCTCCAAGACTACATGTACATCTTTTGCAGAAATTAAACGCAAAGATGCAGCTATCTCGTCTGCCCAGCTAGAAAGAGGTGGGCCTAGACAACGAGCAAGATTTAGCATAGTCTCAAAGGCTGCATCTCCAACTGTAAAATACCGAACATTAGGGGGTAATTTGTAAATAAATTAACCCTAATTAAAGTTAATCTTTAACCTAATTAGTATGAGTTTTAATGGGTTATAGGTAATGGCTTAATAGGTTAATGGCTGATCCATCTCTTAATTAATTTAAACCTAGCAATTAAAGGTTAATTGATTAAGGGATTAATGGTAGAGGGTTAATAGGCTTATAGGGTTAAAGCTTATTGGATTTATCCAAACCCGTTAAGCCAGATCCGCCCGATAAGAAAGCTTTTAAGCCGCGAATTCTTCTTCTCTTTCGCGATTCCCTTCCTCTGCTCCTCTCGCGAGCGTCCCTGTTCTTCCTCTTTCGTTTCCGATCGCGCGACCACGGGGGGTTTGCTGCCGGTGCGGACGACCGGAGCTGTCGAAGATCGGAAAGCTGGGATCATCGGGCTCATCTTCTTACCGGATGTGGCGTGATCCTGCGGGTAGAGGCGACAATCGGCGTCTGTGGAGGAGGCGATCAGAGTGATTACGATCGGTAAGAGATGAGATTTTGGCGGATTTCATTAGGATTGTCTTGAATCCGCTCTGATTTCCTATAGATTTCCCTTCACAGCTTGATTTGCCGAACCCGATTAGATCTGTGACGGTGGGATTTCCGGTGATTTTGGCTGCAAGGAAGAGAGATCAGATATCCTTTCTAGGGTTTGATCGTAGATCAGAGGTAAATTCCTTTTTCTTAATTTGGTTAATTCTTGTTCAGTTTGATCTTGATTTCGATGGAAGATCTTAATCTGTTGAGGTTGGATTCGATTTAGTATTTCTGTTCGATCAGATCTATTTCCATCGGTTGGAATTAGATCGGATCCAATTGGGATTAGTATGTAGGATATTGTTTAAGGCTAATGCCCTATTGGAATCTGAAATTGATTTTATTCATTTCTGTTGTTCTGTGGAATACTGGGGCTGATCAGTAATGAAGGTGGATCTGTCAGGATTAATTGGATAGTAATCAAGATTAAGTTAGAGTTACTATGGATTGGATCCGGTTGTAACCAAGGGGATAATGGATTTAGATTGATTAGGTTATGAGTTAGGTTAACCTTAGTTTGAATCTAATCAATTATGATTAAGTTGGATTAGGTTGGTGGGTTCAACTTGGGTTGATTTAAGCATGAGATTAATTATATTAATTGGTTAATACAATTAATTAATTAATTCATGTTAATAACAACCCACTAATTAGATTAGTTTAACCTAAGTTAGGCTAATTGAATAGGGTTAAACTAACCTTAAATTTGATTAGGGTTTCTTAGTTATATCATTGCATTTAGGATGGTTTTACTCTTCTTGCAGGACCCTGAGCGATTATAGGATTTTCGTATAATACGAGGACATATTTTGGGGGTTCTAGGATTTGACCTGCGATTTATCAGGTGGGTAATTTACTGTATTTGGTCAATACAGTTCTTTTCCAGTGCATGACTCGTTTACAATTCTTATAGTTTGATACTTTGATTCTATTTCTGTCTGTTAATTGTATACCTCTTATGTTACTTCTATTCGAATTATGCTTGACCTTATGACTGTTGAGCTTGGATTATCCTTCTTGCTTATTGTTTCTATCCTTGAGTATCATATCTGTGATCATGGTTAGTTATAGCTTTTCTTTACTTATAATACCTGTGATCATTAGGGTTTTATTACCTATGCATGTTGATTAGCATGGTAGATGCAGATTACTGTGATTTGAGCATCTCATCATAATGCATGATAACGATTGTAAATCCCAATGATGTGGGTCTATCGTGATGGTAGTTGGCCTTTAGTGGCATTATTATATAGGTGGTTATTATACCCTATTTTCATCTCGGTGATGGTGGTTGTATGATAGTGTACGCAGTCGAGTCGATGATGGTGGTTGTATGGCTGTGTACGCAGCCGAGTCGATGATGTGCCTCGACACCGGATAGGGGTGGTACTCGGAGAGTACATGGTTGGTACATCGGGGATGAGTATTAGAGGACAGATATCGGCCATAGGATACGTAGCTTATTATAGCTACTGGATCACCGGACTACTTGATTGTAGGGCGCGGAGCACTGATCCCCCGATTTGGATCACCGGACTACTTTGTTGTAGGGCGCGGAGTACTGATCCCCCGATGTCGGACACCCTCAGACTCATATATATACATGAGTGCTAAAGCGAGTGTAGGCAATTGCATCATGTGTATGATATATATGTATTGGACCATATGTATACTGCATTTTGGTTGTATACCTGGTTGATTCTTGATTGTTACATTATGTGTGACATGTCATTCATATGATGCACTACATGGGATCCATGTTATTTGTTTATTACCTGCAGATAGATTCACATGTTGATTTCAGGTATGTATCTGTTATCTTATTATTTGATCTACACTGTCTTTTCATATTATCCACTGAGTATTTGTACTCACATCTTTTGGACCCTGGGATTTTTTTGTCTTCCCAGATATCAGGTAGGAACTTACAGAGGATGCCAGGGATCTGCCAGCTATGCCATCTCACGACGAGGAATTTTGATATTTGTGTGTGGATATATTGTAGTACTTGTGATCCTATGTGTGTAGTTTGTTTACTTTCTGCACTATCGGACTTTCTGATTTCGTATCAGTATTTTGAGACGTAGCATGTTTCCTATTCGTGATTTCATACTTGTACTTGTTATGTTTTCGCTTACATAACTTTAGATTTTTCGTTACTTTATGAATTTATTCCTTAATCGTTGTGTAGAATTAGAATTTCATTCTTATGCATTGTGTAGGATGTGTATGTGACCGTGTGGGTCACTTTTACTTTTATTACTTGTCTAAATCTATATTTTGTAGTATGGATAGGCCGTGTGGGCCTTATTATATGTTTGTATTCAGGGAATTGTCAGTGATACTGGGGAGGTGCTGCCGAAATTTTTCGGACGGCTATCTCCCGGGTCGTGACACCAACAATTAATGAGTGCAGTAATTGATCAATGTATTTCACCTGCAACAAATTGTTTGAGCATGAGAAATAAAATTGTCAAACTAAATCTCTATTGCAACAAATGTTTAGCCAATAACTAAAAAACACAAGTACTAATGACCATTAATTCAATTGATAGATTATGAAAAAAAATACTTTCATAATAATTAAAGTAGGAAGGCAAAAAAAAAGGAAGACATATACAATGACTTACCAATGTAGGTAGCTGGCCATGAGTAAATATTGGATTAGCCATCTGACCAAGAGTCCTAAGCATAACTAAGAGATTTTTCTGAATAAGTTTAACCCTATGATGGATAGTCGTTTCCTCCTTCAGCAACAATTCCCTCTTTTCCTCCTTGGCACAGTCTTTGCCTTCTCCACATGAACTATAAAAACATACATGTTACTTTTCAACATCAGTAGCAAAACAATCATGTCTTCAATAAGATTTACCATTCTTGCTACCCTTTCCTGTGTCTTTCTTCACCTTGTTTATGGATTCCTTTTTGCTTATCTCTCTTTGTACTCAGTTGGTGCATTCCCCTTCGATAAGGGAAGGAAACATTGTATTTTGCACAAATTTAAACTCTTGATAAAGTACATCTTAAGTCATGTAAGCATATCAATCCATCTAGATCACCATAAACCTTAAAACGGTCTTTTGATTGCCTAGAATTTTTAGTAGCAATAGTCTCAGCAACATAAATTCCTTGTTCATTTAGTAGATAATTGCCTTTCTGGTGTATAAAATATCTAGAGAAGCATACAAAGATAAAATAGTTGCTAACTTCTATTATGTTATGTTCATATTTAGACCAAAATGAAGTTGGAAGAAAGAGTCAGAAAAATGAAGTTACAAAGTAGAATAGGCCAAGATAACAAAATTTTCTAACATCTTCAACATGGTAAACTTACGGACCAAGAATAAAAGAATAGCATGATATTAAAAAACGTTCAGAAAAGATTGTGCCTGCATAATGAAATAACTAAAAAGTACAGTATCTTGGGACTGGAGCATGTTTGTGTGGTTGAATTTAGGAATCTTGATAATAAGAACAAAATGCTTAAGGCAGGGCATACACAAAGCATCATAGTGAATCATGTTATTTGCTATAAATTCTAATTAATTCAGAGGAAGTATTTGCAGGACAACATAAAGAAACTGAAAACAGTCAAATGACCTAAAAAAATTGTCAACTATCTCACCTTAATTTCATTTTATGTGAGCATATCATGTAATGAATGATTTGGGAGACTGCTAAAGTGCTGAAAATGCAAAACAAATGCAATGAGTTAGGAGTCACATAGAGAATATAATTTTGTATCAATAAAACAAAAAAGAAACTTACATTTTCAAATTTAATGAACAAAACATTTAGGTAGAAGAATAATCAGCTTATGCAGCCTTACTATGAATCATTTGGGTAGAAGAATAATTTGCTTTCCTATCGACAACTACATCAAATGCATTTCAGAAATCTAAGTAATTCAAGAGTTCTATTTTCACAAAATTGCAATGCTCAACTTATTTTACAAATATAAAATGTGTTCAAATTCAAAATTTAAGTGTCAAATAGTTCAACAAATAATAGTGAATCATGAGAATAATTGTTTTATTGCCTTGTAAGTTTATTATCTTATGACTTTTGTTTTAATAATAATCTTACGTTATTGAACATACCTTTATTGTTCCATGAACCATATATCCTTTGATTTGAATACAAATATATTATCCTTCCGAATTTTGGCTTCTATAAACTTTATAGGAGGTAAAACTAAATATCTTCACCTTGAAATGGGCTGAAGATGGTGATTGAAAAACCTACTTGAATTTTAAGAGAAGTTTAGTCGAAAGGTTAATTGATTAAATGATAAAAAATTGAAAAGGTATTATTAAACCAAAAAAAATATTAGAGCAACATGAAACTTCACAAGTTTATATACTATGTGAATAGAGATATGCTTAGAAATCTAAATCACAAGTCAATAAATATTTAAAATTAAGAAGAGAATGATGAGGACATGGCCAATGAGCATGAATGGTAAAAGGTACTAAGAAACAATATAAACAACAAAACCAAACGTTGCAACAATTAGAAACAATATAATGAATGGTTTAACATAAATACTAAGAAACCCCTAAAAGACATAATCAATGTGAGAAGCATCTTACAATAGAGAAAAAAAGATTGAATGGCAAATAAGAGACCTGGACAAACTTCCTTGACCAATAGAACCTCTTGAAACTTGAGCACATACCAATTGATTTCCTATTATACAAGAGTGAAAACAATAATCATGTAAGATTTTGCAGATGTGGTATCACTAGGATACGTATACATAATCAGATGCTTGATGATCTTCAAACATACTAACCATCTTTCACAAATGTTAATCAAATCATGTCCATGTTCCACCAATGAGTTTGTGATAACATAGTAGAAAAAGTTTGAAGTATAGGTTGTATTGAAAATTGGTCAAGTAGAAACAAAAAGAAATAAAAGTAAAGAACAAGAAAACTAGAACAGGAACATAAAGATAACAAAAATAAAGGTGGAACAAATATATTGTAATATACTTTGTGTGTGTGTGTGTGTATTCTTGATGATCATCTATGTACATTTTTTATGGTTAAGATAAACTAAGATGGTATTTAAAATTTAAACTATTCTATAGTTATAACTAAAAGATAATAGCATAAAAGTAGAAAGAATATAAAAATGAGGAAGATATAAAAGAGAATAAAAAATAAAAAATTAAAGGAGACAAGGAAAATATAGGATAATAGATACAAAAGACAACAAGATAATGAGATACTCACATGGCTATGCATTTCTACCTACTAAGTTTGATTTCAATATATTTTCTTTCTATATTGGTTAATTAAAATTGTAAATTGAATAAATACTCACATATTAGCAAATTGACTATGAATTTAATAAATAATAACTATTTATGATTTATCATTATTTGAAATTGAGCATCAAGTTCATAAATGGTTCGAGATCCTGTAACATAAAACATACAAAAGATAATAAGAAGAAGAATGCTTGGAATGCCTACGTACCCACTAAAATCCGATCGAGGAGAGAAACTCAATCTCACGGCTAAGAATAACAATGCACAGAATACCTAAATATTGATCTGACCGAAGAGAGGAGCTCAATCCCATGGCCATGAAGATACATAAAAATGCCCAGAATACCTGAATACAAATTATAATCCAATAAAGACAGGAACTCGATCCCACGATCATGAAAATAATAAGTATAAGAATGTCGAATACCAATTATAATCCTACCAAGTAGAGGAGCTCAATCTCACGACCAAAAATAAGAATGCTTGGAATACCTGAACACCGATTATAATCCGATCGAGAGAAAAACTCGATCCCACATTCACTCAAGTACCATACTCAATCATGAATCTACTTCACTTATGGATGATAACCTTGACTTTCCAATTGCTTTAAGGGAGTTAGATCATACACGATGCATCCCATCGCCAACTTTATTTCTTATCAAGAACTATCACCAAATCGAGTGTGTGTCACCGCATTTGATAATATTCAAGTTCCAACCACCATTGATGAAGCTTTCAAACACCCTAAATGGAGAAAAATTATTGATGAGGAAGTAAAAGCCCTACAAAAGAATGGTACATGGTCTATTTGTGAACTGCAAAGGGAAAGAAAGCAATTGGGTGCAAATGGATTTTTAAAGTCAAACACAAAACTAATTGTATAGTTGAAGACTAAAGGCGGCACGTCTTGTAGCCAAGGGATTCTCACAATCCTATGGCATCGATTACCAAGAAACATTTGCTCCAGTGGCCAAACTCAACAGTATCAGAATCTTATTCTCTCTGACTACTAACAAGGACTAATATTTACACCAACTGAACATCAAAAATGTCTTTCTAAATGGTGACTTGGAAGAAGAAATCTACATGAAAATTCCCCCCAATAACAACAAGGTATGCAAGCTTCACAAGTGATTATATGGCCTTGAGCAATCTCCTAAGCCATGGTTCGACAAGCTTGCTACTTCTGTGACAAAGCATAGATACACTCAGTGTCAAGAAGATCACACTTTGTTTGTGAAAATCTCTCCTAAAAGGTAGATCATCATTCTCATTGTGTATGTCAATGATATCATCATCATCGGTGATGAGAAAGAAATCACAAATCTAAAAGGCCTCCTCACTTACGAATTTGATATAAAAGATCTCGGGAATGCAAAATTCTTCATTGGCATGGAATTGGCTCGATCTAAACATGAAATATTCCTATCACAGCGGAAATAAACACTAAGACCAACTAAAAGAAATAGGCCTGCTTAGGTGCAAGCCTGTGGATACTCCCGATGGATGTTTCCAACAAAATTGGCTTTGGAAAGGACTATGCACCACACCTTATTTGTGAAAATCTCTCCTGAAAAGCATATCACCATTCTTACTGTTTATGTCGAGGATAACCATATATCAAACAAGTACAACAAACAAGTGTAACAACTATAAATGTAGTAACTACCAACCACTACATGCACACATGCAACATACGGCAATATGCATGGTCACTATCGGCTCGCCACCCCCAGACACCTGCACAATAAATTGGAGCGCACGATAGGACAACTGCACACACTCCAACAACAGACCACTACACGTGAGTGGGGAGCGGGGAAAATGTTACTGTCTGCACTCAACATCCCTAGACACCCACACAATGAACTGGGGTGCACAACAGGAGTCACCCACTCCAACAACATACCAACTACATGCGAGAGGGAGGGGCAGTATCCCAGAAGAATTATCTAGCTTGTCCTGGTCATACCCACACAATGCTATAATGCTCTCACTGTACCACTATCATCAATAGTCTAGTGAGAGCCAATAACAATAACAATAACATGTTATGATGCATGCTTAATTCAACAGATAATTACTACATCTATCAACATATATCTAACATTAATCATGATAAGTTATTACAGATTAACAACAATTAATTAATGGGACTGTATTGAGGATAAACAAATCATATCAGGGGTCAACGCTAAGTGTCAAGCAACGAATGCAAATAGGATAGCAACAGGGTAATAACAGGATAATCATGCACTATGAAAAGAAGACCTATGTTGACCAAGCATAGGAGTACCCATATGGTGTGACATACGTCAAAATCAGAACCTCTCCGTATAGTAGGATCTATAAATCAAGGTCCTCGTTCGCCTTTGGGGTCGATTCGAACAATCTTGGCTGCCGCAGGCACAACGGGTTTAGGGTTTGGTTGAGAGCAACAGTGATGGCGGCAAGGGACGCTCCTTCACATGAGCAGTAGGGCGGCGTCGGATCGTGGAAGGGGGCGATCGAGTGTCGGCTGGACGGGAAAAGCAGCGTCGGATAGCGGGTGGTTGTAGGCGAGGTGCGACATGGTGGAGAGGCATCTCTGCTTCTAGAAGAACGACGACGGCGTAGACGGCGTTAGGTGGTGCTGAGGCCGATCGCGAGGGGTTTTTGGGAGAGAAGCTCGGTGGCTAGGTTTCGGCCTGGCCCTCCTCTTATAGCTCTCGTCGACATGAGAAAATCGACGGCGGACGTGGTCATTGGGCGCGAGGGGATTGCGAGTCATGCGCGGAAGGAGCAGATGCGGCCGTCGTGGGTCACGAGGAAGAGCAGGAGGCAGCGAGCAAAATTTAGTTATAACGAGGAGTGCACAGTACTTTTAAACTGGGTTTAAGATTTGGGTTAAACCAGATTAAGTTTACTGTAATCATTAAACTGAACCAAGTTAAATTTTGGTTCACTTGGTTCTCTAACCAAACGATCTCTGATTTGACCCAAATCAGTTTTGTTTGATTTATCTTCCTAAGACAAAATTTTTCATCTATTCCTTTTTTCCAAAACTTTCTTCCATCATGAATCAAGGCAAGTTGGTTCAATTTGGTTCATGGGCAAATGAGTAGGTATTTGTTTCTAAGATGACATGGGATTATAGTAGGAGAATCAAGTAAATGTTTACTAAAAGCAAGTGCTTTGTAATTTTAATTCATAGAATGGACAAGTATAAGTCTGTGGTATCTTTACATGTGTTTCTAGGGATGATGGTGCATCATGGGCAAATGCAAAGGAATTCATTAGGCTAAAAGGAGAGATTCAAAGAGTTATAGGGATTAGAAGTTAAGAGGATGGTCGTTCAATGTTGCATGTAAGTGATGTAGGAGCATCTAGCAACATGATTAATTTATGTCTTCTGATACAACTATATTCCCTTTTAAACTGTGATGAGAAGAAATCGAGACTATCAACCTCTTTTTTGAACTTTGAAGAAGGACGATTGACGATATCAACAAGGAAGATGATCAACCCGTAGCCTTCTGATGTCATATTCGTTAGTGGATCGACGAGGATTTTTAAAACCCAGCAACTACTAATGAATTTTACTGATTTGGTGCAAGACAGTCTTCTTCCTGGGCAACCACCTGACACTATTCTAAACTCGAGGGTGAGTTTTTTTCAACCTGGGGTGACTGATACAGGAGAATTTGAAGATTTTTATTATTAATTTTGATAATTTTTATTTTTTAGTAATTTTTAGAGTTTTTGGTATTTAGAGTAGTTTTGAAAAATTCTATTTTTTATTTTAGGATTTTTTAAAACTGTTTAAGATTTATAGGAATTGAGTCTGTTAAGAATTTTTTTAGGATTTTATATTTGAAGTCCGTTTAGGATTTTGAGTTTGTTAAGAAATTTTCCTTTTTATTAGGAATCTTTCTTTTCGAGTTTGTTAAGAAATTTTCTTTTTTAATTTAGACAAGTGCCAGAATTAAATCTTGGCAAAACTTGAAAGAAATGCAAAATTGAAAAATACTTGAAATAAGTGCTGAAAGAAAATTACCAAAATTTAATTTAGACAAGTGCCAGAATTAAATCTAGGCAAAACTTGAAAGAAATGCGGATTTGAAAAATAAAGATAGCAGTTGAAAGGAAATTTGTTAGAACTTAATCTATGTATGTGCCAAAATAAAATCTAGGCAAAAATTGAAAAAAAATATAGAATTGAAAGATACTTGAAATAAGTGCTGAAAGAAAATTTGTCAGAACTTAATCTTGGTAAGTGTCAGAATTTAATCTAGACAAAACTTGAAAGAAATACAGAATCGAAAGATAAGGGTAGTAAAAAAATGCAAGTATAGAAATAACAAGCTCTCTACACCCACCTTTTGTTGCTTCTTTTCCTTTACCCTTTTTTCTCTTGTTTTCAAAGTTTTAGCCTTCCTTTCTTTCCTTTTGTTTCTCTTTTTTTTTGGCCAAAAATAAATTTTTTTCTCCTTTCTTTTTAGCTGAAAATAATGCGGATTTGAAAGATAAAGATAGCAGTTGAAAGGAAATTTGTTAGAACTTAATCTATGTATGTGCCAAAATAAAATCTAGGTAAAAATTGAAAAAAAATATAGAATTGAAAGATACTTGAAATAAGTACTGAAAGAAAATTTGCCAGAACTTAATCTTGGTAAGTGTCAGAATTAAATCTAGACATAACTTGAAAGAAATGCAGAATCGAAAGATAAGGGTAGTAAAAAAATGCAAGTATAGAAATAACAAGCTCTCTACACCCACCTTTTGTTGCTTCTTTTCCTTTACCCTTTTTTCTCTTGTTTTCAAAATTTTAGCCTTCCTTTCTTTCCTTTTGTTTCTCTTTTTTTTGGCCAAAAATAAATTTTTTTCTCCTTTCTTTTTGGCTGAAAATAATGCGGATTTGAAAGATAAAGATAGCAGTTGAAAGGAAATTTGTTAGAACTTAATCTATGTATGTGCCAAAATAAAATCTAGGCAAAAATTGAAAAAAAATATAGAATTGAAAAATACTTGAAATAAGTGCTGAAAGAAAATTTGCCAGAACTTAATCTTGGTAAGTGTCAGAATTAAATCTAGACAAAACTTGAAAGAAATGCAGAATCGAAAGATAAGGGTAGTAAAAAAATGCAAGTATAGAAATAACAAGCTCTCTACACCCACCTTTTGTTGCTTCTTTTCCTTTACCCTTTTTTCTCTTATTTTCAAAATTTTAGCCTTCCTTTCTTTCCTTTTGTTTCTCTTTTTTTGGCCAAAAATAAATTTTTTTCTCCTTTCTTTTTGGCTGAAAATAATTTTTTCTCTTATTTTTAGCCAAAAATAATTTTTTTTCTTTTTTAATTTTGATAGCAACAAGCAAATATGACTTACAAGGATTGTAAAAATGAAAACAATAAGTATCAAATGATGAACGAAATAGATAAAGTTTCAAGCACAAAAGAAAAGGATAACCAAATCGATTTAGAAAAACCAAAAGCTCTGATACCAACTGATGTAAACCCGTGAGAGAAAAATCTCAAGAACCCACAAGGAATTGAAGAAAGAACAAAGCAAATTCTAAATCGATAAGAAGAATGAATAGAACCTCGACTCGATACTTAAAAAAGCCGAACCTTGGTATATAGGAAGAGAGAAGATGCCACAACCTTTGGATGAAGATTGATAAGTCTTTGAACGCAATAAGGAAATGCCTTGATAAGTTCTAGTTCAATGAAGAACCAACAAGTGAGAGTCTCACCATGCTTTAGATTGAAAATATGCTAAAGATACATGTGTGGCTATCGCCCCATTTATTTATAGCTATAGAGTGACCTAAAACCCTTAAAAGGCTAAAAGAAAGTCCATTTAGTAAAGGCCTATGTAGACTACTTAGCCATTTTAATCTTATAGCATCATTACAACCCAAATAAAGTTAGAAATTGAGCCTACATATCCCTACTACATAAACATGAGACTAAGTGGCTACTTAAGCTCATCTAAGGTTGAATTAAGTTGACTAAGCCATATGATTTGCTTTCAGTCAAACCTTCTTCAATTTTGTAACTTTGACCTTCACATCTTCAATTAGCACATTAAGTACTTCCTTCATTTTCTTTGCCTTAGCTCTTGTAATTGGGCCTCCATTGATGCATAATGGATCATCAACAACATCTAGAGTGGGTTGAGTATGATCCATATTTGCTTGTTGGGCAACTTGTTCACTTGGTTTGACTCCATCAAATGCAAAATTGAAAGATAAAGATAGCTGTAAGAAAATTTGTCAGAACTTAATCTAGGCCAGTGCCATAATTAAATCTAGGCAAAACTTGAAAGAAATACAGAATTGAAAGAAGATGCCACAAGGGGATGCCTTAATAAGTTTTAGTTTAATGAAGAACCAACAAGTGAGAGCCTCACCATGCTTTAGATTGAAAACATACCAAAATACATGTGTGGCAGTCACACCCTTTATTTAGCTATAGGGTGATCAAAAAATCTTAAAAGGCCAAAAGAAAGCTCATTTAGTAAAGACCTATGCAGGCTACTTAGCCATTTAAGCTTATAACATCATTACAACCCAAATAAAGTTAGAAATTGAGCCTACATATCCCTACTACATAAACATGAGACTTAAGTGGCTATTTAAGCCCATCCAAGCTTTGAATTAAGTTGACTAAGCTATATGACTTGCTCTTGGTCAAACCTTCCTCAATTGTAATTTTGGCTTTCACATTTTCAATTAGCACATTAAGTGCTTCCTTCATCTTCTTAGCCTTAGCTCTTCTAATTTGGTCTCCATTGATGCATAATGGATCATCAACAACATCTAGAATGGGTTGAGCATGATTCATATTAGCTTGTTAGGTAACTTGTTCACTTGGTTTGACTCCATCGAAGTACAAAAAGAAAAGGATAACCAAATTGATTTAGAAAGACCAAAACTTTGATACCAACTGATGTGAACCCATGTAGAAGAATCACAAGAACCCACAACTAATTGAAGAAAGAAAATAACAAAGTCTAAATCTATAAGAGGGATGAATAGAACATCGATTCAATACTTAAGAAAGTCGATCCTTCATATAGAGGAAGAGGGAAGACGCCACAATTTTGAGATGGAAATCGATAAGTCTTTAAACGCCACAAGGGGATGAATAGAATCTGAAACCTAATGATGAGTCTTAGAAACTTAAGTTGGAGCTGAAATCTCAATTCAGTGTCCAATATTAGAAAAACTGAGAATCAATGTTGAATCTTGAGTTCTTAAATTTTTAAAATCTGTCAAACTTAAATTAGAGCCTCAAACATTGTTCTTATCTTGTAATCCTTGAGTCTCAAAGGTATACACCAAACACACACTCGATTGTTGTGAATGATTCATCAATTGTGTTTGAGAATCTTGACATTTGATTTAAACTGAAAGCTTCTATTGAATCTTCTTGATTCTTGAGTTTAATCTAAAATCTTGAATCTTTATATATTTAATTGAGTCTCGAAACATTTTTTCTCAAGTCTTTAATCTTAGACTTTGAGCTCCTATTCAAAGATTTCTAATAACCTTGAAACTTATTTCTCGATCTTGACTTCTAATCACACTTTTGAATCTTGTTATAGAATCTGGAAGTTTGCTATGGAATCTCTTGAGTCACAAACTCCTATAATGAAATGAATTTGTAAGTGGAATCCTTAATAGTGGAGTATTAGATATACAATCTCATGTTTGTTGTTTCTCGTCGAATCCTAGATCAATATTAAAAAATGATGTTCTCTAAGTTTAAATTTTGATTTTTTTTTATTCTCAAATTTTAGCCCTAATGATAAGTCTTGAACCTTTCATCTTTAGTTTTGTCCATGAATCTCAAAGTTCGATACTTAATCTTGAGATGAAATCTTAATTTCAGTGTCCATTATCAAAAAATTGAGTATCAATGTTGAATCTTGAGATCTTGTATCCTTAAATTTGATCTTCAAACTTGAATTAAAACCTCGAATGCTGTTCTTGTCTCCTAATCCATCCTTGACTCTCGAAGGTAGAGCCTTGAACTCACACTCAATTTTCTCTTTTTCAAACTACTCATACTCACTTTTTCTTTTTCATTTTTTTCTCTTTTGTCATTCTATTTTTCCTTCTCATTCTTTTTTCAATATCATTATTTTCTCTCAAAATCATTACTCTTTTGTTTGGACATTATGATGCAATATGCCCCCTTCCCAAACACTTAAAGCATTTAATATATCTATTTCTCAAAGATTGGATATGTTCTTTACCTTTGACTGAAGTAGAACTTACATTATTATTTTTGAAGAACTCGATCTTACTATTAGAAGCAAATTTATCATAACTTTTGTTCTAGTTAGATTTCCAAGTGGATGAAATAGAACTTTAGTCATGCTTAGTTAAACCCTTTTTGTTGAGTTGCCTTTCAACTTTCATGGTGCATTATATCCTCTGGCACTTATGTTGGTGCAATCTTGCCCCAAATGATTTGGATTTTAATGTTTGGCTAAAATGAGTTTAAGTTAGGCAATGTTGGTGATCTAACTTGTGTGGTTTGAGTCCATAGGAAAGTCCAGGAATGAAGTCTTGGCAAAGGATGAAGTCCCAGAGGCGCGGCCTCTTGGCAAAGAATGAAGTCCCAGAGGCGCGACCTCTTGGCAAAGGATGAAATCCTGGAGGCGCAACTTTCTGGCAAAGGGAGACTTAGCACGACGAAGCTGAGAGAAACGTCTCAAGAAAGTGCAAGGAAGAGCACAAGGCTTGTGGAAGACGTTTGAAGGGTTGCGTCAAGGCTAACGGTTGAAGAAGAAGCTAAAAGGAGAGGTTCAGCTTGATCAGTCGACTGGCACTATTCATGCAGTCGACTGATGATTGATCAAAGCACGCACAGAGGTTTCAGTTTGATCAGTCGACTAATACTGTTCATCAGTCGACTGGTGCTCGAACAAAAAGTTTGGTCGACTCGATCAGTCGACTGGTACCAGCGACTGGTGATGGTGCATTCGACTAGTAAACAACCGTTGAGCTGCTAGATGGACAATTAAACGCAAATCAAAGAGTCTTTGAAGTCCATTAGTTGACTGACCCTTGAAGTAGTCGACTGGTGTACGGAATTATATAAAAATAAAGTTTGACGTCAGGGTTTGCAACAGTTAACTTTTCTACATTCTTGCACAATCTCAATCATTGTAAACTCTCTGTCTTCTTCCTCAAACCTCACATTATTTGAAAGGAAGAGACTGATTTTGTGAGGATTTCTCCGCCTTCAAAGTGTTCTTTGAAAAGGAGGATTTTCATAGTGAAAAAGGTCGTCTGTGTGTGTGGATCTTTAGATTAATCACTTCATAGAGGTGGATACCAAGTAAACAAACTGGGTTAGTGATTGTGCTTTCTTTTCTGTGTTTTATTTTGCTTCCGCTAACAATTTCACAGGAAAGTTCAAAAAATCACTATTCACCCCCCTCTAGCGAACGCATCTGTCCCAACAAGTGGTATCAGAGCCAGGTTCTTTTCGGAAGAATCAATGTTCAATTGAGAAACTTTCAATGGCGTTTCAAGAGGGATATAGCACCGCACGACCTCCCTACTTTGACGATAATGACTTTGCCTATTGAAAATTAGGATAGAATACTATCTTATGAATGATATTGACAATTGGTTTAGTGTTGTAGATGGATTTGAGAAACCAAGGGATGCTTCTGGAGTGCCTCTTCCTACAAAAGATTGGTCCAAAGACATATGCAAGAAGGCACAAGTAAATGCGAAAGCCACGACTACATTGCAGTGTGGACTTTCGAAAGAGCAACTGAGCAAGGTCGGTCCATTCAATTCGCCCAAGAAACTCTGGGAAAAGCTCATCGAACTGAATGAAAGATCAAGCGAATCGAGACGAGCCAAGAGGGATCTCTTGGTTGAACAACTCCAATCCTTCACGATGAAGCCAAACGAGATGGTGAGCCAAATGCACGGGTGGTTCAAGGAGATCGTGAACGGTCTCCACGTCATAGATGAGAAAATTGACAACCGCGACCTACTGAGGTATGTACTTCAAGCATTCCCCCGAACCACTCTATGGGCATCGATGGTCGATGCTTATAAAGTGTCAAGGGATTTATTATTAAGCGTAGCTTGGACTCAAAACACTTAGAATATTTTTTGATTATGTCAAAGGGGGGAGAGAGTAAGTCAAGGTTTCAAAAAAAATTCAAAATTTGGATTTTTCAAACTTGGGTTTCAAAAGGTAAACTTGTTTTAAAGGTAAAATTGTTTTAAAGGTAAACTTGTTTTTCAAAGGGGGAGAATTCAAGGTTTTTAAAACAAACTTGGGTTTCAAAACTTAACTTGTTTGGCTTCAAACTGTCAATAATTTTTCAAAAACTTTCAAAGGTTTTTATCTGTTAAAGGGGGAGAAAGATAAGAGGATTGAATTCAGAGGGAGAACTAAAAGTTATTTAAGCATGAATTCAGGGGGAGTTTGAAAACCACACTTGCATGTTTATTTTTGTACATTTGTTTCTCAAACTGGTTTATGAAGTTCAATTATGATTATTACTGATCTTATTATTTTCAAGCTTAGATATGATTTTAACTTAACTTGAAATCTTAAGTTGTCATAATCAAAAAGGGGGAGATTGTTGGTGCAGGAAGCACCAGCAGATCAAACCTGAGTTTTGATAATGGAACTAGATTCAAGTTAAGTGTGTAATTGGACTAAACAAGTGATCTAAGTGTGCAGGAAGCACAGGGTTAAGTCCTAGTGGAAGCTAGGCATGAAGTCTTGGCAGAGTCAAGAGCACCAGGTGAAGTCTGGGATGGTCAGGAGGACCAGGCCGCAGCAGAAGTCTGGGTTGGTCAGGAGGACCAAGCCGCAGCAGAAGACTAGACTGATCAGGAAGGATCGAATCGTAGCAGAAGACTAGGCTGGTCGGGAAGGATCGAGCCGCAGCACAAACCCTAGGGGCTGAGGACAGAGCCAAGCAAAAGTCCAACGAGTCAGGAGGACTCAGATCAGGTAAATTCTCCTGAGTGGAGTGGGTGAGGACGCGTTCCCAAGGGGAACAGTAGGCATCGGTCTAACCTAGGGTTTCACTAGAAACCTGAAGTTAAGACCTTGAGTTGGTTCCAGGAACTGGCTCAAAAATAATCTTATTTTGCATGTTATTTGCTAACACTTTTGCAGGAATGGAAAAATCGATCGAAATCTAACTCTGGGACAAAAAGCTGATTTTTGTCACTGGAGTTGACCCAGATGGGACTGGAGTCGACTCCAATTGAGTCAGCCAAAATCCGGAAGTTAGCGCGACGATTTTCCGCTACTTCGATTGGAGTCGACTCGGGTGGACTCTGAGTCGACTCAGGGTCAAAAGCTATCGGGTTGACGCCATGGCGACTAGAGTTGACTCAGGCAGGATAACGAGCGAGAAATTCTATCTGCCACGTCGACTGGAGTCGACCCAGATGAACAGTTGAGTCGACTCAGGCCAGCTATAAAAGAAGGACACGAGCAGCAGCTGTACAACACTGATTTTTCCGCTTCCAAACTCCGTTCTCGCGACTCCCAAGTGCTTCTTCCTCGACATCGGTGCCGTACACGATCCAGATCATCTCGAGACCAGCCGATACACCGAGAACAATTTTTGGGGAGTTCCAGAGCGATCCAAAAGTCGATAACAGTTTATTTAGTTGCAATTTTATTGTACCGAGCTTTTAAAAGTTGTGATCTTTGTACATCGTTACACTTGCTACCGTAAGAAACCAAAAGCTTAGACTCTAATTTCAAATTGATCAAGTTAAGTGTCCCAAAATAAAAAGACAATCTTTTAAGTTGGGATTAAACACTTATACTTGGCTAACTGGGTAAAGCTACTACTTTCTAGTAGATAGCTAAAACCTAAGTTGGACACGCGCCCCAAAGGAATAATTTATTTTGTCTAACTATATTTATTATTTATTAAGCTTGGACTCAACCCAATAGAACCCAATATTTTTTGATTATGTCAAAGGGGGAGAGAATTGAGGTTCAAGTTAATGAATTTTCCAAGTTAAAATCTTTCGAAAGTTTTTTTTTACTTGAAAAAAGGGGAGAAAGTTAAGTTTTTTTTTTCAAAATTTTCAAGTTAAAATCTTTGGATAAAAGTTTGTTCTGAAAAAAAAGAGAAAGCATAAGTTACTTGAAAAAGGGGGAGTAAAGGATTCAGGGGGAGAAACACACATGCACTTTCATACTTGTTTTATTTTGATGCATGTTGTACTTAATCTTCTTTATAAAGTTGTTATTTGTAACTTAACTTGAAACCTTAAGTTGCCATAATCAAAAAGGGGGAGATTGTTAGTGCAGGAAGCACTAGCAGATCAAACCAGAGTTTTGATTATGGAACTAGGATCAAGTTAAGTATGTGGTTTGGCTAACCAGGTTGAATTGAGCTTGCAGAAAACAGGTTAAGTCCTAGTGCTGCTAGGCATGAAGTCTTGGCAGAGTCAAAGTGCACCAGGCAGAAGTCTGGACTTGGTCAGGAGGACCAAGTTGCAGAAGGCTGGACTTGGTCAGGAGGACCAAGTTGCAGTAGAAGAATGGACTGATCAGGAGGATCAGTTGCATTACAAGTCCTGGGGGGCAACGACAGAGCCGAGCACAAGTCCAACGGGTCAGGAGGACTCGGTTGGCATCAGGTAAATTCTCCTGAGGGAGTGGGTGAGGACGCGTTCCTACGAGGAACAGTAGGCGTCGGTCTAACCCAGGATCTCACCGGAGATCCGAAGTTAAGACTCGGAGTTGGTTCGGTGAACCGACTCAAATACTTTACATGTTATTTGTGAGCTAACTTTTGTGCAGGAAGAAAAATCTGACGAATGCTTAACTCCGGCCGAAAAATTGATTTTTCGGGTCTGGAGTCGACCCAGATGGGTTCTGGAGTCGACTCCAGCCGAGTCAGCCGAAATCCGGAGTCAGCGCGTCGAGTTTTCTGCCAAATCAGCCTGGAGTCGACTCAGGTGAGCTTTTGAGTCGACTCAGGGTCAAATCTGATCGTCGCTGCCGCCACCGCAACTGGAGTCGACCCAGAACGAGATCAGAGTCGACTCAGAGAGGATAAACGACGAAGGGATCAAGTTTTATCTGCCACGCTGCTGGAGTCGACCCAGATCTCAATCTGAGTCGACTCAGGTCGACTATAAAAGGACTCCGCGAGCAGCAGCCGAGACAACACTTCCAACGCTTCCAAATCTCTTCTCGTGACTCCCAAGCGCTCCAAACTTCGACGTCGGTGCTGTGCCTGCTCCAAGCAACCTCTTCTTCACACCGAGACGACGAATTCGACTTCCGGGAAGCAAACGCGAGCACAAAAAGTTTGGTAACCAATCTTGTATTTAATTCTTTCAAATTCTGTACTCGAGTTTTGTAACCGATTTTTCGATACACTTGCTGCCGGAAAGGGGCAAGTGAATTAGTGGATTGCCCAACGTAAACGGTCAAGGACCGTGGGCCTTGGAGTAGCAGCGTTGCGCTGTGAACCAAGTAAAAATAAACGTGTCAATCTCTTTTACTTTCTCTCTGTTTTTGCTTCCGCGCAAATTGTTTAATTGCTTCCGCTTTCGCACTCGAAGTTTTTCGAAAAATTGAAAAGCGTGCAAACACGCTATTCACCCCCCCTCTAGCGTGTTTTCGATCCTATCTTGCTTCATCTCCACTTGTCGCCATTAAGGTAAGTTGTTATCACTCAACTCACTAATGTTAGCTCTTTAATGCAATTCCCTATAAGCGTTCTTGACTAATTGAAATCTCTAAGGAAATTAGGATAAAAGATAGGAATTAAAGAATAATGCAAATTGTAGAATTAAAAAATAGAATTAAGTGCTGATAGGAAATTTACCAGAATTGAATCTAGGCAAAACTTATTAGAATGCGGAATTGAAAAATAAAGATACTTGAAATAAAAGCTAAAACAAAATTTGTCAGAAGTTAATCTAGGCAGGTGCCAGAATTAAATCTAGGCAAAACTTGAAAGAAATGCTGATGTGAACCCATGAGAGAAAAATCTCAAGAACCCATAAGGAATTGAAGAAAGAAGAAAGGAAATTCTAAATCGATAAGAAGGATGAATAGAACCTCGACCCGATACTCAAGAAAGTCGAACCTTGGTATAGAGGAAGAGGAAGACGCCATAACCTTAGGATAGAGGTTCATAAGTCTTTGAATGCCACAAGGGGATGCCTTGATAAGTTCTAATCCAATGAAGAACCAACAAGTGAGAGTCTCTCCATGCTTTATATTGAAAATATGTCAAAGATACATATGTGGCCGTCACCCCTTTTATTTATAGCTATAGAGTGACTTAAAACCCCTAAAAAACTAAAAAAAACCCATTTAGTAAAAGCCTATGTAGACTACTTAACCATTTTAAGCTTATGACATCATTATAACATAAATAAAGCTAGAAATTGAGCCTACATATCCCTACTACATAAACATGAGACTATGTGGCTATTTAAGCCCATCCAAAACTTGAATTAAGTTGACTAAGCCGCATGAATTGCTCTTAGTCAAACCCTCTTCAATTGTAACTTTGACATTCACATCTTCAATTAGTACATTAAGTGCTTCCTTCATCTTCTTTGCCTTAGCTCTTATAATTGGGCGTCCATTAATGCATAATGGATCATCAACAACATCTAGAGTGGGTTGAGTATGATCCATATTAACTTGTTGGACAACTTATTCACTTGGTTTGACTCCATCATTCCCCCTCTCCTCAAAAGGATTCGTCCTCGAATCTTGATCACCTACATCAAAGGGAGAAAGATCAGAAACATTAAAAGTAATGCTCACATTATACTCACCTGATAAGTCAAGCTTGTAGGCATTATCATTGATTTGAGCAATTGATGGAGTCAAATCAAGTGAATAAGTTGTCCAACAAGCTAATATGGTTCATGCTTAATCCACTCTAGATGTTGTTGATGATCCATTATGCATCAATGTAGGCCCAATTCAAGAGCTAAAGTTAAGAAGATGAAGGAAGCACTTAAATGGTTCTTCATTGAACTAGAACTTATCAAGGCATCCCCTTGTGTGTTCAAAGACTTATCAACCTCCATCCTAAGGTTGTGGCGTCTTCCCTCTTCTTCTATACCAAGGTTCGAAGTTTA
>NC_133876.1:4255266-4261352 GCF_044706935.1 Curcuma longa | reverse complement strand
TAGGTAAAGGGACTGTAAATTTGGTTAAACACTTGCGCTAATATAACACCAGGGTAGGGCGAGGTGATAGTACGTTAGAAAAATTTAGTTTAAGTAGTTAAGTGAGGTAAGGAGTACATTACTTGTTCTGCTTAGCTGAATGCAATCTAATCGAAGCTACCTCGCCACATCCTAGACTCGTTAAACCAAAAGTTTATCCCTAGATTAGCTAAATATATAATTTCTTAAACTAGCTTTTGTCTTAGAAAGTGGTCGTTGTTTCGATAACCAAGAAGACCTCTGTACCTCGCCACCGCCTAGAAGCTGACTCTTGAAATATGTGTTTAGTAAGTCAAATGATTAAACTTGAATCTAATCCGAAGATTAATCAAATATTAGATAACAATACTTTATTCCATTAACCAAGATAAATCGGAAAATCATTACAAGCTTGACTTACCAGGTGAGTATAATGTGAGCATTACTTTTAATATTTCTGATCTTTTTCCCTTTGATGTAGGTGATCAAGATTCGAGGACGAATTCTTTTGAGGAGAGGGGGAATGATGGAGTCAAACCAAGCGAATAAGTTGCCCAACAAGTTAATATGGATCATCCTCAACCCACTCTAGATGTTGTTGATAATCCATTATGCATCAATGGAGGCCCAATTATCAGAGCTAAGGCAAAGAAGATGAAGGAAGCACTTAATGTACTAATTGAATATGTGAATGTCAAAGTTACAATTGAAGAGGGTTTGACTAAGAGCAATTCATGCGGCTTAGTCAACTTAATTCAAGTTTTGGATGGGCTTAAATAGCCACATAGTCTCGTGTTTATGTAGTAGGGATATGTAGGCTCAATTTAGGCTCAATTTCTAGCTTTATTTGGGTTATAATGATGTCATATGCTTTAAATGGTTAAGCAGTCTACATAGACCTTTACTAAATGGGTTTTTTAGCCTTTTAGGGGTTTTAGGTCACTCTATAGCTATAAATAAAGAGGGTGACGGCCACACATGTATCTTTGACATATTTTCAATCTAAAGCATGGTGAGGCTCTCACTTGTTGGTTCTTCATTGAACTAGAATTTATCAAGGCATCCCCTTGTGGCATTCAAAGACTTATGAACCTCTATCCTAAGGTTATGGCGTCTTCCCTCTTCCTTTATACTAAGGTTTGGCTTTCTTAAGTATCGGGTCGAGGTTCTATTCATCCTTCTTATCGATTTAGAATTTCCTTTCTTCTTTCTTCAATTCCTTGTGGGTTCTTGAGATTTTTCTCTCACGGATTCACATCAGCATTTCTTTCAAATTTTGCCTAGATTTAATTCTAGCACCTGCCTAGATTAAGTTCTGGCAAATTTTATTTCAGCTTTTATTTCAAGTATCTTTATTTTTCAATTCCGCATTCTAATAAGTTTTGCCTAGATTCAATTCTAGCAAATTTCCTTTCAGCGCTTACTTCTAGTTTTTAATTCTGCAATTTGCATTCTTCTTCAATTCCTATATTTTATCCTAATTTCCTTATAGATTTCAATTAGTCAAGAACTCTTATAGGGAATTCCGTTAAAGAGCTGACATTAGTGAGTTGAGTGATAACAGCTTACCTTAATGGCGACAAGTGGAGATGAAGCAAGACCTAGAGAAACCCTTGAACAACGTGCCTTGAGACAACACTTGGAAATTAGATTCAGTCAAATCTTCGACAGACTAGAGGGCAAAATACTATAATTACTGGACTACAAAATAATCAAATTGGTAGAGTTTCTACATGAGTGCAAGGCAACATAACCATGATGATAGCATTTCTGAGAACATTGATGATAGAGCTTCTAGTGGCAGATTTGGTCATGTTAGAATTGGTGGTAGAAGAGAAAGGACAAGTGAATATGTTGATAGAAACTTGGGCAATATCAAAATGAAGATTCCTTCATTTCAAGAAAAAAGTGATCTAGATGTATATTTAGAATGGGAAAAGAAAGTGGAATTAGTATTTCATTGTCACAACTACTCTGAAGAAAATAAGGTAAAATTTGCTGCTGTCGAGTTTATTGATTATGCTATTATTTGGTGGAATTAAATTATTCTAAGCAGGAGATGAAACAAAGAGAGACCCAAAACACTGTAGCAAACTGAACGTAGCAAACCGAGTTTGTTTTGATTCACTTGGTTCACTAATCAAACGAACTCTGATTTGACCCAAATCAATTTTACTCATTTCGTCTTCACAAGATGAAACTTTTCATTGCATCCGTTCTAACAAAATCTCTTCCATCATGAACCAAACCAAGTTGGTTCAGTTTGGTTCAACACTAAATCCTTTGGTTCACTAATCAAACAACCTCTAATTTGAATGAAATCAATTTCGTTCTTTTCGTCCTCGCAAGATGAGTTCCATTCTTCCCACTAACAAAATATTTTCCTGTATCTTACAGTAAAGGTGAATAAGCAAGTGTTGGCTTCATTTTCCATGTGTAGGTATCATGATGAGGTGCTTTGTGATTTAGTGCCAATTTGATAGGAAGGTCATGATAGGTTCAACAAAAAGTATTCTTTTATGATGCATGATAAACTTGTAACTCTTGTATTGTTAACTCCTAGGCAAGTATATGAAGATCAATTGAGAATAAAAAATGAGAGTGAAAAAAGAAATGAATGTGAGAGAAAAATGATTGGGAAAGAAAAAGAGAATGAAAAAATAAGAAAAGAAAAGGAGTGTTAGAAATGAAAAAGTGAGAATGAGAAGAGTGAAAAAAAGAAAAAAATCAAGAGCAATAGAGGGAAAAGGGAGCTTTAATGCAAAAGAAAGGGAGGTTCAGTGAGTTTTTTATTCTCAATAACTGATAATTGTACTTTTGCATAAGGAGGTTTATTTCAACACCAAAAATTTTAACCCTATAACAATTTGTTTTGCAAGAGATAATGGATTTTCTAATGATGTTCTTGATAGATTGCCACCACTTAAGGGAATAGAACACCAGATTGATTTCATACTAAGAGCCACAATCCATAATCTGTAGGCCTATAGAAGCAATCACAAGGAGATAAAAGAACTTCAAAAGCAAGCTGAAGAGTTAATGATAAAAGGATATGCTGTATGCTCGAGAAAGTTTGAGTCCTTGTGAAGTTCCTATTTGCTTGTGCCTATGAAGGATGGAACTTGGAGAATGTGCGTTGATTGCAGAGCTATCAACAAGATTATAAGTAAGTATCATCATCCTATTCCTACATTAGGATGTGATGAACTACATGTGATGGAGTCAAAGATGGAGGACAAGTTGTGGCTCAACAAGATAATGATAGAAGAAAAGGAGTACCCCACTCTAGATCTTCTTGATGATCCATTATGCATCATGGAGGTCAAATTACAAGGGCTCAGGCTAAAAAGATGAAGTACTTAATGTGCTATTTGAAGATGTTAAAACCAAAGCTACAATTGAAGTAAATTTGACCAAGAGCAAGTCATGCGACTTAGTCAACCTAACTCAAGCCGTAAAAGAGTGTAATTAGTCTTTTAAGTTCATTTATAAATAGGCTCAATTTCTATATTTATGTGAGTTGTAATGGTAACTTAAGTTCAAACGCGCTATGTAGTCTACATAGGCCTCTTTTAAATGGGTTTCCTTTTGACCTTTTAAAGTTTTTAGCTCACACTATAACTATAAATAAAGGGTGTAATGGCCACCCATGCAATCTTTTGGCTTGTTTCAATATAAAGCATGGTAAGGTTCTCACTTATTGGTTCTTTATTGAACTAGAACTTATTCAGGCATCCCCTTGTGGCATTTAAGGAGTATATCCCCAAGGTTGTGGCATCTTTTATCTTCAATACCAAGGTTCGTGCTCTTTTAAGCATTGGGTCGAGGTTCTTTTCATCCATCTTATTGATTTAGAATTTCGTTCTTTCTTCCTTTATTCAATTTATTGTGGTTCTTGAGACATCATTCACCTTAGGTCACATTAATTGATATTAGAGCCTAGGTTTCTTTCTAAATCAATTTGATTATCCTTTTCCTTTTGTACTTGAATCTATACTATAATATTTATCTATTTTTTTATCTTCTGATATGTATTGCTATCATTCAAATCTCAACAAGTTTTATATGCTTTGTTGCTTAAAAAAATGAAAAAATATATTGTGATTTTTGGCAAAATAAAAGAGAGACAAGAAAAAAAGAAGGGAGGTCAAATTTTAGAAAAAAAAATGAAAGAAAACTAGAAAAAAAAAAGCAAAAGAAAAGCAACAAGAGAGGGAGTACAAGTAGCCTTAACTTTTTCATTTCTATACTTGCATTTTCTTCTACTATTCTTTATCTTTTAATTTCGAATTTCCTTTATGTTCTGCCTAGATTAAATTTTGATAAATTTTTTTCAATACTTATTTTAAGTATCTTTATCGTTCAATTCTACGTTTCTTTAAAGTTTGCCGAGATTTACTTCTAGCACCAATCTAGATTAGGTTTTGACAAATTTCCTTTCAACACTTATTTCTATATTTTCAATTCTGCTTTCTAATAAATTTTACCTAGATTCAATTCTAGGAAATTTTCTATTAGCACTTAATTTAAGTTTTTCAATTCTACAAGTTGCATTCTTCTTCCATACCAATCTTTTATTCAAATATCTTTGAAAATTTTCAATTAGTCAACGAACGCTTATAGGGAATTGCCTAAATTCTAAATTCTTTATAGAGCTAACCTTAGTGAGTTGAGTGATTGAGTGACAACTGATTGTTTTAATGGCGACAATTGAAGAGGAAGCAAGAACTAGAGAACCACTTGATCAACAAACCTTGAGACAACACTTGGAGCCTATGAAAATCAGATTTAGTCAAATCTTAGACAGATTGGAGACAAGATGCTATAATTATTGGATTGCAAAGGAATTGAGTTGGTGGAGTTCCTACACAAAGGGCTAGGCAACATAATCTTAATGACAATGATGATGAAGATGGTATTTTTGACAACGTTGATGATAGAGCTTCTAGTAGCAGATCTAGTCATTCGAAAAGGAAGGACGAATGATTACATTGATAGAAACTTAGGAAACATCAAATTGAAGATTCTTTAATTTTCAAGTAAAACTGATCCAAAAGCATATTTGGAGTGGGAAAGAAAGAACTAGTGTTTGATTGCCACAACTACTCTAAAGAGAAGAAGGTAAAACTTGTTGTTGAGTTTATAGATTATGCTATTATTTGATGGAATCAAATTATTTTAAGCATGAAGAGAATCCTGGGAAAGACCCATTGACCCATCACATTACTATCAAGATCTATATCAACGGCTACAAGATCTAACTCAAGGGTCTAAGAGTGTGGAAGAATACCATAAAGAGATGAAGATTGCTAAGATTTGGGTCAAGTGGAGGAGGATCCAGAAGTAACCATGACACATTTTTTGCAAGGCTTGAATTCAAAAATTGCAAATTTAGAGTTGCAACATGATGTGGAGCTTGAGGATATGGTTCATATGTCCATGAAAGTTGAAAGACAACTCAAAAGCAAAGGTTCAACCAAGTATAGGAAGAGTTCTAATTCATCCACTTGGAAATCTAGTTTGAGCAAAACAGATGACAAAGTTGCTTCTTAGAAAAAGGATGCAATTTCTACTTTGGCCAAAGTTAAAGAACCTATCCAATATGAGTAAATGGAGATATTAAATGTTTTAAATGTTTGGGAAGGAGGCATATTGCATCACAATATCAAAACAAAAGAGTAATAATTTTGTAAGAAAATGATGATATTGAAACTAAGAGTGGAAAAAGAAATGAATGTGAGAGAAAAATGATTCTGAAGGGAAAAGAGTAAGACAAAAATAGAAAATAAAATTGCAAATTTAGAGTTGCAACATGATGTGGAGCTTGAGGATATGGTTCATATGTCAATGAAAGTTGAAAGACAACTCAAAAGAAAAGGTTCAACCAAGTATAGGAAGAGTTCTAATTCATCGACTTCGAAATCTAGTTTGAGCAAAAAAGATGACAAAGTTGCTTCTTAGAGTAAGATTGAGTTTTCTAAGAAAAAGGATGCAATTTCTACTTTGGTCAAAGTTAAAGAACCTATCCAATATGAGTAAATAGATATATTAAATGTTTTAAATGTTTT
>NC_133876.1:4150445-4255166 GCF_044706935.1 Curcuma longa | reverse complement strand
CTCCTCTCCGACAGTGGTTCTGATAACAAGCACTCTCCGGCAAACAAGCTCTCTCTTCGGTAAACAACGCACGATTAAGGAAGGCGATGCTCGGTGGTTCTGGCTCCTTCTCACGGATGAGGAAGAATAGAGTTTCTGCGTTTCCCACGCGACCGGCGCCAGGGAAAAACAAGGGCCAGCTCTTGAGAGGACAGAAGAAATTAACCCAGGCTGAATCGGGTTCAGTCTACGTTCACTGTAGCAAACTGGGTTCATTTTGGTTCGCTTGGTTCAATAACCAAATGACTTCCGATTTGACTCAAACTAATTTTGTTCAATTCGTCTTCACAAGACGAAGCTTCTCATCTCTTCCGTTTTACCAAAATCTCTTCCATCATGAACCAAACCAAGTTGGTTCAATTTGATTCAAAATCAAATCATTTGGTTCAATAACCAAACGACTTCCGATTTGAACGAAATCAATTTCGTTCATTTCGTCTTCATAAGATGAATTCCATCATTTTGTCCTTTGTCTGGTCCAACCAAACTTTATTTCTCTCATTCTGAGAATCCAATTCTCAAACTCGTTTTAAGTCCTTCGGAGAACTTGTAGTGTGTGTGACCCAATAGGTTCTCGGTTATGTTGGTCGTCCGTAATTAACCATTAATTACGGAACGATCATGAGTGACACCTAGTAGTACATCATGATCCCTAATTGATCGAAAAATCAACGATTGATTTTAGAACATTTCTAAACCTTTCAGCAGCTACAATGAGACGTGTCTCGTTCCTTTCACCATCTTATACCCACTTAGTTCAGGACATGGTCTATATGTGTCAGTCCCCACTAGGCTGACTACGTCACACCTAGCCCAAGCTAGCTTTCTTGTCCTGTGGATTCAAGTTACTTGTACATGTGTCCAAGAGTATCATACTCTTGACATGTAATGCTTTGGCCAAAGACTTTTAGTAACAATCCTGACAAGCGGTCGTAGGGTATACGTCTCCTTTTCCAAGGAGCGGTGAATCCTCTGTGGGTTATTCAAACACCTTCGGACACTTCGACTTATACCCAATCATCTCGGGTCCACACCTCCTCGGAGATGTTTGCTTAAGATGTCAAAGTATAAGCCTCCATGACCAAGGTGACTTGAATACCGCAAGTTAAAGAAAACTCACACTTAAGCTGCACTGAGATCTTCATTGACATATATATAGAACCATATGAAGTCTCAAGGCAGGTCACTCCAATGAACTAGTTACCTTTAACCAGCATCCACATTTAACTCTCAACATCCAATGTCTCCAGCCAGCGAGATCAGCTGCTTGGCTAACCAAGGAGTTTAAAATGTGCTAGTCTCAACAGAATCGATGACGTCTGTGCTCATCAATTCCTCGACTAAAGATAATTTTAATACATTCATAATTGCACATGTAGAGATGCTCACTAGTTGTGATCCAATCACAAATTCTCTCATGCTATAAATCGTATTGCGGACATTTAGTAAATGAGTTTAAGATCCAATCAAACACATAGAAAATATGCACTCAAATAGTGAATTGTTATTTATCCAATAAATAGTATAACTGTAATGCGATTGCCTTAGGCACCTCTCAAATCTAACAGACTCCCACTTGGCCTAAGGTCAATCGCTATGGTATCCAATACCACGCGCCTCTATGTGCTCCTTAAAATTACTTTGAGGTAGAGGTTAAAGGATCCGTAAATTTTCTTTCAGTGAGATTCTTTTCGATTTGTATTTCTCTTCTACTAATAATTTTATAATCAACTGATATCGCCAAAGTACGTGTTTGGATCGATGGTAAGATTTAGGTTCTATCGCCTGCGCGATTGTTCCATTGTTGTCATAGTAAATAGTTAATGTTTCAACAATGGTTGGAACCATTCTAAGTTCAGTAATGAACTTCCTGATCCAAACCTCTTCGTTTGCTGCTTCACAAGCTGCAATAGCGTCTTATTTGAAACACTTTCAACTTATTGCGCCATAATTTAAAGTGAATATGTACCCAGACTGAGACTTGGAATCATTCTTGTCTGTCTAGTATCTGACATTCATATACCCACGTGTAACCATATCAACTTTTTCATGCACCAAGAACAAATTTTTATTTCCTCGCAAGTACTTTAAGAATTGTCTTGACAATCGCCTAATGATCCATTCCTTGGATCTGACCGGTATCCGCTCGTGACACTCAGAGCACATGATACATCAGACTTCGTACACATCATAGCATATATGATTGATTTTATTGCCGAAACATAAGGAATCTTACTCATGTAAATTCTCTTATCTTTTGTTCGTGTACACGTAGACTTCGAAAGATGAACCCCATGTTTGATGGATATGTAACCTTTTTTGGATTCAAACATGCGAAACCGCTTTTAGCATCTTGTCTATATGTGTAGACTGCGAAAGATCAAACAACCTCTTCAATCTATCTTTATAGATCTTAATCTTGAGGATTTAGATCGCTTTTCTCATGTCTTTCATGGAGAACATTTGACCAATCACAGTTTGGCTGATTGTAGAATAGACATATGTTTCCTATTATTAATATGTTATCAACATATAATTATAGGAATACGATCGCACTTCCACTAACCTCTTTATACACAAAGGGTTCGTAAGATTTTGTAAGAAATCAAAACCTTTGATTGATTGCCTTATCAAAACGAATATTTTACCAAGTTTTAAACTTGACTTTAATGAAATCTATTGTAAAATACCGAAAATTAAGAGGAATTTATAAATAAATTACCATAATTAATTGAGTTTAAAGGATGATTAAGGAAGTCATTTAGGAAGTTAATTAGAGTTAATTGGACTTAATTAAATTTAATTAAGTATTGGGCTTAATTCAAGATTTAATTAAGCAACCTAATTAACTAGGCCCGATTAAGGCCCAAAATAGCAATTCATGGTTAATGGGTTAACGGATCAGGTTTAAACCCGTTAAGATCTCTTTCTCCCACACTCACCGAAACCGCGTTCTCTCTTCTTCCTTCTTCCAAAATCGCGATCCCAATCTCGCCTGAAGCCGAACTCCTCTTCCCAAATCGCGATTTCGCGATTCCTCACCCGAAGCCTCACGATCCTCCTTTCACGTCGGATGCCAAAGCTTTCTTTCCTTCGATCTCCCTCCTTCCCCTAACGCAGCGCCTTCTCCACCACCACCGCACTCAGCTCCGACAGCAACTTGCCGGAGGCGTCGTCGACGTAGGAGAACACAGAGCGCCTCTCGATCGCGCAGATCAGCTCTCCCTCGTCGAATCCCTTGTTGAAAACACGATCTCCCTTGCTGGACATCGCCTTCTCTCCTGATTCTTCTTCTCTTCTCAGCGACAACGTGAGCAGGAGGAATAGAGGCCTATCTTGATTTAGGGCATGATTGGATTGAGGTAAGGTTTATCTTCTTGAAATCTAAGGGGTTTTGGGTGTTCGGATCTTGAATTGAATGGCTGTATACAGTTTGATTTGGAGCTCATGGGTGGAGGATTAGTGGCGGGTTTGACTGTGAAGATTGGATCGAAGGAAGAATTGAAAAAGGGGCTGATCCAGATTTGAGGTGAGGTTTTCTTTCATTGAATCTTGGATTTCTGCCCTAGTTTCTCCTCTGTTATAGAGTTAACTTCAGCCGAGTGGTGGCTGTCGGAGATGGAGTTTAACCATGGAAGAGTTTAGCAGCCGTAACCATAAATCATTTCTTCTCGGGGACGCGATTGAGGTAAGCTGTAGTTGTTTCATTTGCAAGAACTCAATTAGATCGATATTGAGTTTACTATGGATTTTGTTTAGTAATGTTGTTGATAAGACCGTTAGGTAGTTGGTTGCTGTTTAATTTGGTAGGTTAGCTGTTAAGGATTTCTATAACATGATTCTGTTATGTTATTCTTGATTTTGATTGGATATATTGGATAGATTGTAATTAGGATTAGTTAGGTTAATTAGGTTAGTAAGGTTAATTAGTTTTGGTAGTGTTATTGAATTTTAAATGGTCCTTGACATAAACCAAATTAACATGTGTTAATTTAATTGGAACGGCTGGTTTCTATTAGGAGCTAGGTCGGATCCAATTATATTGGATCTATAACGTTTTGGTTTGAAATGTTGGGACCAGTTGGTTAAATACGAAATTAGTTGTATTAAATTGTTAATACAGCTAAATAATTGTTTAGTTAAACCCTGGTTATAACAACCTAATGGTTAGATTAGTCTAACCCAAATTAGATTGATTAGATAGAATTAAACTAACCTTTGATTTGATTAAGGTTCTATATTATATCATGGTATTTAGGGATATTGTTTATTATTTTCTTGTAGGACCTTGAGTGGTTGTAGGACTTTGATACTATACAAGGATATTTCTGGGGGTTATAGGGTTGACTTGCGATCAATCAGGTGGGTAATTTATTGTATTTGGTCAATACAGTTCTTTTCCATTTCCAGTGCATGATTCTTTTACAGTTCTTGTAGTTTGATACCTTGATTCTATTCCTGTCTGTTAATTGTATACTTCTTATGTTATTCATGTTTATATCACGCTTGTCCTTATATCTGTTGATCTTGGATTATCATTCTTGATTATTGTTTCTATACTTGAGTATGACATTTGTGATCATTATTGGTTATAGCTCTTGTCTTATGATACCTATGATCATTAGGGTTTATTACTTACGCTCGTTGATCAGTACGGTAGATGTTGATTACTATGATTTGAGCATCTCATCATGATGCATGATAACGATTGTAAATCCCAATGTTGTAGGTCTATCGTGATGATAGATAACTTTAGTAGTATATCTATATAGGTGGTTATCATACCCTATTTCTATCGCGGTGATGGTAGTTGTATGACAATGTACGCAGCCGAGTCGATGATTTGACCTCAACACCGACTAGGGGTGGTACTAGGAGAGTACATGGATGGTATTTCGGGGATGAGTATTAGAGGATAGATATCGGCCATAAGATATACGTAGCTTTTCATGCCTACTTCTGAATTTGGGTCACTGGACTACTTTATTGTAGGGCGCGGAGTACTGACCCTCCGATGTCGGACACCCTCAGACTCATTATATACATGAGTGTTGTAGTGAGTGTTGGCAGTTGCATCATGCATATGCGCATTATGTGTATGATATATATGTATTGACCGTACTTATACTGCATTTTGGTTGTTTACCTGATTGATTCTTGATTGTGGCATTATGGGTGATATGTCATTCATATAGTGCATCACATGAGATCCATGTTAGTTGCTTATTACCTGTAGAGATTTTATTGATACCTTATTGACATCTGGTATGTATTTGTACTCTTGCTATTTATTTCATTCATGCACTGTCTTTCTATATTAACTACTGAGTATTTGTACTCACATCTTTGAACCTCAGGATTTTTCTGTCTTCTCATATATCAGGTAGAAGCTTACAGATAAGGCTAGGGATCTGCCAGCTACGCCATCTCACAGCAAGAACTTCGTATATATGTGTGTGTATTGATGTGATGGTGTATGTGTATGGTTTACTTTCCGCAGTTTCAGATTTTGACTTCGTATTGATGATACTATTGGATTTTCAAGTGTGGTACTTTTAGACTTGTATCCATTGATGTGGATTTTATTGATTTTTGTTTTCGCTCGTAGAGTTCTATGTTTTGCATACTTATCGAGTTTATTGTCGATACATTGTGCAGGATTTTATTTCTGTTAGTATGCATGTGTGTAGGATGTGTTAGTGGCCGTGTGGGTCACCATTACTTTCATTTACTTGTATAAATCCATATTTTGTAGTATGGATAGGCCGTGTGGGCCATATTATATGTTTGTATTTAGAGAATTGTCAGGGATATTAGGGAAGTGTTGTCAAAATTTTTCGGACGGCTATCTCCCGGGTCGTGACATCTATTTCCGACTTCATGATTGTTAATTATTTATTCCTTTCTGAACTTTTCAGAACTTTATAATTAGTAATTTACTCGTCCTCAATAAGTAATACGTCATTTGATTCACTTACGAGAAATCCATATTTCCCTAGAATATTGTGTATCCTACTAGATCTACGAAGAGACTGTCTCTTAAAGTTCAATCGATGGTGATGGTTATCACTATGAGTAATCGGTTGTAGTTCCTGACTAGGTGTCTTGTTAATGTCTAGTTGAGTCTTTTGAACTTCATTAAGTTTAACTTTACTTCTACTGTTTTCTATAAAAGAAGCTCTTTCAAGAATATGGTATGTCTTGAAACAAACATTTTTGTTTCACCGGAGAATATAATTGGTAACCTTTCATTTCCTTAAGGTATTTAATAAATAGATATTTATCAGATTTAGCTTTTAGCTTATTTGATACAATTTTCTTCACGTAAGTTGGAAACATCATATTTTTAAATAAGATAACTGAGGTTTTATTATTTCATATCTCGTATGGAGTAGCAGAAATTACCTTGGTTGATACTTTGTTTAGCAAGTAAACAGTTTATTCAAGTGCATTGCCAAAATATTTTGGGAAGACTTGCATGATTTATTATTGACCTCACCATATCTAATAAAGTTCGATTTCATCTCTCAAATACACTATTATGCTCGAGTGTATATGACGGAGTCCACTAAGACAATATTTCATTATCTTTTAGATAATCTTGAAACTTTTGACTTAAGTATTCACCACCTCAATCGGATCGAAGTGTTCTAATACTCTTGTCAAGTTGTTTCTCTACTTTAATTCTGTACTCTTTGAACTTTTCAAAGATCTTAGATTTGCATTTCATTTTGCATTTCATTATATATATATATATATATATATATATATATATATATATATATATATATATATATATATATATATATATATATATATATATATATATATATGGTCAAGACGATAATACTGCGAGTAGGAGGTTAATTGATTATCTTTTCAAGCATGCTTGTTGTTCATTTCGATATTGAATGTCTCATTGGAAATATCTAACATATGAGATATTATTACTTCATGTTTTGGTCTCATAAAAAATTTTATTTAAAATTAGGTAATAATAATTGTTACTAAAATCGAATGGAACCTCTTTCTATTTAAATAAGAAATAGAAATAGTATTCTTTATCAAAATAGGAATATAATAATAATTTTTAACTCTAAGACAAGTCTTTTACTATTCTTTAGGCCTTATATATTATCACATATATAAGAGTCGTACTCAGTATCTAATAGTCGAGTGGACGAGGAAATAATATAACATTCAATTTCAAAATTACCTTAAGCGGAAGAGGCATCGCATGCTTAATTTCTTTTTACGGATTCTAGATAACAGTCCTAAAGGTTAAAGTCAGTCAAATTATTGGTATCTTAAATTATGCACAATAAAAGACAATATGCATAATCAATTAAATATAGAAATGCAATCGAGCATATAAAAGAGATGATTTTGTAAACAATTTATATATATTAATTAATCTCATCTATTTTACGAACTCAAGAGCCTTTACTTTGAATTCGAAAGATTATAGGTATTGTTCAAATGAGTTGATATTCATTTATAAATAAAAACAACTTTGGAGAGAGTCCAACAAGTCATTTTTAGCTATAATGATAGATATCATATACCGATTATGTATCATATATATATAACTATCACATTATGCCATCAACTAATTAATGTTTACATAAACATTGGGTTGTTAACACATTAACATGTATTCATTATATGTATAACATTCGATTTTACCTCTATCCACATTGACTTTAGAGAGAGTTCGACAAATTAATGCTTCAAGTTAAAACCAGTCTACTAATTGTGAGATCATATCTTGATAGTTCTAACAAATTTAATTTCAAACTGGACTTGGAGAGAGTCCAACAACCCAAATAAGAAATTAAATTCTAGTTCTAACCATATTACCGGGAGGAAAGTGTTAACTTTAATTATTTGTAAGTGATTTTCATGTCTTATCCTCTTTTCATATAAATAGTAAATTATCTATATGACATAACAATAAATGACATGACATAATTAATACAACTAATTATGACAAATGACATGATATGATATAATTAATGCAACTAATTATGACTATTTTCAATCATAGTCGTCGTAAATCTTATTTAATAAAATATGATTAAGAATTCAATTTCACAAATCAAAATTTTTAATTAGATTAGGAAATAAATTTTCATATCTAATCACATATTTTATTTAAAAAAATATAATCTTTAAATAAGAAAATCTAATTAATTAGAAAATAAATTTTCTAATTTAAATTTTTTAAAAATTAAAAAATTTTATAATTAAAAATTTTAAATTAAATCGTAATATTTTCTTTTAGAAAATAAAATTTTAATTAAGAAAATTTAATTAATTATAAAATAATTTTCTTAATACGAAATCTTCTAACTAATTATAAAATTTCTATAATTAGAAATTCTAAATTAAATCATAAAATTTTCTTAATTAGATTTATGACTAACTACAACATGTAAAATTATTTTACGCGTTGGTTTTGCACTATCAGGCTCTGATACCACTATTGAGATCATCTCAGTGCAATACGCGTGTTTACACGTTTTGCAAACGTGTGCAGTGAATAAAATAATAATTAATGGTAATTATCATAATACACGCAACATAAGCAGGAAATAATAACATATAAGGCATAATTGGAAATTAAAATTTTACAGAATAGTAAATATTCTACGTGTATCTTACTGATGACGTTAAGCGAAGTTGACATCAATCGAGCAGTCATTGTCAAAGTTTTGTCTCTATTGGTGATTCACATTAAGCTCTCCTCTAGACGGCTTCGAAAATCATGAGTTGTGTCATCGTTTTCAGTACTAGCCGATGATCGATAACGATCGATTCAAGAGAAAAAACACGTAACAACGTTTATCACGATCATTTTTGAATTTTTTTTTAACTATCATCGAAAATTATATTCCCGGTGTAGTTCTTGGTAGTCAATCTTTGACCGCCGATTTAGGACAAATTGGTCAAAAATATCTCAATGATGATGGAACGTTTTTCGGAAGCTTTGCAGCTTCCATCGACAATAAATCCTAATAACAACATGACGACATAACCCTAGCTTTCATCAGCGACTTGTGATGGCCAAAAATTAGTAACAACACGACAGCACAACCCTAGCTTCGGGCAGCGACTTGTGGTGGCCAGAAATGATTTCCGACCATCGAGGATGTTTTGATAACAGCCTCAAAAGGCTCCTCACTACCAACGGCTTCGGCAGCGGGTTCGGCAACGCAAGGGCAGCGTCTCCTCTCCGACAGCGGATCTAGCATGGCAGCGCAAGGCAGCGTCTCCTCTCCTACAACGGCTCCGGCAACAACCTCTCTCTCCGACAGACGACACATGATTAGAGAATGCGGCGCACGACAATTTTGGCTCCTTCTTGTGGATGAGGAAGAACAGAGTGATGAGGAAGAACAGAGTTTTTGCGTTTCCCATGCGACCAACGCTAGGGAAAAATAGGGGCCGACTCTCGGGAGGAAGAAGAGAGGTGGTGGCACGCTTAGGGTTCCAGCGTCAACTTCGGTGGTCGGCTGCGGGCGAAAGAAGCTTGATTGGCTTGGCGAGATCGTGACTCTCGAGTTATGGATGCCGACCATTCACAAGTCCGATTCTGCACCCAGGTCTTCCACGCGCCGATGGCATTCACACGGATGGGAGGCCAGGGATGCCGGCGCACACACGAGAAGAAGAAGAACAGGGGCGTCGGCGGCAATCGTGGGACTTAGCATAGGCAAAATCGCGATTGCCCTTTTATTTTGTGAAGCTACAGTGCGTTAGGGTTTTTTTGAGACGGGCAGAGATGAATCGAATTTGTGCACGGGTGTAAACCGGAGGAAAAATAATCTAAGCTAAATCGGGTTCAACCCATGTTCACTATAGTGAATCGGGTTCATTCTTGGTTCGTTTGGTTCAATAATCAAACAATTTCCGATTTGACCTAAATCAGTTTTGTTCAATTCGTCTTCATAAGACGAAGCTTCTCATCACATTTGTTCTGTCAAAATCTCTTCCATCATGAATTAAATTAAGTTGGTTCAATTTTAATTTAAAACCAAATCGTTTGGTTCAATAACTAAATGACCTTCGATTTGAATGAAGTCAATTTCATTCATTTCGTCTTCATAAGACAAATTCCATGATTTTGTCCTTTGTCAAGTCCAATCAGATTTTATTTTTCTCGTTCTGAGAATTCAATTCTTAAATTCGTTTTAAGTCCTTCGGAGAACTTGTAGTGCGTGTGACCCAATAGGTTACCAGTTATGTTGGTCGTCCATAATTAACTATTAATTACGGCATGATCATGAATGACACCTAGTAGTACATCATGATCCCTAATTGATCAAAAAATCAACGATTGATTTCAAAACATTTCTAAACCCTTTAGCAACTCCAACGTGACGTGATTTCTTCCTTTCACCGTCTTATACCCGCTTGGTTCAGGACATGACCTATATGTATCAGTCCCCACTAGGTTGATTATGTCACACCTAGCCCAAGCTAGCTTTTTTGTCCTGTGGATTTAAATTACTTATACATGTGTCTAAATGTGTCGTACTCTTAACATGTAATGCTTTGGTTAAAGACTTTTAGTAGTAATCCTAACAAGTAGTCGTAGGGTATACGTCTCCTTTTCCAAGGAGCGGTGGATTCTATGTGGGTTATTCAAACAGTTTCGGACACTTCGACTTATATCCAATCATTTCGGGTCCACACCTCTTCGGAGATGTTTGCTTAATATATCAAAGTATAAACCTCCATTACCAAAGTGACTTGAATACTATAAGTTAAAAGAAATTCGCACTTAAACTGTACTGAGATCTTCATTGACATATATATCGAACTATATAAAATCTCATGACAGATCACTCTAATGAATTAATTACCTTTAATTAACATTCACGTTTTACTCTCAACATCCAATGTCTTCAACTAGCGAGATCGGCTGCTTGGTTAAGCAACGAGTTTAAAATGTGCTAATCTCAATAGAATCAATGACGTTCGTGCACATCAATTTCTCAACTAGGGATAATTTTAATACATTCATAATTGCACATGTAGAGATGCTCACTAGTTGTGATCCAATCACAAATTCTCTCATTCTATGCATTGTATTGTGGGCATTCAGTAAATGAGTTTTAAGATTCAATCAAACATATAGAAAATGTGCATTTAAATAGTGAATTGCTATTTATCTAATAAATAATATAACCGTAATGCGATTGCCTTATGACATCTCTCAAATCTAACAATAACCTTGACATTTAATTTGATAAGTTCTTGAACGCCACAAGAAAATACATTAATAAATTCTAGTTTAATGAAGAACCAACAAATATGAGCATCATCATGCTTTAGATCGAAACAAGTCAAAACATACATGTGTAACCTCCATCCCCTTTATTTATAGTTATAGGGTGACTAAGAAACCTCAAAAGGCCAAAAGGAAGCTCATTTAGGAAAGGCTTATGTAAACTACATAGCAAGTTTAGACTTAAGTCACTGTTACAAAAATAAAAATGAACTTAAGAGCCTAATTAAGCACATTTAAGGCTTGAATTAGGTTGACTAAGCCTTATGATTTGCTCTTTGTTAAATCTACTTTGATTGTAGCTTTAGCTTTAACATTTTCAATTAACATATTAAGTGCTTTTTTTTATAATCTTTTTAGTCTTAGTCCTTATAATTAGGCCGCTATTGATATATAATGGATCATCAACAACATCTAGAGTAGGATGTTCTTTTTCTTCCATGGCCTTAATTTGATTCCCATCATTAGCTTGTTAAGCCATAACTTTATCTCTATCTTTAACTCCATCATTCCCCCTCTCCTCAGAAGGATTCACCCTCAAAGCTTGATCACCTACATCAAATGGAGAAAGATCAGAAATATTAAATGTAGCAATCACAGTATACTCACTTGGTAAGTTAAGCTTGTAGGCATTATCATTGATTCGAGCAATGACTTGAAATTGTCTATCTTCTTATGGATGCAACTTAGTATAGCATGGAATCTATCCTTTCTCATATGAACCCAAATCCAATCTCCAGGTTCAAAGATCACTCTCTTTCATCCTTTGTTGGCTTGCATAGTATATTATTTAGTCCTCTTTTTAATTTACAACTGAACTTTCTTATGCATTTGTCTCACAAACTTAGCTTTTCTTTTACCATCTAAACTAGCACGCTCAGAGATAGACAAAGGTGACAAATTTAAAGGAGTTAAAGGGTTGAACAGATATACCACTTAGTAGAATGCATAAATCTATTATAAGAAAATTCAACATGTGGTAAATAATCTTCGCAACCTTTTAAATTATTTTGAATGATAGCTCATAATAAAGTAGACAAAGTTTGATTTACTACTTCAGTTTGTCCATCTGTTTGTGGATGACAAGTTGTAGAAAAGAAAAGCTTTGTGCTCAACTTTCCTCACAATGTCTTCCAGATTAGGAACTTTGCATCATGATCTAAAACTATACCGATAAACTTGTAACTCTTGTATCGTTAGGAAGGTAAGTATATGAAGATCAATTGAGAATAAAAATTGATAGTGAAAAAAGAAATGAATGTGAGAGAAAAAAGATTGGGAAAGAAAAAGAGAATGACAAAATAAGAAAAGAAAAAAAATGAAAAATGAGGATGAGAAGAGTAGAAAAGATTTAAAAAGAAAAACAATCAAGAGTAAGAGAAGAAAAAAGGGAGCTTTTATGCAAAAGAAAGAGAAGTTAAGAGAGTTTTTTATTCTTATCAATCGATGATTGTACTTTTGTACATAGAGGTTTATTTCAATACTAATAATTGTAACCCTACTTTGCCTAGTATTGTCAAATTACTTTTGTAGGAATTTGATGATGTATTTCCTGATGGATTGCCACCACATAGGGGAATGGAACACTAGATTGATTTATCCAAAGAGCAATAGTTCCTAATCAACTAACCTATAGGAGCAATCCTAAGGAGATGAAGGAACTATCAAAAGCAAGATGAAAAGTTAATGAGAAAAGGGTATGCTTGAGAAAGTTTGAGTCTTTGTGCAGTTCTTGTTTTGCTTGTATCTAGAAGAATGGAACTTGGAGAATGTGTGTTGATTGCCGAGCTATCAACAAGATTATAATAAAGTATCATTATCTTATTTCTAGATTAAATGATATGCTAGATGAACTATATAGTTCTTGTATTTTCTCTAAAATTGATTTGAAATTTGGTTATCATCAAAGAGTTTTTGAAATCGTTCCTAGTCTTATCCATGTTAGCTCTCCCTACTTAGAAGTTCTAACACACTTGTTTGCTATTTGAGTTAAAGTTGCAAACATTAGTGTTAGTTATGTGATAGATTATTATTTAGGTATCCAAAAACTTTGATTTCTTACTTAGTTGATTAGGTATAACTTTGAAATCTAGGTCATCTTACTTTTAACATTTCGGTTGACTAAAGATAAGTAAGAAACATGGTTCAAGTTTGAGTTATATCCAAATCCAATCTTATTGTAAGCAGCTGGTTTGGTTCTAAGCATCATATTTAAATTCTTGAATCTAGATATAAATTTGCTTAGAGCTTACTAACTTGGTTCTTCAAGTTAGAATTTTTTTCCTCAAGCTTTGAGACTTAAGTTAAGGTTCTAACTTGATTAACTTCCATTAATGAGTTAGAAGTATTCTTTTCCTTGAGTAAAGACTTGACTTGTGACTTGTATTTAACAAGAGTTCTAATCAGGTATAATATAGTGAGATAAAGTTTCTTGGTTATTGGGTTTGATTCCTCATTGACTGACTATATTCAGAGTTTGATTCAAGGTCAGAGTCAGATTCAGATTTGTATACCTCTTGAGTGGCTACTAGGACTAGTAAGTTAACTCGATTTAAGTCTGACTCAGATTTTGAAGAGGATTCATTCCAAATTGTCTTGAGTGTCTTTTCCTTTTCCTTTTTGTCTTTGTGGTTGTTCCTTTCATTTTTCCTTTAGAAGTGGACAATCTGTTTTGAAGTGTCTCTTCTTATTACATTCAAAACAATGAATGTTTGTTAGTTCATTTATTAAGATTTCTTTATCATAAACTTATTGAAAAATCTCTTGCGTCGATCATCCGTTTGATTAGATTGGTCACTTCTAAAGGAAGGTCATCTTCATTAGTCGATGATCCGGACCCGGATTAGAATTCAAATTCGGATTTTGTTTGTTCCTTAGGAAACAACAACGGTGGCAATTGCAAAATCAGCTGCAAACGATGGTGGCAATGAGATCACCAGCCACCACACCCTCTCCTTTTCCCCAATGCAAGCCGCCATCCGTAGCAACCTCTCTTCTGTTCTCCGATGCAACCGCCAACAATTGTTGTCACTGTGGTTCCCACCACCATGAGCCATCGCTTGAGACAAAAAGGAGGTAATTAGGTTAAGTAATCGACGAATGGATTAATTAATTAACAGATTGATTAATTAATTAATTAATAGTTTGATTAAATTATTAGATTGTATATAAATCAATAAAGTGGTCGAGTGATTGATTAACTAAGTAATAGATCCTTAATAATTTATTAACTTTATTTGTTTAAATTTATTTATAATATGAGACTTATCAATAGTAGTAACTAATTATTAGGGTACATTAAAATTAATTACAATATCATCTAAGGAATTGACTCATCAGGGGAGAAATAAATTAATATTGAACGAATTGAATTTGCTAATAGAATTATTCTAATCCTTAGAGTTTCTTTATACCTTTTACTTGTAGATTCGAGCTCAATGAATGCTCTTGGATTGAAGATATCAAAGATTTTCTAAAAAAAAATGATAATCCCAGTAGCCACATTTCGTGGGGTGGTCGGTCCGTTCCCATGGAAGTTTCCCACCGACCACCAGGGTAAATCGGGAAGCGCATACGGTGGCCAATCCAGATGCCCAAACCTAGGATTTTCATGAAGGTAAGTTTCGGCCAAGTAAGAAGATAGGGCTTCAAGTTGTGCTCTACCAAAGTAAAGGTGGCATATGTTATGTTATGTGGTGGTTTACCATGTTTAGGGTTCAATTGATTAGTTTTAACCCATGGTTACATGCCCTTAAAGTTTCGGCCACCATGAAGTCTAGGGTTGATTTATGCTATAAACTTAACTAGGGTTGCATGTAATGAGTTATGATGGTTTAAAAGTTCATGTGGTCAAGTTTAACCTAGGTTTGCCTATGTGTAAGTTTCGGCCAACTATGATAAGAGAGGAAGAGTTGTGTTTGAAAACTCAACCATAGTTACAAACCCTAGTTAAGGATGTCTTATGATGATATGATGCATGAAAGTTTATGGCTTAGGCTAAGAGCCTAAGAAACCCTATGAAGATTCGGCTAACCCTAGGAAATTAGGATTTAGCTGGGTTAGGGTTTCAAGTATGATTAACCATGGTTAGTTGTAGCTAAACATGGGTAGATGTTAAATGGAATGAGTTATATGACATGGTAAAGGAAACCTATAAGTTTTGACCAACCTTATGAGAATTAGGGTTTGGTTGAATAAGGGTTTCGATGATGATTATCCATGATGTATGTTTTATCTCACGCCAAGGCTATATAATGAGATTATGTTATAATGTATCATGCTACATGAAAAGAAATGAAAATGATGCTTGAATGTTCATCATGCGATGCATGATTTACGAATGATGAAATGATAAGGAACATTCATGATGAAAAGGAAAAGAAAGCATGTACATTATTTTACTTTAATGCATGGCTTGTACCGGATCCTAGAAGGGATCCAAAGGGATGGGCACCTAAGAACGCCCCTAGGCTGAAGGATAGTAGGCCTAGTAGGTCGAAGGATAGTAGACCTAGCTAGGTTGAAGGATAGTAGACCTAGTTACCAAGTAGTCGAGGGTTGCTACCTCGGATTACAAGGGATGGGCGGACGCCCTAGGTTGAAGGATAGTAGACCTAGCTAGGTCGAAGGATAGTAGACCTAGTATCCTAGTAATCGAGATTTAGCTACCTCGTACTGACTTGGAATGAATGCGCGCAAAGAATGAATGGGTACAAGCCAGGGATCCAAACAATGATGATGATTATGTTTATCTATTATGATAATAAGTTTTCAAAGGCATCTGCATTATGCTTGTATGCATATGAATGAAATGATAAGGTAGAAGAATGTATGTGCTTTATGCAAATTCCATGTGCTTCTATGTCTATGCTTATGAATGCTTATGCTATATGAATGTGATGTGACGAATGGTTTTGTGAGTAGGAAAGGAACTTACTAAGCCTCGTGCTTATAGATTTCTTTCTTATATTGCAGATCCAAATAGCAGTCACTGAATAAAGGGAAGCAGCAGAGAAGAGGCTGATGAAAGATGTGTGTGGTGGTGACATGACATATAGATCCTGGCAATTTATTAAATATGACTGTCGTATCTGCATGTTGAATGTCTAGACTTCTTTCATGTTGAATGCTTGTGTTTCACTTGGATACTAAATAACTAGACAATGCATGCACCTTTAGTTTCATTTGTAAGTCACATATGGATTTCCTGCCATGAATGCATGTTTATGATTAGATGAACTACATGGTTTTTACATTTTCTCTAAAATTGATTTAAAGTCTAGCTATCATCAAATTCGAATGTGTGAGGGAGATGAATGGAAAACTTCTTTTAAGACTAGGTATGGTTTATATGAATGGTTAGTCATGCCATTTGGGCTAACTAATGCTCCTACTACTTTCATGAGATTAATGAACCATATTTTATGTCCTTTTATTGCAGACTTTGTTGTAGTATATTTTGATGACATCTTGAGTTATAGCAAAAATTTAGATGAACATCTAAATCATTTACAAAAAGTTCTACTTATTTTGCGAAATGAAAAGTTGTATGCTAACCTTCAAAAATGTTCTTTTTGCACTAGTCAGATTGAGTTTCTTGGTTATATTGTTAGTGCTAAGGAAATAATAGTGGATGAAGAGAAGGTTAAGGCTATTCGTGAATGGCCAACACCAAAAACCATAACTGAGGTGCTTTCATGGGTTGGCTAGTTTAAATAGGAGGTTTGTTAAAAATTTCAGTACTTTAGCTGCACCCTTGACTGAAGTTGTTAAAAGAATGTTGGTTTTCATTGGGATAGTGAACAAAATTCAGCTTTCAACTTACTTAAGGAGAAGCTAACTTCTGGACCAATACTTGCATTACCTAACTTTGCTAAAACTTTTGAAATTGAGTGTGATGCATCAGGAATAGGTATTGGAGCTATGCTAATACAAGAAGGTTGACCCCTTGCTTATTTTAGTGAGAAACTCAGTGGAGCAACTTTGAACTATCTAACTTACGACAAGGAGATGTATGCATTTGTGAGGGCTTTAGAGACTTGACAGCATTACTTGTGGCCCAAAGAGTTTGTCATTCACACTGATCATGAATCGTTGAAGCATTTGAAGAGGAGATGTATGCAAGGGCTAAGTTGAATAAACTTGTCATGCAATTGATCATGAATCGTTGAAGCATTTGTAAGTTGAATAAACGTTCATTGAGTCATTTCCTTATGTCATCCAGTATAAACGAGATATGGAAAACATTGTTGCAAATGCTTTGTCTCGAAGGTATACCTTCATCTCTACTTTGAATACTAAATTGTTAGGTTTTGAATACATTAAAGATCTATATTATAATGATCCTGACTTTGGAAATGTATTTGAAGTTTGTGAACATACTACATTTAGAAAGTTTTATAGGCATGAGGGGTTTCTTTTAAGGGTTAATAGGTTGTGTGTGCCTAATTGTTCATTAAGAGAATTATTAATCCAAGAGGCTCATGGTGGGGAACTAATGGGACATTTTGGTGTAAGAAAAACTCTAGATGTTTTGGTTGAGCATTTCTTTTGGCCTCACATGAAACGAGATGTAGTCAAGTTTTGTGAGAAGTGTATCACATGTAGGCAAGCAAAATCTTGATCTTTACCTCATGAATTGTATACACCTTTACCAATTGCTAGTGAACCTTGGGTGGATATTTCCATGGACTTTGTTGTAGGCTTACCTAGATCAAAACGAGGTATGGATTCTATGTTTATTGTTGTGGATAGATTTTCTAAAATGGCTCATTTTATTCCTTGTAGGAAAACAGATAATGCTAACCATATTGCTGATCTATTCTTTAGGGAGATCGTGCGACTTCATGGAGTATCGAGAAGCATAGTTTCAGATCGTGATACAAAGTTCTTAAGCTACTTTTGGAAAACTTTATGGGGAAAGTTGGGAACAAAGCTTTTGTTTTCTACAACATGTCATCCACAAACAGATGGACAAACTGAGGTAGTAAATTGAACTATCATTCAAAAGAATTTAAAAAGTTGAGAAGATTGTTTACCACATGTTGAATTTGCTTATATTAGATCTGTGCATTCTGCTACTAAATTTTCACCTTTTGAAGTGGTATATGGGTTAAATCCCTTAAGTCCATTGGATTTGTCACCTTTGCCTATTTCTGAGCATGCTAGTTTAGATGGTACAAGAAAAGCTGAGTTTGTTAAGCAAATGCATGGGAAAGTTAGGTTGCAAATTGAAAAGAGGACCGAACAATATACTACACAAGCCAACAAGGGACGAAAGAAAGTGATCTTGGAACCAGGAGATTGGGTTTGGGTTCATATGAGAAAGGAAAGTTTTCCTGCTAAATGTCTTTCTAAGTTACATCCATGAGGCGATGGACCATTTCAAGTCATTGCTCGAATCAATGATAATGCCTACAAGCTTGACTTACAAGGTGAGTATAATGTAAGTGCTACTTTTAATGTTTCTGATCTTTCTTCCTTTGATGTAGGTGATCAAGATTCGAGGACGAATCCTTTTGAGGAGAGGGGGAATGATGGAGTCAAACCAAGTGAATAAGTTGCCCAAAAGCTAATATGGATCATACTCAACCCACTCTAGATGTTGTTGATGATCCATTTGTTGGGATGTATACTATAAGTCTTACTTTTTGTATAAACATCTATTTTGCAATAATATTGAAATGAGAATTACCTTGGTCAGAATGTTTGCGTTTCTTATGTAATGCATGGTGTGTGGTGTCACACAGAAGATCATGTTATTAATTCCTTATAAATTATAAATAGTAGCTCACAACCAAGATGAATAGGGACAAACCATTAGAGTAGTTGTAGTGTAATTGGTATTAGTTTATCTTAACTATTAAATTATACTAGTACATTTTGTATGTATTGAGTAGGACCGTTTGAGGTCGTTCGATTTATACTGACTATATAATCGAACTAGACCTCAGTTATTATGGATGTGCATGCTCTTAATCCCGATATAATAGCAAGCACATATACTTAGTATGTATTTCTTTGATTCATCAAAGGGTGAGATTTATTTGTTATGTATATGGAGTATTGTTGATTATAGAAAGAAATTGTGTCATATAATCTAGGTTGATGATGTCCTCTTGAGGAGCTCATAAACCCCTGCAGGTGGACTTAGTTCCGCATGATAATAAAGTTGAATAGTACTACTCTTAGAATCAGAAGTTAATTAATAGAGTTGCCAGTAATTCAATTAATTGATGGACATATGATATCCTAAACACAGGAAGATTAATGCACTCATGGTAAGAAGGAGCCCATATAATAATATGGAATTGGTGTGGTAGTTCAATAATAACCATTTAGTGGTATGAATTATTATTGATGGACTTGAGTTGGGTGTTCAGGGAGAACACAGGAAGTCCAAGCCCATCAGGAGGCCATAACCAATTCCTCCTCTAGGTCCCTACTGTAGCCTCGAAAAGCCTCCCACCTAAGAGAATTCTATAAGAATTTCGGGTAGGAAATTCTGTTAAGAATTTTTCTTGTGAAAAATTCTGTTCAGAATTTTCTATGAAAAATTTTGTTAAGAAATTCTGTTAAGAATTTTCATTATGAAATTCTGTTAAGAATTCTATTTCTTCTAAATCGTAAACAAAATTTTGATATGATTTTTTCATAAAAATTTTGTTAGAATAATAAAACTTAATAAAGGAATTTTGTTAAGAAATTAATAAAATTTTATTAAGAGGTTTTGTTAAGAAAATAACAAAATTTAGTTAAGAAAATTTATTAAGAAAACTAACTAAATCTTATTAAGAGATTTTATTAGATTTTTTCTAACTAAATCTGTAAGAAAAATTTGTTAGATTGTTTCTAAACTTTCTAAAATGGCCTAGCTATATAAAAGGGGAGGTTTGCTAGAGGAGAGAACACACAATTTATTTCCCTTCCTTGCACCTTAGGGCCGGTGGTACATAGGTGCTCCTCCATCTCTTTAGGGTCAGCGCCCCCCTAGGAATCCACCTTCTTGTTCGCCCAAAGCCTCCTCCCTTCCCCTCTTGCTAGGGTCGGCGCATAAGGACTTCCCCTCTTGCTAGGGCTGGCGGCCAAGAAGAAGAAGGAAGAAGAAGAACAAGGAAAGGAGAGGAAGGTTTCTTGCATGCTTGCCATCAAATAGAAGGAATTTTGACGGAGTAATCTTGGAGGATCATTGCCCACACAACGTCCAAGAAGAGGAGAGGAATACAGTAGAAGATCAAGAGGTCTTCAGGTGAATATCTCCTACAAGAAGAAATGTACAATTTATTTTCCACTACGTAAATTGTTTCTTTCATAAATATGGATCTTGAATACCAATACAAGAGCCCAATGATCTTAATACATCGATCAAGCACCTAGTTGATCGAATATGAGGGCTGCTTGATAAGATTCCGTTTCTAAAATTATTTTATCCGGCATAAATTAAACGAAACGAAATTTCAGGCTCCCATCACCATTATGCATCAATGGAGGTCCAATTACAAGAGCTAAGGCTAAGAAGATGAAGGAAGCACTTAATGTGCTAATTGAAGATGTGAAGGCCAAAGTTACAATTGAAGAAGGTTTGACCAAGAGCAAGTCATGCGACTTAGTCAACTTAATTCAAGCCTTGGATGGGCTTAAGTAGCCACTTAGTCTCATGTTTATGTAGTAGAGATATGTAGGCTCAATTTTTAGCTTTATTTGGGTTGTAATGATGCCATAAACTTACAATGGCTAAGTAGTCTACATAGGCCTTTACTAAATGGGCTTCCTTTTGGCCTTTTAGGGTTTTTAGGTCACCCTATAGCTATAAATAAAGGGGATGACGGCCACACATGTATCTTTGGCATATTTTCATTCTAAAGTATGGCGAGGCTGTTACTTATTGGTTCTTCATTGAGCTAGAACTTATCAAGGCATCCCCTTGTGGAGTTCAAAGACTTATCAACCTCCATCCCAAGGTTGTGGAGTCTTCCCTCTTCATTTATACCAAGGTTCGATTTTCTTATGCATCGGGTCAAGGTTCTACTCATCTTTCTTATCGATTTAGACTCTCCTTCTTTCTTTCTTCAATTAGTTGTGGGTTCTTGAAATATTTCTCTTTGGGTTCACATCATACTGCCAAGTCTCTAAAGCCCTCACCAATGCATACATCTCCTTGTTGTAAGTTGGATAGTTAAGTTGCTTCGCTGAGTTTCTCACTAAAATAAGTAAGGGGTTGACCTTCTTGTATTAGCACAGCTCCAATACCTATTCTTGATGCATCACACTCAATTTCAAAAGTTTTAGCAAAGTTAGGTAATGCAAGTAATGGTGCAGAAGTTAGCTTCTTCTTAAGTAAATTGAAAATTGAATTTTGTTCACTATCCCAATGAAAACCAACATTCCTTTTAACAAATTTAGTCAAGGGTGCAGCTAAAGTACTAAAAATTTTAACAAACCTCCTATATAAACTGCCCAACCCATGAAAGTTACGTATCTCAGTTATGATTTTTGGTATTGGCCATTCACAAATAGCCTTAATCTTCGCTTCATCTACTGCTATTCTCTTAGCACTAACAATATAACCATGAATATTTTTGAAGGTTAGCATACAACTTTTCATTTCGCAAAATAAGTAGAACTTTTAGGAAATGATTTAGATGCTCATCTAAATTTTTGCTAAAAATCAAGATGTCATTAAAATATACTACAACATAGTCCCCAATAAAAGCACACAAAATATGGTTCATTAATCTCATGAAAGTACTAGGTGCATTAGTTAGCCCAAATGGCATGACTAACCATTTGTATAAATCATACCTAGTCTTAAAAGAAGTTTTTCGTTCATCTCCCTCACGCATTTGAATTTGATGATAGCCAAACTTTAAATCAATGTTAGAGAAAATGCAAGAACCATGTAGTTTATCTAGCATATCATCTAATCAAGGAATAGTATGATGATACTTTATCGTAATCTTATTGATAGCCCTGCAATTAATGCATATTCTCCAAGTTTCATCCTTCTTAGGCACAAGCAAAATAGGAACAACAAAAGGACTTAAACTTTCTCAGACGTACTGTTACGTCCCGGAAGGTCGTCCGAAAAGTTTCGACAGTATCTCTCCTATAACAATGACATTCCCTAAATACATACTGAGATATATAGGCCACATGGCCGAAATAAGGACTACACGTCCTTTAACACACCACACAGATACATAACAGATAACATATAAGGCTCACACGGCCACAACTACTACTATCACATGCATATAACCAAAATAGACAAAATACGACATCTCTAAATGAAAGCATATAACCATGAATGTAAATCCAAAAAATCCGATACTCACAACAAGTTTGTCCACAACTACAACCATATCGAATGCAACAAAAATTCGAACAAACCAACACATACAAATATCCTCCAATGTGAGATGGATACAATCGGCCAGATCTCCAAGCTCCAAGTACTATCCACCTATCTACTACCTGGGGAGAAAACAAGACAATCCAGGGTCTGGGTAGTGAGCATTAGATACTCAGTGGATACAGAATAGAAGTGCATGTACAAATAGATCAATAGGAATAACAAAAGTGTACAGTCCAGAATGAATATGTATAGATAAGATAAATGATAATCAAAAGGTAACAGGAATCAGCAACTAACATGAATCATGGTCATAGGAATCATGTAAATGTAATCATGTATATAATGACATGCAGTGCAACAATCATAGCAAATAAGTGCAACAACTATATCCATATGAGTAAAGTAAACAATGTAATAACCTACCAACAAATGCATGTGCATACGCATCAAATATCACAATCAAATGCAAGTCACTGTCTGCACTCGCCATCCCCAGTTACCCCTAGGGCAGTGAACTGGGGCACACAACAAGACATACTGCACATGCTCTAACAACTAACCACCACCAATCTAGTGGGGAGCGGGCAGTGTTGCAGGAGGGCAATATAGCCAGTCCTAGTCGCACCCAACTATAGTGCAACATATGCTCTCACCCCTGTATCTCTCCACAATACGGTGCAAGGCAAGAGCCAACAAGAACAATCAACAATGCTGTCATCAACACCTACAACTAGCATATGGATGTAATGATGATCATCCCAACATGTAATAGTTACAATTAATTAGCATGCTCAATCGGAATCATGAGAAGTCAACATAGGTCAATGATACAACAGTAATATTATTCTAATAGTTGATAGATCAATCAGGATCAATCAACATGTATCAAGCAACGAATAACACTAGTATCAACAGGGTAAATGACATAGATAACAAGAGTATCAGCATGATAGTAATAGATCATCACAAGGTCAACAAGTAAGTATCAAGTTGCGATTATCAAAAGGTATCAACTAGATAAATATATCAAACAGCATGAGTAGCAACAGGATAGATAAACTAGCAACATAAGTCATGCACTAGAAAATAAACTTATAATAGGATTGCAAGTACAGGATACCCACCTGAATCAAACGATCGTCAACAATCGAACCCCCAAAAATATAACACTCCATGTATAATAGGATTGCAAGTCACAATCCTGCGAATTATGAACATAACAACACTATTTTTAATGTTACAACAACATAAACCCTAACCAAGTTCAAGGTTAATCTAACCAACCAATCAACCCACACTATATTTAGCCTTAAACGAAGTTAAACTAACCTAATCAAATAACCAAAACCCTACTAACATCTATAACCGAATCAAATTATCATTTAACACCCAATTAAGCCAATGGAATCCATAATTCCATTTGTTACAACCTAATCCTACATTAAGCTAATCAACAAGGCAACTTATCCTAACCGAAACATACTTCGCATTAACAGATCAATCCACAAAGTCAAGAACAACCCAATCAATACTTCATCCCTGATCAGCCCCAAATTCCCAAATCGATTCCAACAGGGCAAGAAAAACCATTCACCCAACAACAAAATAAAACAACCTATGATGGAGTCAAACTAAGTGAACAAGTTGCCCAACAAGTAATATGGATCATACTCAACCCACTCTAGATGTTGTTGATGATCCATTATGCATTAATGGAAGCCCAATTACAAGAGCTAAGGCTAAGAAGATGAAGGAAGCACTTAATGTGCTAATTTAAGATGTGAAGGCCAAAGTTACAATTGAAGAAGTTTGACTAAGAGCAAGTCATGTGGCTTAGTCAACTTAATTCAAGTCTTGGATGGGCTTAAGTAGCCACTTAGTCTCATGTTTATGTAGTAGAGATATGTAGGCTCAATTTCTAGCTTTATTTGGGTTGTAATGATGCCATAAGCTTAAAATGGCTAAGTAGTCTACATAGGCCTTTACTAAATGGGCTTCCTTTTGGCCTTTTAGGATTTTTAGGTCACCCTATAGCTATAAATAAAGGGGGTGACGGCAACACATGTATCTTTTAGCATATTTTCAATCTAAAGCATGGTGAGGCTCTCACTTGTTGGTTCTTCATTGAACTAGAACTTATCAAGGCATCCCCTTGTGGCGTTCAAAGACTTATCAACCTCCATCCCAAAGTTGTGGCGTCTTCCCTCTTCATCTATACCAAGGTTCGACTTTTCTAAGTATTGGGTCGAAGTTCTATTCATCCTTCTTATCGATTTAGACTTTCCTTTTTTCTTTCTTCAATTTGTTGTGGGTTCTTGAGATTTTTCTTTTTGGGTTCATATCAACCTACGAGAACCAACTTCAAAGAGTTTACCTCAGATCAGATGGTGTTGCCCTAGAAACTCCGATTCTCTATTGCCACAGTCCTCCTTCTGTTCATGAACAAAACCAACAAAACAAAAACCAAATTCTCAATATCTAATTCACACTGAAATAGGAGGATCAAATAACCTAAAAGAATTGGCTTCAAGAACTTACCTCAACATCCCATTGCAATAAACCTAGCTCCAACCAAACAAAGATGCAAGAATATCTCGATCACCCAATAGAACCGTGCCTAATTCCAACAGTATTTAACAGATCCAATCTTAACCGATCAGTATCACTCTAGAAGAGAACCACTCTCAATTAAATTGAGATCCCATATTCAAGAACACTTACCTCTGTTTCCCTAACCATTTCCGATTCCTCACAATCCAGCTCTTCTTCCCTTGCGACCGAAACCCAATAAGTTGATCAAATCACAGCAATGAGCTGTGGAATGGAAAACCCATCAGAATCGCAACTCCAGAATCATACACAACCCAAAACAACCTATCTCAATCTTTCCTTACCAATCGTATCTTCCCCTTAGTACCATCTCCCCTGCTTCCATCGATTGAAACGCCGCCACTGAGACAAAATGCAACCACCCCGGTAGCATTTAGGGCTCATCGACTGTTCAGCTCCGCCTCAACTCCAGCTCTGGAAGAGTGTGCTTGCTCATCGGGGAAGAAGAAGGTGGCGAGGTAGAGAACTTGATCGGGAATCAGAAGGCAAGATTTGCGATCTGGGATGTACAGTGCAGTTTTTGAAGCTTCTTAATGGTTCGGGTTTAATCCTGAAATCCAATATCCCTAACCATTATCAATGGGTTGGGCTTATGTGTTAATGGGCCAATTTAATTGCTTTAATTGGCTAGTAATTCATTAAACCTAAATTTGAGCCCACCCATAAAGGATTTAGCCTTAATAACAATAAAAAGAGGTAATAATTACCCTTAATCCTCTACCATTAGGGTAAATTTGTATACAAATAATCTCTTAAATTTTTGGTATTTTACATGTATCCTTTCCTCATCAACTCTTCAACTTGCTTTTAAAGCTCCTTTATCTCCACCGGATTACTCCTATAGGCCGATCTATTAGGAATGGTTGCTCCTCGGACGAAATCAATTTGGTGCTCTATTCCCCTAAGTGGCAGCAACCCATCAGGAACCTCATCAGGTACATCATCAAACTCCTGCAAATGAGATTTAACAACACTAGGCGAGTTAAGATTGTTAGTATTGAAATAAACCTCCTTGTACAAAAGTACAATCATCGGTTGTTGAAAATAAAAAACTCTTTAACCTCTCTTTCTTTTGCATAAAAGCTCACTTTTTTACTCTCTTGCTCCTTGAAGTTTTTTTCTTTTTCATTCTTTTTTCACCCTCTCATCCACACTTTTTGTTTTCTCACACTCCTTTTCTTTTCCATTCTTTCTTTTCTCACAGTCTTTTCTTTTTTCTCTCTCATTTTTGATCCTCAATTAATCTTCGTATTAGAAGTTAATGGTGCAAGAGTTACAAGTTTACCATGCATCATAAAAGAATACTTATGTTTGAACCCATCATGCATGACCTTCCTATCAAATTGTCATTGTCTACCTAAAAGCAAATAACTTGCATGCATTGGCACTACATCACAAAGAACGTCATCATCATACCTACCATTAGATAATGAAACCAATACTTGCTTAGTGATCTTAACTTCCCTGTAATCCTTCAACCATTGTAGCTTCTAAGGTCTAGGATGTTTAGTGGTAGGTAAGCATAATTTCTCAACCAAGAGAGTACAAGCTACATTAGTGTTCTTCATCTTTGATGTGGCAATGGGAATGAAATATGTTGTCTCGTTGTTCTTCATCTTCTTCCTTCATTTTCACATTTAGAGCACGGGTAATGACAAGACCTTCACTTCAATGGGAATACTCTTCTACATCACTTTCTAATAATAGTGGCAAAACACTATCATCTTCGGACTCATTCTTAGTTTCAATATCACCATTTTTTTTTCAAATCATAATTCTTTTTATTGGATATTATGATGCAATATATCCTTTGTCCAAACACTTAAAGCATTTAATATTTATGTTTCTTGAAGATTGGGTAGGTTTTTTACCTTTGACCAATGGATAACTAACATCTTTATTCTTCAAAAACTCGGTCTTGCCCTTTGATGCAACTTTATCATCTTTTTATTCCAGCTAGATTTCTAAGTGGATGAATTATAACTTTGCCCCTGCTTAATTGAACCCTTCCTTTTGAGTTTCCTTTCAACTTTCATGGACATATGCACCATATCTTCAAGCTCCACATAATGTTGCAATTCTACTACATTTGTAATTTTTGGATTCAAACCTTGTAAAAATCGTGCCATGGTTGCTTCTCGATCCTCTTTCACATTGGCTCGAATCATGACAATCTCCATCTCTTTGTGGTAGTCCTCCATAGTCTTGGACCCTTGTGTTTGACTTTGTAATCGTTGGTACAAATCTCGATAGTAATGTGAGGGAATGAATCTCTTTCTCATTATAGATTTTACTCCTCTTATGAGTCAACATGTCTCTCTTTGTTTCTTCTCTTGCTTAGAATAATTTGATCCCACCAAATAAACATAATCAATAAACTCAACATCAACTAGTTTTACCTTCTTTTCTTAAGAGTAGTCGTGACAATCAAATACCAATTCTATTTTCTTTTCCCACTCTAAATATACGCCTGGATCACTTTTGCCTTAAAATGAAGGAATCTTAATCTTGATATTGCCCAAGTTTCTATCAACATATTCATTTGTCCTTCCTCTTCTACCAACAATTCTAACATGACTAGATTTGCCACTAGAAGCTCTATTATCAATGTCCTCAGAAATGCCATCATCATCATTGTCATCACGATTATATTACCTTGCACTTCGTATAGGAACTCTTCCAATTTGACTATTTTGTAGTCTAGTAATTATAACATCTTGGCTCTCTATGTCACGACCCGGAGGTGTCGTTCCCGCCTTCGGGAGGTACCTCACTCGGTGACGAGATAATAAAGGAACCATTACCATAACCAAGATATATAATAGAAAGAAAGAACCATCCATAATGTTATTAGATAAACTGAAATGAGACCGAGTTCATACAACCATTTATTTAAAACTAGGGACAACTATCTGTACTCATAAATGAAGGAAACTGACATAAACCACCAACTGAAGTAAAACAAACCAAAACGTAGTACGTCAAAGTCTCTGAGCAACTCTAACACAAACTGGACCAGGGTAGTATTAAATCTGTGCCTGCAAATCTGGAAGCCAAATAATGTAGAAGTTAGCCAAAGGCTAAGTGGGTAATTAGAATAGATGTGCATGAATATAATCTTAATTAAGAAGCAAAGGAATTAGAGTGGATCATGAATTCATTTTGTCACATTCAGTTCTTGTACATTTCTCCATTGGTACATAATATAATATCTGTATACATATATATATCTATATATACCTCTATTCATCATTCTCTTCATTTATTATCATATAAAAGTCAGGTAATATTATTATTATTTATCGTCACCATTAATATCAATATGCTCAATTAGCATGGACAGTATAAACAGTTATATTTAATTAAAAGTGCATAGCACGAGCCGATAACATCAAAGTATAGCAGTAACTCAAATATGTGTAGGCTAATAGCCTCCTCAGAATATACTGTCGCATACGTTATCAAACGTACGGGCTTTCTCTCTAGCCCTCACCGGTGGAAGACAAAGTAAACACTGACCGTGGCCTCTGCTCTACCACAAAATATGTGATCGGTCAGTGCTCTGGACCGAGGGCTACATCACGCCACCACTCCTCAGGTGTACGGTCCAGTACTCTGGTAAAACTCTGGTATAAAGCTAGGCTCTTAATTAACACCTCTTAATCTTTATTATTTTCTCTTATCTCATTTCTTGTTATATCTCTTTTCATCGATTATTATCAGTATTATATTCTCAGTAGGTGTATTCAGCATTTGGTCTAAACGACCACTCAAATTAAATTATCTCTTCTTTACTCATATAGGTATCACAATCATGTTTACAATTAAAGGTGAGTATCAACAGATAAAAGCTAAGTATCAATAGACTAAGGTATGAACAGCAAGAACTAAAATAGAGCAAGCAATGTAAAGATAGTTATCAACAGACAGAGCAGGTCAGAGTATCTATTAAAATTTGAAAACACCCTTTCCCATTTAATTACCCCCCAGATGAAACCCATGTGTGAACAGGAAGTAAATCAATTATTTTTACCCTTTTATGATTTAATTTATTTAACCCTGTTTCAGTATTTTACTTATCACTTTATTTCCCTTTTTGAAAATAGGTGTACAGTTATGCATAATTCATTTTATTCTATTTATTCATGCACAAAGATATATAGAGTCAAAGGACAGAAGGTACCCACTTTCGTATCTGCCAAGCTCCGAGTGTTAGCGAATCAACGTGCTCCACTCGAACCCGTATCTACACATATTATTAAAATAAATTTAATACTCAGAATATTATTCTAAAAATAATAATAGCAATAATACTCCAAATTCTAACATATCTTATTAAGGGAACCATCGGAATTAAAATCCCATACTCATGCCATCTTAATCTCTAAAATCCCTAACACCAAATGTATTGGTCCTTCTCGCAGCAGGAGTATGCTATCGAGGATTTGACTGAATATGATTTCCATCCATTCCAAGTGTTATCTCAAGGCACGTTGTTCAAGGGTTTCTCTAGTTCCTCTCCACTTGTTGCCATTAAAGTAAGTTGTTGTTGCTCAATCACTCAACTCACTCAACTTAGAATTGAGGCAATTCTCTGTAAGTGTTCTTTGACTAATTGAAAATCTCTAAGGAAATTAAGATAAAAGATAGGAATCGAAGAAGAATGCAAATTGCAAAATTTAAAACTTGATTAAGTGTCGAAAGGAAATTTGCCAGAATTAAATCTAGGCAAAACTTATTAGAATGCAGAATAAAAGCTGAAAGGAAATTTGTCAAAACTTATCTAGGCAGGTGTCAGAATTAAATCTAGGCAAAACTTATAAGAATATTGAATTGAAGGATACTTGAAAAAAATAATGAAGGAAAATTTGCCAGAACTTAATCTAGGCAAGTGTCAGAATTAAATTTAGGTAAAATTTTTGAGAATGCTGAATTGAAGCATACTTGAAATAAATGCTGAAAGAAAATTTACCAAAACTTAATCTAGACAAGTGCCAGAATTAAATATAGGCATAACTTGAAAGAAATACGAAATTCAAAGATAAAGGGCAATAAAAAATGTAAGTATAAAAATAACAAAGTCTCTACACCCACCTTTTGTTGCTTCTTTTCTTTTACTTTTTTTTGTTTTCAAAATTTCGGCCTCCCTTTCTTTCCTTTTTTCGCTTTTTCTCTATTTTTGGCAGAAAATAACAAAATAAATTTCTCTTTTTTTATAACAATAAGCAAATATGACTTATAAGGATTGAAAGAAATGATAACAATAAATATCAAATGATGAACAAAATAGATAAAAATTTAAGCACAAAAAGAAAAGGATAATCAAATCGATTTAGAAGATCAAAGCTTTGATACCAACTGATGTGAACCCATGAGAGATAAATATCAAGAACCCATGAGAGAAAAATATCAATTTTGTGACATGGAATGAAATGGGTCATCTTAGAAAACCTATCTACCTTGATAAAAATTGAGTCTCTACCCATCTAGGGTAATCCCAAAACAAAGGTCATCAAAATATCAGTCCAAAGTTCACTTGATATAAGCAAATGAGTATACAAACCATGTGATTTCAACTTAGATTTAGCTTGTTTGGAAGTGATACACTTCTCACAAATTTCTCCGCATCACGTTTCATATGAGGCCAAAATAAGTGATCTTGCAAAATCCCTAAAGTTTTAGTAACACTAAAATGCCCTCATCAAGCCACCACAATGGGCTTCCCTAGTAAATAATTCACGCAATGAACACAGGTACACACAATCTATTTCCACTAAATAAAAATCCATCATGGCTATAAAGCTTACCAAATGCAACCTTTTCACAGACTTTAAACACTTCAAAAAAAAATCAGCATTATTAGTATATAAATCCTCGATATATTCAAATCCAAGTAATTTTGCATCTAAAGCAGAAAGTATCCAAGATAAGGATCAGTGACCATGTTCTCTTTGCCTTGCTTGTATCTGATCACATAAGGAAATGTTTCAATGAACTCCACCCATTTAGCATTGCATCGGTTCAACTTATGCTGGTCCTTCAAATGCATGTGAATCATGAATTCTTTTGGTCATAGGTAATGTTGCCACGTATCTAGCATCTCCTTATCATATGTAGGATAGTTGAGAGTTGCTCCACTCAACTTATCACTAAAGTAAGCAATGGGTCTCTTCTCCTGCATAAGTACAACACCTGTACCAATACCAGAAGTATCACATTTGATTTCAAATGTTTTAGAAAAATTTGGTAGGACTAGTAAAGGGGCAGAACTTAGCTTTTCTTTCAAAGTATTGAATGCTCTCTCTTGCTCCTCCTCCCCACTTGAATGACTCATTTTTCTTGATGATTTCAGTAAGAGGAGTTGCAATATTATTAAAATTGAAAAATTATCTATAGAAGCTGGCCAAACCATGGAAACTCTCACTTGGCTGATTATTGTCAGTGTTGGCCACTCTTGGATTGTTAGTGGTAGGTAAGCATAATTTCTCAACCAAGAGAGTACTAGCTACATTATTGCAATTTTTTCCATCGATAATCATACTATATACCTTCTCTTTGATATGACAACGTACATGTATGAAATATGTTGTCTCATTGTTCTTCATCTTCTTCCTTCATTTGCACATTTAGAGCATGCCTAGTGACGAGGGCTTCACCTTCAATAGGATACTCTTCTATATCACTTTCCAATAATGGTGGCAAGGCACTATCATCTTTGGACTCACTATCAGTTTCAATCAATATCACCATTTTCTTTCAAAATCATAATTCTTTTGTTTGGACATTATGATGCAATATATCCTTTGTCCAAACACTTAAAGCATTTAATATTTATGTTTCTTGAAGATTGGATAGGTTTTTTACCTTTGACCAATGGATAACTAACATCTTTTTGACCTTGTAAAAATCGTGTCATGGTTGCTTCTCGGTCCTCCTCCACATTGGCTCGAATCATGGCAATCTCCATCTCTTTGTGGTATTTCTCCACAGTCTTGGGCCCTTGTGTTAGACTTTGTAATCGTTGGTACAAATCTCGATAATAATGTGAGGGAATGAACCGCTATCTCATTATCGATTTCATCTCCTCCCATGCATCAATAGGTCTCTCTTTGTTTCTTCTCCTGCTTAGAATAATTTGTTCCCACCAAATAATAGCATAATCAATAAACTCAGCAGCAACAAGTTTTACCTTCTTTTCTTCAGAATAGTTGTGACAATCAAACACTAATTCCACTTTTTTTCCCACTCTAAATATACGTCTGGATCACTTTTGCCTTGAAATGAAGGAATCTTCATTTTGATATTGCCCAAGTTTCTATCAACATAATCATTTGTCTTTCCTCTTCTACTACTATTCTAACATGACCAGATCTGCCACTAGAATCTCTATTATCAATGTCCTCAGAAATGCCATCATCATCATTGTCATCACGATTATATTGCCTTGCATTTTGTGTAGGAACTCTACCAATTTGACTATTTTGTAGTCCAGTAATTATAACATCTTGCCTCTCTAATCTGTTGAAGATTTGACTAAATTTGATTTCCATACGTTCTAAGTGTTGTCTCAAGACACGTTGTTCAAGGGTTTCTCTAGGTCTATCTTCCTCTCCACTTGTCGCCATTAAAGTAAGTTGTTGTCACTCAATCACTCAACTCACTAATGTTAACTCTTTAAAGAACTTAGAATTGAAGCAATTCCGTGTAAGCGTTCTTTGACTAATTGAAAATCTCCAAGGAAATTAGGATAAAAGATAGGAATTGAAGAAGAATGCAAATTACCGAATTGAAAACTTGAACTAGGTGATGAATGAAAATTGCCAAAATTTATTAGAATGCGGAATTGAAAAATAAAAATACTTGAAATAAAAGTTGAAAGAAAATTTGTTAGAACTTAATCTAAGCAGGTGCCAGAATTAAATCTAGGCAAAACTTATGAGAATGTTGAATTGAAGGATACTTGAAATAAGTGCTGAAAGAAAATTTATCAGAATTTAATTTAGGCAATTGTCAGAATAAAATTTAGGGCAAATTTGAACTAAATGCAGAATTGAAAGATAAAGAGCAGTAAAAAATAAACAAATTCTCTACACCCACCTTTTGTTGCTTTTTTTTTTAGCTTTTTTTTCTTCTTTTCAAAATTTCAGCCAAGCACATAAAACTTACAAAGATTGAAAGAAATGATAACAATAAATATCAAATGATGAACAAAATAGTTAAAAATTCAAGCTCAAAAAGAAAAGGATAATCAAATCGATTTAAAAAGATAAAAGCTCTGATACCAACTGATGTGAACCCATGAGAGAAAAATCTCAAAAACCCACAACTAATTGAAGAAAGAATGAAGGAAAGTCTAAATCGATAAGAAGGATGAATAAATCCTCGACCCAAATTTGAAAGCTAAACCTTGGTATAGAGGAAGAGGGAAGACGCCACAACCTTGGGATAGAGATTGATTAGTCTTTGAACGCCACAAGTGGATGCCTTGATAAGTTCTAGTTTCATGAAAAACTTTAGATTAAAAATATGCTAAAAGATACAGGTGTGGTTGTCATCCCCTTTATTTATAGCTATAGGATGACCTAAAAACCCTAAAAGGCTAAAAGAAAACCCATTTAGTAAAGGCCTATGAAGACTACTTTGCCATTTTAAGCTTATGGCATCATTACAACCCAAATAAAGCTAGAAATTGAGCCTAAATTTAGCCTACTACATAAACATGAGACTTACGTGGCCACTTAAGTCCATCCAAGGCTTGAATTAGGTTGACTAAGCCGAATGACTTGCTCTTAGTTAAACCTTTTTCAATTATAACTTTGGCCTTCACATCTTTAATTAGCACATTAAGTGCTTCCTTCATCTTCTTAGCCTTAGTCCTTTTAATTGGGCCTCCATTGATGCATAATGCATCATCAACAACATCTAGAGTGGGTTGAGCTTGATCTATATTAGCTTGGTGAACAACTTGTTCACTTGGTTTGACTCCAACACTAGTGCAAAATGAAAAATTGAAAAATCTAGATATCCTAAAATGTTAGCATAAAACTTCCCATTTTGCAAAATAAATTGAAAAATCCAGATATCATCACAATATAGAACGATCTTTCCAATACAGGCATTCAAGATATGGTTCATTAATCTAATAAAAATATTAGTTAACTCAAATGGCATACCTAACCAATCACACAAGTTGTTATTAGTCTTCAAAGCAATTTTCCATTCATCTCCCTCATGCATGTGAATTGATGATAACTAGATTTCAAGTAAATTTTATGAGACAATGCAAAAAATCATGCATATCATCTAATCTAAACTTTTTTATAAAAAAAAAGGGAAGATGCCACAACTCTTTTCTTATCAACTCTTCATTTTGCCTTTGAAGCTCTTTTGTATCCTTGGAATTGTTCTTGTAAGCTAGCCAATGAGAGTCGTTGCTTCTTAAATAAAATTAATTTGGTGTCCCTCATGAAGTATATCAAAATTATATAAAAAGATTAAATAACACTAGGCAAAGAAGGGTTAAGATTGTTAATGTTAAAATAAGACTCTTTGTATAAAAGTACAATCATCGACTGTTGAGAATAAAAAGCTCTCTTAACCTCTTTTTCTTTTACATAAATGCTCCCTTTTTTCTCTCTAGCTCTTTAAAAAAAATTTCTTTTCAATCTTTTTTCTCCTCTTCTCATCCTCCCTTTTTCTTTTTTCACTCTTTTTCTTTTCTAGTTTTGTCATTCTTTTTTCCATTCACAATCTTTTTTCTCTCACATTCGTTGTTTTAATATGATCTGACCAAGGAGGGGATACAAGCTTACAAGACAAAGCCAAGGAGGAAGAGGCATTGAAGGGAATGGAAGGACCCATGACAAGATCCAAGACTAAGAGAATGAAGCAAGCTTTGGAAGGCTTAATAATGGAGCTCAAGGAAAAGGAGGATCAATGCACAATGGAGGCAACAACTAAATGGATCACATTCCTTCAACTTGAAAGTGAAATTGAGCCAACATGAAGACAAAACTTGAAGGCCCAAATCTACATGATCCAAGATGCATTCAAGGGCTACAAGTGTCCAATTTTCGTAAGTATTTTTGGGAAAATTTTCTGAAGTGATTTTTGATATCTTTTGGTGGGTTTTTAATGTTTTTTGGGAGTTCCTAAGCTAGTATTAGGGAATTGTGGGAAATAAATGTCATGCATGCATGCATGCATGATAATGGTGCATAATTAGTGCCTAGTGGGTCTTAGTGGATATTAAAAGCTTAGTGGGAAGTGTGGTAGAGGTTAATGTTTCAACCTCCACTAAGTCTATATATAGGAGAACTCTTGTATGGCTAAGGCATGTTGAGTTTGAATGAAATTAGAGTTTTCTCTATTGTGAGAGCTTCCTTTGGTTCTTAGGCAAAGAACTAATCTTGATCTTATCAAGGCAACTTGTGGCGATCAAAACCCCCATGACTTATCACTCACCTTCTCATCTTTCTTGAGTGTGGCGTCAATATCCTTCCCTACATCTGAATATCAAGGCGATCCGTTCCAAGGTGCTTATCATTTGGTATCAGAGCCTTGGCTCCTTGATTTTCAGGTTTGCATTTTGTTCTTGTTCATTTTTCGTTCTTGTTCATCTTTGTTGATCTCTCATCCTTAGTATTCCATTGGTGTTTTCATTCTCCATCTCTTTTTATCGCTTCTCTATTTGGGTCCTAAACTCAAAAAAAAAGGTGTTACTAGAGTCATTGTGTTTTGAGCTGAAAAAATAAAAAAAAAAGGAAAATTCAAAAAAAAAATCTGGGCAGAATCAAAAACAAAAAAAAGGATTTGTGAAGTAAAAGGACCCAATATTCCTCTCATTGCTCTTGATCGTTGCTAAATTTCTTGTTCTATCCATTTATTTCTCTTGTTATACTCATATTTTCTTGTTGGTTTCTTGCTCATTTGATCGTCTACTTGTTGTCTTGAGAAAAATCATTGATAAGGTTCTTTTCTTAAGAGCGTATAAAGGAAGCTGAGTGGATAAATTTGAGTGCAACCACGTGAGGTGAGTGGTGAGGTCTTTCTAACATTTCTTTTGTAATTTTCCTTGTCATCTTTTTTGTTGCAAGCATGAATGAGGAAAATTCCCCTAGGCAAGATCCTAATAGGCTTCAAATGGAGGCACTTACTCAACACTTTGAGAGGATGCTTCAAAGACAACTTGAAGGCTTACATGAAAGGATGGACCGACTTGAAGGAGGAAGAGTTTCTAACCATGGGGGCAATTCTAATCATGAAGAATCTCATCAAGAAAGTGACCTATTCTATGGTTCTCCAAGAGAAAGAAGGAGGCGTGAAGGGGGAAGAAGACATGAAAGAGGAGGTAGAGACTATCGACATGAAGATGATCTAAGAGGTGTGAAAGTCAAGGTACCTTCCTTCCAAGGGAGGAATGACCCCGACACATATCTTGAGTGGGAAATGAAAATAGAGCAAATCTTCTCATGCCACAATTACAATGATGCAAAGAAAGTGAAGGTGGCTGCCCTTGAGTTCACTGATTATGCTTTAATTTGGTGGGATCAAATGCAAAAGGAGAGAAGAAGGTATGGAGAGCATCCTATCAACACTTGGGATGAAATGAAGACTTTGATGAGAAGGAGATTTGTGCCTTCCCACTACCACAGGGAATTGCACAACAAATTGCAAAGACTCATCCAAGGGAGTAGGAGTGTGGATGAGTATTACAAGGAGATGGAGGTGGCTTTGATTAGAGCCAATATTGTGGAGGATAGGGAAGCAACCATGGCTCGGTTTCTCCATGGCCTAAACCGAGATATTGGAGACATTGTGGAGTTACAACATTATGTGGAGCTTGAAGACTTAGTTCATCAAGCAATGAAAGTGGAGCAACAATTAAAGAGAAAGGGCATTATGAAGAAACCATCTTCTTCAAACTACTCTTCAAGTTGGAAGGACAAGCCAAAGAAGGAGGGTTCTTCTTCTAATTCAAAGGAGGTAACAAGCACTAAGAAGCCTTTTCCTACTACTTCTTCTTCTACTTCTAAGAGCAGGGATATCAAGTGCTTTAAGTGTTTGGGAAAAGGACATATTGCATCCGAATGCCCGAATAAGAAGACTATGGTGGTTAGGGATAATGGGAGTATCTCTAGTGAAGAAATTTCTTCTCATTCCTCTTCTTCAAGCGATGAGGAACATGATGGAGCAGCCTATGCGCAAGATGGCGATCTCTTGGTGGTTAGGAGGTTATTGGGAAGTCAAGCCAAGGAGCATGAGGAGGACCAAAGAGAAAATATTTTTCATACCCGTTGCCTTATTCAAGGTAAAACATGCTCTATGATCATTGATGGTGGGAGTTGCACCAATGTGGCAAGCACTAGGTTGGTTACCAAACTCAACCTCAAGACTACACCGCATGCAAGACCATATAAACTCCAATGGCTAAGTAATAGTGGTGAATTGGTGGTGAATCAACAAGTGCTGATTAATTTCTCCATTGGCAAATATGAAGATCAAGTTCTATGTGATATTGTACCTATGGAGGCAAGCCACATTCTTCTTGGAAGACCTTGGCAGTTTGATAGGCGAGCTCACCATGATGGATTCTCCAACAAGTTCTCATTTCTTCACAATTCCCGCAAAGTCACACTTGTACCATTATCACCTAGGGAGGTTTGTGCGGATCAAATAAAAATGAGAGAGAAAAGAGAAAAAGAAGAGCGAGAGCTTAAGAAAGAGAAAGAGTGTGTGAAAAAGAAAATACTTGATTTTGAGGACAAAATTCAAAAAAAAGAGAGAATGAGGAAAAGAAAAGAGAGAATGAGGAAAAGAAAGAGAGAAGAATAGAAAATTTGTTTGCAAGAGGAAGTGAGGTGAAGAGAGCTTATTTGACAAGGCAGCCTATATTTCTTCTTTTGTGCAAGGAAACTTGCTTGGAAACTAATACTAACTCTTTGCCTAGTGATGTTGTTGCTATTTTGCAGGATTTTGAGGATGTGTTTCCCAAGGAAGTACCTCACGGTTTGCCACCAATAAGGGGAATAGAACACCAAATGGACCTTATTCCTGGTGCTTCTCTACCCAATAGGCCAGCCTATAGGAGCAACCCTCAAGAAACAAAGGAGATACAAAATCAAGTGGAGGAGTTATTGCAAAAAGGATGGGTTAGAGAGAGCTTAAGTCCATGTGCTGTACCCGTAATTTTGGTGCCTAAAAAGGATGGATCATGGAGGATGTGCACGGACTGTAGAGCAATCAACAACATCACAATTCGGTATAGACATCCTATCCCTAGACTTGATGATTTACTTGATGAATTGCATGGTGCTTGCTTCTTTTCTAAAATTGATTTGAAAAGTGGGTACCATCAAATTAGGATAAGGGAAGGGGATGAATGGAAAACTGCTTTCAAAACTAAATATGGATTGTATGAATGGTTGGTAATGCCTTTTGGGTTAACTAATGCACCAAGCACTTTTATGAGGCTTATGAACCATGTTTTACGAGAATTTCTAGGAAAATTTGTGGTAGTATACTTTGATGATATTTTGGTATATTCCAAGAGTTTGGTTGAGCATGTAGCACATCTCAAATCTGTCTTGCATGTCCTTAGAAAGGAGAAACTATATGCTAACTTAGAAAAGTGTTCTTTTTGCACTGATCATGTGGTTTTTCTTGGATTTGTCATAAGTTCTAAAGGAGTGCAGGTTGATGAAGAGAAGGTTAAGGCCATTAGAGATTGGCCAACCCCTAAAACTGTGAGTGAGGTTAGGAGCTTCCATGGGTTGGCAAGTTTTTATAGGAGGTTTGTGAAGGATTTTAGCACATTGGCAGCACCCCTAAATGAAATTGTCAAGAAAAATATGGGTTTTAAGTGGGGGGAGAATCAAGAAAATGCATTTCAAGCACTTAAGGACAAACTCACACATGCACCCATTCTTGCTTTGCCTGATTTTTCCAAATCATTTGAAATTGAATGTGATGCATCTCATGTGGGTATTGGGGTTGTTTTACTTCAAGATGGACATCCCATTGCATATTTTAGTGAGAAGTTAGGTGGCACCACTCTCAACTATTCCACTTATGATATAGAATTGTATGCACTTGTTAGAGCTTTGCAAACATGGCAACATTATCTTTTGCCTAAAGAATTTGTCATTCATAGTGATCATGAATCTTTGAAGTATTTGAAAGGGCAGGGGAAGCTCAACAAAAGGCATGCCAAATGGGTTGAATTTCTTGAACAATTTCCGTATGTGATTAAGCATAAGCAAGGAAAGGTAAATGTTGTAGCAGATGCACTTTCACGAAGGTATAATTTGCTTGTTACACTTGAAACTAAATTGCTTGGCTTTGAACATATCAAGGAGTTGTATGTGCATGATAATGAATTTTCCCAATTATATGTTGCGTGTCACAAAATGGGTTTGTAAAATAATTACTTGAAATCACAAAATGGGTTTGTTAGGCATGATAATTATTGGCCACACATTGTTTAAGAATGGTGCAATAGGTATCTTAATTGGAGAAAGAAGTTACCTTCTTTTTTTTATAACTCCTCCTTTTAAAAATAAATGTCTTGTTATTAAAACATAAAAATGCCTTTATGATGAAGCTAACTCCACCACCAATCCGAGAACTTTCGGCCAAAGTAGCCATTCCATTTTCGTTGAGGCAAAAGAATAAAGAGAAGGGTTTAAATCTCCATTTTGTAACCCCCCTTTCATTAAATGAGGATGATGTCATGTCCCATTTAAATATATTTCCCCTTATACCTCTAATAATAAAATACTAGAACTTGTGGTTATTTCATACTTCTCCTAGGCTTGCCACTTACTTGAGGTCCAAGGTTCAATCCTTGGCACCTCCATTCTTTTTTTTTTTTATTTTTAGACAAAGCCCACATAAGAGAAGCTCATTACATGTTATCCATTTCATTAAGCTCATTTTCATTTCTTTTGTCATTGGCTAGGCCCACCTAAGTGTTAAGCCCATTATGAAACATTAAACTCATAGAGCCCATTAGGATAAATCCTACTAATGATCCACTAAAGATTTACCCAAATAAGAGCCCATATAATATAAAGCCCATTAGTACTTTATACTTACATTTCCATATCTTAAGCTATCCTTTATCAATATTAAGGAAAATATTGAAGGGCTTTTGCGGGGTGTTACACCTGTGCAAGGCGGCCTGCTTGCACATTTCCATCATCTCTTGATGAGCATGATATATCCTGGGTAATACGCCAATCATATTCCCTTTGTGCTTCTCTTGAAATTTCTTTTCTAAATATTCTCCGATCAAAGGCGGCTACTTTTTGTAGAATTTGCTTGATAGTTCTTCGCTCATGAATGCTCTTCCTGTCTTCGCTGCAAGTTCCTTATACATATTCATATAAGAAACCAAGTTTTTAGTATTGTGACAGACTAACCTTTCTAAGTCAAGATAAGCTTGATTTGGTTCTGCTGTTGATCCTGAAGCTGGATCTTCAAGAGTGAACATTCTTCTAATTTGTGACAGGACATTCTGAGTCTCGTCCGCCGAGTTGACCAACTTATCATATTGGTCAGGAAACATCATCCGCCACTGGATGAAGAACTTCTTTTCTGTTTCTCCCAGAAGGTTTTCTATGTACTGTACCTTCATTCTTTTATCTGTCCAGATTTTTGAGTCAACCACATTCGTGGTTATGGATTCCCATTTGGAAATTACATCATTGTAAAGGCCTATATTTGGAGGTAATACTAACATCGCACCTGTCTGTTGCTGTGCTGATGGTAGCGTCCATTGTTCTGTGTTATAGGCACTTCTGATCTTTCCCAGTTTAGCTCCCATATAAGACATATTCCCATACGGATTGGAAGTAGTAGGTTTCTCAGTAGCCGGAGCGTATTGGGGAGGACCCATCATAGAATCCTCTGGAAGGTTGTATGCGGATGAAGCCGTAGAGGCTAGTACCCTCTGTACCTATACCTCTATCTGGACTGGGTAATCGGTCATGAGGTCTAGCTCCAGATGAGCTAGCTGTATTTCATCTACTTCTTCTAACTCTCATTGTTCCTATTGGAAGTCAGTGTCAACAGAAAAATAAGTTTCAGAATCAGACTCATACCCACCACCTTCCATGGAGAATGGGTTTGTCCATTCTTCGTCCTCTGCTTCGGTGTCATAAATTGGATTATCAAAGAAGGCTAGTACATGTTCATCTGGCACATCGTCTTCTTCTTCACTTATCCATCCATAGCAAGGACGTCTGTGTGGTTGTGTCATGTCTTGCGTGCATTTTGGATCACCTTGGGGGCTATGTAGTTCCGCACCAACATCTTCATCAGACTCGTCACCCCAACATCGCTTTGTTGCTGGAACATAATTAATATATTGTGGGGGGTTATATTTAACCATATAATCAAATTTACCACTTGGAAGTCCCAGCGTGTCCCAGACATCTTCAGATCTTTCGGAATGACGTGTTGGTTCATCAAAAAGGGCCAAGACATGCTCCTTTCCAAGCCATGCGAGTAAACACTGCTCGTACTCCTCTGGTTCAGGGGAAGAGATGGGGTCATCCGATTGTTCTTGTGGACATAAAGTTTGTAAACAGTGGTCCATTCAGATGAGCTGATGGGCATTTGGCTTGTAGAGGGTTGATCTGGCGCTGATGTAGATCCAAACCCGCTAGATCCCCTTCTTGTATCAGACAGTTTGGGAACCTGCATCAACTGTGGTGTAGCGATTTTTGTAAAAATAATCTGGGCGATTGCATCGCTCCTTTTAAAGGAAATAGGTTCAAAAGTTAAATTAAACACTAATATTTTGATTTCACCGCGGTAATCACTGTCGATTACTCCTGCTCCGATGTGTATGCCCTTTTTCTAGGCAACTCCTGACCTTGGAGCAATTCTTCCATAATAGCCTTCTGGAATTGCAAAGCCTATTCTTGTGCCGAGCAGATCTCGGTCTCCTGCACCAATTTCAACATCAGCAATTATGTGGAGGTCATACCCTGCAGCTCCGGGCATTTGCTGTTGGTGCAATTTTGCCCCAAGTGATTTAAATTTTAATGTTTGGCTGAATCAGTTTAAGTTAGGCAATGTTTGTGATCTAACATGTGTGACATGAGTTCACAGGAAAGTCCAAGAATGGAGTCTTAGAATTTGGTGAAGTCCCGGAGGCGCGGCCTCTTGGCAATGGATGAAGTCCCGGATGCAAGGCCTCTTAAAATGAATGCAAGTTCTACTTTGGTCAAAGTTAAAGAACCTATCCAATCTTGGATAAATAGAGATATTAAATGTTTTAAATGCTTAAGAAAGGGCATATTGCATCACAATGTCCAAATAAAAGAGTAATGAATTTCAAGAAAATGATGATATTGACACTGAGAGTGAAAAAAAAAAAGAATGTAAGAGAAAAAAGATTGTGAAGGAAAAAGAGAATGACAAAAGAACAAAATATCAAAAGGAAAAAGAATGTGAGAAAAGAAAAAGTGAGAATGCGAAGAGTTGAAAAAATTGAAAAAGAGAAAATTTTTCAAGAGGAAGAGAGGAAAAAAGATAGAAAAAAGTCATGTAGCTTAGTCAACCTAATTCAAGCCTTAGATGAGCGTGATTTATCTCTTAATTTCATTTATATTTTCTGGGTTCAATTTCTACATTTAATTGGGTTGTAATGGTAATTTAAGTCCAAACTAGCTATGTAGTCTATATAGGCTTCTTCAAAATTGACTTCCTTTTGACCTTTTAGGATTTTTAGCTCACCCTTATATTAAGAGGGTGGCTGCCACACATGTATCCTTTGTCTTGTTTCAATCTAAAGCATGGTGAGTCGTACATGTAACTTATCAAAATTGGCTTGTTTCAATCTAAAGCATGATGAGGCTCTCATTTGTTGATTCTTTATTGAACTTTAACTTATCAAGGAGTCCCCTTGTGACATTCAAGGACTTATCAACCTCAATCCCAAGGTTGTGGATTCTTCTATCTTCTATACCATGATTCATGCTTTTTAAAATATTGGGTCGAGGTTCTTTTCATCTATATTATCAATTTAGAGTATTCTTCTTTCTTTCTTCAATATGTTGTGGGTTCTCCAGATATTCTCCTTGGGTTCACATCATAAAAATAGATTTAGCACTTACCTTTGAAAACGAATGATGTGAACCCGATAGAAAAATCTCAAGAACCCACAACAAATTGAAGAAAGAAAGAAAGAAAGTCTAAATCGATAAAAAGAATGAATAGAACCTCGACCCAATGCTTTGGAACACCGAACCTGTGTATAAAGGAAGAGGAAAGATGCCACAACCTTGAGATGGAGGTTAATAAGTCTTTGAATGCCATAAAGGGATGTCTTGATAAGTTCTAGTTCAATGGAGAACTAACAAGTGAGAGCCTCACCATACTTTAGATTGAAAATATGCTAAAAGATATATGTGTGGCCGTCACTTCCGTTATTTATAGCTATAGGGTGACCTAAAAAACCTAAAAAGCTGAAAGAAAGCTCATTTAGTAAAATCCTATGTAGACTACTTAGCCATTTTATGCTTATGGTATCATTACAACCCAAATAAAGCTAGAAATTGAGCCTATATATCCCTACTTAAACATGAGGCTTAAGTGGCCACTTAAGCTCATCTAAGGCTTGAATTAGGTTAACTAAGTCGCATGACTTGCTCTTGGTCAAACTTTCTTCAATTATAACTTCGGCCTTCACATCTTCAATTAGCACATTAAGTGCTTCCTTCATCTTGTTAGCCTTAGCTCTTATAATTGGGCCTCCATTGATACATAATAGATCATCAACATCTTGAGTGGGTTGAGCATGATCCATATTAGTTTGTTGGACAACTTGTTCACTTGGTTTGACTCCATCAATAAAGCTCTGATAGCAAATGGCACGAACCCCATCGACAACATGCTAGAATTCAAGAACAACGATGGATAAAATCCCAAGAACTAGAAGACAAGAGTGTTACCCTTTGACCTGTAACCAAGACCTAGTCCGAACTAAGCTATGAAGACAAGAAATTCCACACCACTCGATGATGAGTTTTGTTGTTTTGAATGCCAGAGATAAACCTCATAAGTTCAAAAGTTCTTTCAAAAACCAAGAGAGAACACAAATAAAACCTCACCAAAAAAGTCCCTTTAAATTTTGAGCTTCCTCCCTTATATAATTGGAGCAAGCAATTTAAGAGTTCCAAACTGCATGCACACGAAAATAATTCAGCAACCCAAAAAAAGCACAAGTCCGCATACTTATTTAATGTTCTTCCAACTGTCATGCAAAGTCGAGTCATGGATGGATAAGCCTGATCACATGGATTAGGCCTTGATTTCCAATTATTGGTCTCTCGTTTCTCATGATTAGCCCAATGTTTTTCTATTCTAGTATTTCCTTGAAATGTTTTTTCCAAAATCTTGTAACTAAACCTTCTGAAAGTGACAATTGTTCTCTCGTAGCTTCATCCTTAAGCAGATGAACAACTCCTTGATGTGCATCATAAACCTCCTATAGAAACTAGCCAACCCATGAAAGCTACATACCTCAGTTATGATTTATGGTATTGGCCATTCACAAATAACCTTCTCTTCATCAACTGCTATTCCCTTAGCACTAACTATATAACCAAGAAACTTAATCTAACAAATGCAAAAAGAATATTTTTGATGGTTAGCATACAACTTTTCATTTTGCAAAACAAGTAGAATTTTTTGTAAATGATTGAGATGCTCATCTAAGATTTTGCTATAAATCAAGATGCCATTAAAATATACTACATTTAAGCTTCCAACATAAATACGCAAAATATGGTTCATGAATCTCATGAAAGTACTAGTTGCATTAGTTAATCCAAATTTCATGACTAACCATTCATACAAACTATACCTTGTCTAGTTTTCCATTCATCACCCTCACGCATGCAAATTTGATGATAACCATACTTCAAATCAATTTTAGAGAAAAAATAAGAATCATGTAGCTCATCTAGCATATCATCTAATCTAGGAATAGGATGACAATACTTTACCTAATTTTATTCATAGCTTTGCAATCAAGGCACATTCTCCACGTTCCATCCTTCTTAGGTACAAGAAAAATAGGAACTACACAAGGATTCAAACTTTCTTGGATATTCCATTTTCTCATCAACTCTTCAACTTGCTTTTTGAAGTTTCCTTTATTTCCTTAGAGTTGCTCCTCTAGGCCGACCAATTTGGAATTGTTGCTCTTGGGATGAAATCAATATGGTTCTCTATTCCCCCAAAGTGATGGCAATCCATTAGGAACATCATTAGGAAATACATCATTAAATTCCTGCAACAGAGATTTAATAACACATGGCAAAGTATGGTTAAAATTATTTGTGTTTAAATAAGCCTCCTTGTACAAAATTACAATCATTGATTGTTGAGAATAAAAGTTCTCTTAACCTCTCTTTCTTTTGCATAAAAGCTTCCTTTTTTCCTCTCTTGCTCTTGATTTTTTTCACTTCTTTTCTTTTCTTATTTTGTCATTCTTTTTTTTTCCCAATCTTTTTTTCTCACATTCATTTTTTTCACTCTCATTTTTTATCCTTAATTGATTTTCATAAAGTGCCTAGGAGTTAATAGTACAAGAGTTACAAGTTTACTAAGCATCATAAAAGAACTTATTTTTGAATTCATCATGCATTGGCACTACATCACAAAGCATCTCGGCCAAATACTTAAGAAGGCATGAACCATGGTATAAAAGACAAAAGATGCCACAACCTTGGGATTGAGGTTGATAAGTCCTTGAATGCCACAACCGAATGCCTTGATGCATAATAGATCATCAACAACATCTACAGTAGGATGCTCCTTTTCTTCTATGGCCTTAGCTTGATCCCCATCATTAGCTTTTGAGCCTTAACTCGGTCTCCATGTTTAACTCCATCATTCCCCTCTCCTCAAAAGGATTCATCCTTGAATCTTGATCAGCTACATCAAAGGGAGTAAAATCAGAAACATTAAATGTAGCACTCACATTATACTCGTATAGTAAGTCGAGCTTATAGGAATTATCATTGATTCAACCAATGATTTGAAATGGTCCATCTCCTCATGAATGAAACTTAAACAAGGAATCTATCCTTTCTCATATGAACCCAAACCCAATCTTCAAGTTCAAAGATCACTCTCTTTCATCCTTTGTTGGCTTGCGTAGCATATTATTCACTCCTCTTTTCAATTTGCAATTGAACTTTCTCATGCATTTGCCTTACAAACTCAGCTTTTCTTGTGTCATCTAAACTAGCACGCTCAAAGATAGGCAAAGGTGACAAATCTAAAGGAATTAAATTGTTTAAACCATTATCACTCCAAAAAGTGAAAAATTAGTGGTAGAATGAACATATCTATTATAAAAAAAATTAACATGTGGTAAACAATCTTCCCAACCTTTTAAATTCTTTTGAATGTGATAGCTTGTAATAAAGTAGACAAAGTTTGATTACTACCTCAGTTTATCTATCTGCCTGTGTATGACAAGTTGTAAAAATAAAAGCTTTGTGGCCAACTTTTCCCACAATGTCTTCCAAAAGTAGCTTAGGAACTTTGCATCATGATCTGAAACTATGCCCTTTAGCACTCCATGAAGTCGTATGATCTCCCTAAAGAATAGATCAACAATATGATTGTTTGCAAGGAATAATGATCCATTTTAGAAAATCTGTCCACAACCACAAAAGTAGAATGCATCCCTCATTTTGACCTTGGTAATCGTAGAACAAAGTCCATGGAAATATCAACCGAAGGTTCACTAAGAATTAGTAGAGATGTCAATCCATGAGATCTATATTTTACTTGCCTACATGTGATACACATGTCACAAAACTTAACTACATCTCGTTTTATGTGAGGCCAATAGAAATGCTCAACCAAAACTTCTAGAGTTTTTCTTACTCTAAAATATCCCATTAGTCCCCCACCATGAGCCTTTTGGACTAATAATTCCCTCAATGAACAATTGCCTACACACAACCTTTTCACGCTAAAAAAAATCCCTCATGCCTATAAAACATCCCAAAAGAAGCATGTTTACAAAACTTCAAACACATTTGCAAAGTCAGGATCGTTAGAATATAGATCTCTAATGTATTCAAATCCTAACAATCTAGTGTTCAAAGTAGAGATTAAGTTATACCTTCGAGACAACATCTGCAATAGTATTTTTCATACCTCGTTTAAACTTAATCAATCTAAATTATAGTGAGACTCTCACTTGTTGGGTCTTTATTGAACTAGAACTTATCAAGGCCCTTGTGGTGTTCAAGGACTTATCAACCTCAATCCCAAGGTTATGACATCTTCTATCTTCTATTCCAAGGTTCATGCTTGATGTGAACCCAAAGAGAAATATCTCAAGAACCCACAACTAATTGAAGAAAGAAAGAAGGAGAGTCTAAATCGATAAGAAAGATGAATAGAACCTCGACCAGATATTTAAAAAAATCGAACCTTGGTATAGATGAAGAGGGAAGATGCCACAACCTTGGGATGGAGGTTGATAAGTCTTTGAATGACACAAGGGGATGCCTTGATAAGATCAAGGAAGAAGCAACAAGTGAGTGCCTCACTATGCTTTAGATTGAAAATATGCCAAAGATATATGTATGGCCGTCACCCACTTTATTTATAGCCATATGGTGACCTAAAAACCCTAAAAGGCCAAAAGGAAGCCTATTTAGTAAAGACCTATGTAGACTACTTAGCCATTTTAAGCTTATGGTATCATTACAACCCAAATAAAGCTAGAAATTGAGCCTACATATCTCTACTACATAAACATGAGACTAAGTGACTACTTAAGCTCATCTAAGGCTTGAATTAAGTTGACTAAGCCGCATGACTTGCTTTTGGTCAAATCTTCTTTAATTGTAATTTTGGCCTTCACATATTCAATTAGCACATTAAGTGCTTCCTTTATCTTCTTAGCCTTAGCACTTGTAATTGGGCCTCCATTGATGCATAATGGATCATCAACAACATCTAGAGTGGGTTGAGTATGATCCAGATTAGTTTGTTGGACAACTTGTTTACTTGGTTTGACTCCATCATTCCCCCTCTCCTCAAAAGGATTTGTCCTCGAATCTTGATCACCTACATCAAAGGGAGAAAGATCAGAAACATTAAAAGTAGCACTCACATTATACTCACCTGATAAGTCAAGCTTGTAGGCATTATCATTGATTCGAGCAAAGATTTGAAATGGTCCATCGCCTCATGGATGCAACTTAGAAAGACGTTTAGCAGGAAATCTTTCCTTTCTCATATGACCCAAATCCAATCTCCTGGTTCAAAGATCACTTTCTTTCCTCTTTTGTTGGCTTGTGTAGCATATTGTTTGGTCCTCTTTTCAATTTGCAACCTCACTTTCTCATGCATTTGCTTCACAAACTCAGCTTTTCTTGTACCATCTAAACTAGCATGCTCAGAAATAGGCAAAGGTGACAAATCCAATGGAGTTAAAGGATTGAACCCATATACCACTTCAAAAGGTGAACCACCTATTGCAGAATAAAAGAAGTAGCCATGATACGATTTTTGCAAGGCTTGAATCCAAAATTTGCAAATGTAGTAGAGTTGTAACATTATGTAAAAGATTTGGTTCATATGTCCATAAAAGTTGAAAGACAACTAAAAAAGAAGGGTTCAGCCAAGCATAGGAATGCAAGTTCTAAGAGTAAGATTGAGTTTTCTAAGAAAATGAATGCAAGTTCTACTTTGGTCAAAGTTAAAGAACCTATCCAATCTTGGATAAATAGAGATATTAAATGTTTTAAATACTTAAGAAAGGGCATATTGCATCACAATGTCCAAATAAAAGAGTAATGAATTTCAAGAAAATGATGATATTGACACTGAGAGTGAAAAAAGAAATGAATGTAAGAGAAAAAAGATTGTGAAGGAAAAAGAGAATGACAAAAGAACAAAATATCAAAAGGAAAAAGAATGTGAGAAAAGAAAAAGTGAGAATGCGAAGAGTTGAAAAAATTGAAAAAGAGAAAAATTTTCTAGAGGAAGAGAGGAAAAAAGATAGAAAAAAGTCATGTAGCTTAGTCAACCTAATTCAAGCCTTAGATGAGCGTGATTTATCTCTTAATTTCATTTATATTTTCTGGGTTCAATTTCTACATTTAATTGGGTTGTAATGGTAATTTAAGTCCAAACTAGCTATACTACCTTTCATGGGTTGGCTAGTTTCTACAGGAGGTTTGTTAAGAATTTTAGTACTTTAGCTGGACCTTTGACTGAAGTTGTTAAAAAGAATGTTAGATTTCATTCAGATAGTGAACAAGATTCAGATTTTAACTTACTTAAGGAGAAACTAAGTTCTACACCATTACTTGCATTACCTAAATTTGCAAAAACTTTTAAAATTGAGTGTGATGCATCAGGAATAGGTATTGGAGTTGTGCTAATATAAGAAGGTCCATCCCTTGCTTATTTTAGTGATAAACTCAGCGGAGTAGCTTTAAACTATCCAACTTATGACAAGATGTTTGCATCAGTAAGGGCTTTAGAGACTTGCCAACATTACTTGTGGTCCAAAGAGATTGTCATTAACACTGATTATGAATTGTTGAAGCATTTGAAGAGTCAAAGTAAATTGAATAAACATCATATCAAATGGGTGGAGTTCATTGAATCATTTCCTTAAGAAGCCAAAATATTACATGTGTAGCCGCCACCTCCTTTATTAATAGCAATATGGTGAGCTAAATTCCTAAAAGGTCAAAAGAAAGCCTATTTAAAAGAGACCTATGTAGACTACAGACTCAAGTCACCATTACAACCCAAATAAAGGTAGAAATTGAGCCTGAAAAATATAAATAAACTTAAGTGACTAATTACGCTCATCTAAGGCTTGATTGGTTGACTAAGCTGCATGACTTGCTCTTGGTCAAATTTGCTTTGATTATAACTTTGGCCTTAAAATCTTCAATTATCACATTAAGTGCTTCCTTCATCTTTTTAATCTTAGCCATTGTAATTGGACCTTCGTTGATGCATAATGATCATCAAGAAGATCTAGAGTGGGGTGCTACTTTTCTTCAATGGCCTTAGCTTGATCCCATCATTAGCTTGTTGAGCTACAATTTGTTCTCCATCTTTTGACTCCATCATCTTCTTCAAAGGATTCATCCTCGAATCTTCAACACCTACGTCAAATGGACACAAATTAGAAACATTGAAAGTAGTTCTCATATTATACTTACATGGTACATCAAGCTTATAGATATTATCATTGATTTCAGCAATGACTTGAAATTGTCAATCTACTTATGAATGAAACATAGTACGACATTTAATAGGAAATCTATCCTTTCTCATATGAACCCAAATTGAACCACCAGATTCAAGGATCACTATGAAAAACTCTATGGGCCTCAAGTAATATTGTATTTTCACAAGGTCTTCATCAAAACATACATCTTCCTAGTGTAAATTGGATAGTTCATGACACGATCCCCACTGACAATTGTGATGGAATTCGAGAATAACGATGGATAGAACCCCAGGAACTAGAAGACAAGTTTTGAGCCTCGACCCATAACCAAAACCTGGAATGAACTAAGACTACGAAGGAAAAGAAACACCGCACCACAAGGGTGATAAGTTAGAAGTTCTTTCAATAAGTAAGAGAGCACACAAATATATTTCACCAAAAAAGTCCCCTTTCATATTCGGATCTCCCTCCCTTACATAATGGGAGTAAGCAAGTAGGAGTACAAAATGCATGCATTCAAATAATTAAGAGTACAAAATGCGCATACGAACAATTAAGAGTAACAATGCATGCATGCAAGCCATTGAAGTCCATTGCATGCATGCAAACAATTAAACAACTTAGCAACTCAAAATACACAATTCCCCATACTTATTTAGCATTCTTCCAAACAGCTGCAAAGCTGAGTCATGGATGATAAGCCCGATCACATGAATGAAGCCTTTGTCTGCACTTGGGCTTATCTTAGTATCTCATTTCCCATAATCAGTCCAAGTTCTTCAATTATGCCATTTAATGCTTCCTTGAAATCCTTTGCCCGAAGTCTTATAACTAAACTTCTGGAAGTGACAAATGATCTTTTGATGTGAACCCATGGGAGAAAAATCTCAAGAACCCACAACAAATTGAAGAAGGAAAGAAGGAAAGTCTAAATCGATAAGAAGGATGAATAAAACCTCCTTCCAATACTTAGGAAAAATTGAACCTTGGTATAGAGGAAGAGGGAAGATGCCACAACCTTGGTATGGAGGTTGATAAGTCCTTGAACGCCACAAGAGGATGCCTTGATAAGTTATAGTTCAATGAAGAATCAACAAGTAAGAGCTTTACTATGTTTTAGATTGAAAATATGCCAAAAGATATATGTGTGGCCTTCACCCCCTTGATATAGCTATAGGGTGATGTAAAAATCCTAAAAGACCAAAGAAAGCCTACTTAGTAAAGGCCTATATAGACTACTTAGCCATTTTAAGCTTATGACATCATTACAACCCAAATAAAGCATGAAATTGAGCCTACATGTCCATACTACATAAACATAAGACTTAAATAACCACTTAAGTCTCATCTAAGGTTTGAATTAAGTTGACTAAGCCGCATGATTTACTCTTAGTCAAACCTTTTTCAACTGAAATTTTGACCTTCACATCTTCAATTCCTTCATATTCTTAGCCTTAGCCATGTAATTGGGCCTCCATTGATGCATATTGGATCATCAACAACATCTAGAGTAGGTTAAGCATGATCCATATTAATTTGTTGCAATTTGTTCACTTTGCTTGACTCCATCATTCCCCTATCGTCAAAAGGATTCGTTCTCAAATCTTAATCACCTACATTGAAAGGGGGAAAATCAGAAACATTAAATGTAGCACTCACATGATATTCACCTGGTAAGTCAAGCTTGTAGGCATTATCATTGATTCCAGCAAAGACTTAAAATGGTCCATCGCCTCATGGATGCAACTTAGTACGATGTTGAGTAGGAAATCTTTCTTTTCTCATATGAGCCCAAACCCAATTTTCAAGTTTAAAGATCACTTTCTTTCGTCCCTTGTTGGCTTGCGTAGCATATTATTCGGTCCTCTTTTCAATTTGTAACCTAACTTTCTCATGCATTTGCTTCACAAACTCAATTTTTCTTGTACCATCTAAACTAGCAAGCTCAGAGATAGGCAAATGTGACAAATCCAATAGAGTTAAAGGATTGAACCCATATACCATATACCACTTGAAAAGGTAAAAAATTAGTAGTAGAATGCATAAATCTATTATAAGCAAATTCAACATGTGGTAAATAATCTTCCCAACCTTTTAAATTCTTTTGAATGATAGCTCGTAATAAAGTAACAAAGTTTGATTTACTATCTTAGTTTGTCCATCTGTTTATAGATGACATATAGAAAATAAAAGCTTTGTTCACAACATTTTCTATAAGGCTTTCTAAAAGTAGCTTAGGAACTTTGTATCATGATCTGAAACTATGCTTCTCGACACTCCATGAAGTTGCACGATCTTCCTAAAACATAGATCAGCAATATCGTTAGCATCATCTATTTTCCTACAAGGAATAAAATGAGCTATTTTAGAAAATCTATCCACTACATTTGCAATTTCTAGATTCAAACATTGTAAAAATCGTGCCATGGTTGCTTCTCGGTTCTCCTCCATATTTGTTCGAATCAGGGCAATCTCCATCTCTTTATATATTCCTCCACAGTCTTGGACCCTTGTGTTAGACTTTATAATCGTTGGTACAAATCTTGATAGTAATGTGAAGGAATGAACCTCTTTATCATTATAGATTTCATCTCCTCCCATGTGTTAATGAGTCTCTCTTTGTTTCTTCTCCTGCTTAGAATAATTTGATCCCACTAAATATAGCATAATCAATAAACTCAATAGTAGCAAGTTTTACCTTCTTTTCTTTAGAGTAGTTGTGATAATCAAATACTAATTCTACTTTTTTCCACTCTAAATATACGTCTGGATCACTTTTGCCTTAAAATGAAAGAATCATCATCTTAATATTATCCAAGTTTCTATCAACATAATCATTTGCCCTTCCTTTTCTACCATCAATTCTAACATGACCAGATCTGCCACTAGAAGTTCTATCATTAATGTCGTCAGAAATGCTTTCATCATTATCACGGTTATATTGCCTTGCACTTCGTGTAAGAACTCTACCAATTTGACTATTTTGTAGTCCAATAATTATAGCATCTTGCCTCTCTAATCTGTCAAGAATTTAACTGAATCTGATTTCCATGCATTTCAAGTGTTGTCTTAAGGCACGTTGTTCAAAGGTTTCTCTAGGTCTTGCTTTACTTCCTCTCCACTTGTCACCATTATAGTAAAATGTTGTCACTCAATCACTCAACTCACTAATGTTAGCCCTTTAAAGAACTTAGAATGAGGCAATTCCCTGTAAGCATTTTTTGACTAACTGAAAATTTTCAAGGAAATTAGGATAAAAGATAAGAATTGAAGAAGAATGCAAATTACACAATTGAAAAACTGAATTAAGTGCTGAAAGAAAATTTACCAGAATTGAATCTAGGCAAAACTTTTTAGAATGTGAAATAAAAGCTAAAAGGAAATTTATCAGAACTTAATCTAGACAGGTGTCAGAATTAAATCTAGGTAAAACTTATGAAAATGCTAAATTGAAGGATAATTAAAATAAATGCTGAAAGAAAATTTGATAGAATTTAATCTAGACAAATGCTAGAATTAAATCTAGGCAAAATTTGAAAGAAATACGAAATTAAAAGATAAAAATACTTGAAATAAAAGCAGAACTAGACATGTGCCAAATTAAATCTAGGCAAAATTTATGAGAATACTGAATTGAAGGATACTTGAAATAAGTGTTGAAAGAAAATTTGCTAGAACTTAATCTAAACAAGTGCCAGAATTAAATTTAGGTAAAACTTGAAAGAAATGCAGAATTGAAAGATAAAGGGCAGAAAGAAATACAAGTATAGACATAACAAGGTCTTTACACCCACCTTTTGTTGCTTCTTTTCTTTTACCTTTTTTTTCTTGTTTTCAAAATTTTGACCTCTCTTTCTTTCCTTTTTTTTTGGCTAAAAGACCAAAGCTTTGATACCAACTGATTTGAACTCATGAGGAAAAAAATATCAATTTTATGACATGGAATGAAATGGGCCATCTTGGAAAACCTATCTACCATGATAAAAATTGAGTCTCTACCCCTCTTAGTCCAGGGTAATCCTAAAACAAAGGTCATCAAAATATTAGTCCAAAGTTCGCTAGGTATAAGCAAAGGAGTATACAAGCCTTATGGTTTGAACTTAGATTTAGCTTGTTTGCAAGTGATACACTTCTCACAAATTTCTCCGCATCACGTTTCATATGAGGTCAAAATAAGTGATCTTGCAAAATCCCTAAAGTTTTAGTAATACCAAAAAGCCCTCATCAAGCCACCACAATGGGCTTCCCTAGTACATAATTCATGCAACAAAGACAAGCACAAGCACACACAATCTATTTCCACAAAATAAAAATCCATCATGGCTATAAACCTTAATGCAACCTTTGCACATACTTTAAACACATCAAAAAATCAGCATTATTAGCATACAAATTCTTGTTATATTCAAATCCATGTAATTTTGCATCTAAAGTGGAAAGTAAAGCATACCTCCAAGATAAGGCATCAGCGACCATGTTCTCTTTACCTTGCTTGTATCTGATCACATAAGGAAATGTGTCAATGAACTCCACCCATTTAGCATGGCGTCGGTTCAACTTATGATGACCCTTCAAATGCTATAGAGATTAATGATCCGTGTGAATCATAAATTCTTTCGATCATAGGTAATGTTGCCATGTATCTAATGCCCTTTCCAATGTGTGCATCTCCTTGTCATATGTAGGATAGTTGAGAGTTGCTCCACTTAACTTATCACTAAAGTAAGCAATGAGTCTCATCTCCTGCATAAGTACAACACCTATACCAATACCAGAAGCATCACATTTGATTTCAAATGTTTTAGAAAAATTTGGTAGGACTAGTAAAGGAGCAAAACTTAGCTTTTCTTTACAAGTATTGAATGCTCTCTCTTGCTTCTCTCCCCACTTGAATGACTCATTTTTCTTGATGATTTCAGTAAGAGGAGTTGCAATATTATTAAAATTGAACAAATTGTCTATAGAATTTGGCCAACCCATGGAAACTCCTCACTTGGCTGATTGTTATCGGTGCTGGGCACTCTTGGATTGCTTTCACCTTTTCCTCATCCATCTCAACGCCTTTAGCAATAACAGCAAAATCAAGAAACACAAACTCTCTCTGTACAAAAGGAGCATTTCTTGAGGTTAACAAAAAGCTTCTCTTTCTTCAACACACTCAAAACAGACCTTATATAGGTGACATGCTCTTCCAAGTTTTTTTTATAAATCAAAATATCATCAAAATACACAACTAAAAATCTTTGTAAGAAAGCAAGTAAAACATAGTTCATAATATCATCAAAATACACAACTAAAAATCTTTGTAAGAAAGCAAATAAAACATAGTTCATAAATGCATAAAAGTGCTTGAAGCATTAGTTAAACCAAAAGGCATTACTAACAACACATATAAGCCTTGCTTGGTCTTAAACCAGTCTTCCATTCATCACCTTCTTAATCCTAATAATCTGATGATATCCACTCCAAAGATCAATCTTTGTGAACATAGAAAAACCATGCAGCTCATCAAGCATATCATCCAGCCTAGGAATTGGGTGGCAATACTTTACCGTTATGTTGTTGATGGCTCAATAATCCACACACATCCTCCACGTCTCATCCTTTTTAGGGGTTAGTAACACAAGAACTACACAAGGGCTCATGCTTTCTCGAACATACCCCTTTTGTAGCAATTCAGTAACTTGTGTTTGAAGTTCCTTTGTTTCCTCTAGATTAGGTCGATTTGGGATGGATGCACCAGCTATGAAGTCGATTTGATATTCAATTCCTCGAGTCGGAGGCAAACCATGTTGAACCTTTTCGAGAAAAACATCCTCAAATTCCTATAAGAGAGAAACAACAACACTTGGTAAAGAAATGTTAAGATTGTTAGTGCTCAAGAGTGCCTCCTTATACAAAAGTATAAGAGGTAGATGTTTTGAAAACAAAGCTCTTTTGATCTCACTTCTTTTTTGAATAGAAGCTATTTTTCTTTCTCTCCATTCTCAATTTTTTAATTTTTCTTTCTTTCTTTTCAACTCTTTTTGACTATTTTCTTGCAATTTCTTTTTCTCTCTTCTTTTTATTCGCTTTTTGTAATATTAGCTGATCCTCCATAACTTGTCTTGGAGTCAAGGGCACAAGAGTAATGAGACGTCCCTTCCGAGTAAAGGAACACCAATTTATGAACCCATCATGTGTTACATTCTGATCAAATTGTCAAGCTCTCCCCAACAATAGGTGGCAATGCATGCATGGGAGCCACATCACACGACTCATCTTCATATTTGCCAATGGAGATTGCTACCAAGAGTTGCTTTATCACCTTAATTTCGCTGTAATCATTCAGCCGCTAAAGTCGATAAGGACACGGATGTTTCCGAGTCGATAGTGATAATTTTGTCACCAAATCAGTACTATAACTCCCTCCATCAATAATAACGCTACAAATAAGTCACAAAGGAATGGGTATGAAACAAGTTCTGCCTTTGGTTATTTTCTTCCTCCTTAGCTTGCAGATTGAGAACTCGTCTGGCCACCAATAAGTCTCCAACAACAGCATGTTGTTCATCATCACTATCCTCCTTTTGTGACACTTCATCAGCTACTTCATCCTCATCTTCAGACTCAAGTTCACCTTGGACATTTATTACCATCACCCTTTTGTTTACACATTGGCTAGCTATGTGACCACGCCCTTGACATTTAAAGCACTTGATATCCGAGATTTGGAAGAAGTAGACTCGCTATTACCTTGAGTAGTGGATGTTGTTGGTTTGGGCTTCTTGAAGAGTTCAAACTTTGGCTTCTTTTTGCAGTTGTTCCTCCTTTCTTGGAGTTGCCTTTCTAGTCAATCCTTTCCTCTTGAGTTGTTCCTCCATGGTTAGACAACTCAACATAATGCTCTAATTCAACAATATCAGCAATTTATAGGTTTAAACCATGCAAGAACCTAGCCATAGTGGCTTCCTGATCTTATCCACATTAGCCCGTATCATGGACACCTCCATCTCGTTAAAATACTCATCCACACTTTTGGAGCCTTGAAATAATCTCTGCAATTGTTGATATAAACTCCTATAGTAATGGTTGGGTACAAATCTCCTTTCCCAAGTGGACATAGGTTGCTCTCCATTCCTTCTTCGATTCATCATCACTTGATCCCACGAAACAATAGTATAATTAGCGAATTTAATGGCAATTAGCATCACCTTCTTAAGCTCTGAGAAATCATGACAGCCAAACACCATCTCCAGCTTAGTTTCCCACTCCAAATAAATAGTTGGATCATTTTTTCCTTGGAAGGATGGAATCTTTAACTTTACACGTCCTAAAACATTATTACCCCTTCTATTTCCTGCAATCTTGTCCTCTCTATGACCATTCCTATCTCCTCTATATCCAATCCACCCCCGATTGTAGTTTCGCTCACAAAATTCTTCTACCTCCTCTTATTCTTTCTTCACTTGCACATTTAGAGCATGCATAATGACAAGAACTTCACCTTCAACTGGATACTGCTCTTCATCACTTTCCATCAATGGTGGTAATGCACTATCATTATCTGACTCATTCTCAATTTCAATATCACCATTTTCTCTTAAAATTATAACTCTTTTGTTTGGGCATTGTGATGCAATATGCCCCCTTCCCAAGCACTTAAAACATTTAATTTCTCTATTTCTCAAAGATTAGATAGGTTTTTTTTCCATTGACCAAAGTAGAACTTGCATCCTTATTCATGGAAAACTGAGTCTTACTCTTATAAGTAAACTTATCATCCCTTTTGCCCTAGCTAGATATCCAAGTGGATGAACAATAACTCTGCCCATGCTTGATTGAACCCTTCCTTTTGAGTTGCTTTTCAGCTTTCATAGACATGCACCATATCTTCAAGCTTCCATCAATGGTGGTAATGCACTATCATTATCTGACTCATTCTCAATTTCAATATCACCATTTTCTCTTAAAATTATAACTCTTTTGTTTGGGCATTGTGATGCAATATGCCCCCTTCCCAAGCACTTAAAACATTTAATTTCTCTATTTCTCAAAGATTAGATAGGTTTTTTTTTTCATTGACCAAAGTAGAACTTGCATCCTTATTCATGGAAAACTGAGTCTTACTCTTATAAGTAAACTTATCATCCCTTTTGCCCTAGCTAGATATCCAAGTGGATGAACAATAACTCTGCCCATGCATGATTGAACCCTTCCTTTTGAGTTGCTTTTCAGCTTTCATAGACATGCACCATATCTTCAAGCTCCGCATAATGTTGCAACTCTACTACATTTCCAATTTCTAGATTCAAACCTTCCAAAAATTGTGCCATGGTTGCTTCTCGATCCTCCTCCACATTAACCCGAATCATAGTAATCTCCATCTCTTTGTGATATTCCTCCACACTCGTAAACCCTTCGGTTAGACCTTGTAGTTGTTGGTGTAAATCTCAATAGTAATGTGATGGAATGAACCTTTTCTGTAAAATACCGGAAACATGAGGGTTTAATTGTAAATGTAATTAAATCTTAAGTTGATGGTTTAATTAAATTAAACCCTAAACTATTGAATAAACCAAGTAGGATTAAAGGTTAATAGGTTATTGAATGGTTTAATGGGTTTGTAATCGGATCCGACCCGCTAAGAAACTTATAAAAATATCGCGATGTTGTTCTCCCCCAAACCGCGACACGCTGCACCCAGAATCCCTGCGACGCCGCCACTGGGATCTCGTCGACGCACGCGCGCGGGTCCGCAGCCGGTGCCGACGACGCCGAAAGCCGCCTCCTCTCCTTCGAAGCCACCGCCTCTCCTCTAGTTCTTCCCCCTCTTCGCCGCGGGACGCTGTCGCCGCTTGTCGCTCCCGACCGTGCAAGGGCGCCGCCAGACCGAATCGGTAAGGGGTTAAGCTAGTTTTCCTTGGATTGCTTCGACTCTCTTTGGATTGTGATCGTTTCCTTCTTCCCACAGCTTGTTGTGTTGTGAACCCGGTTTGGTTGTTTGGTGTTGGTTTGGGTTACGACAGCAAGGAGAAAGGGAGGAAGTTAGGGCACGGCTGGATCTTTGAGGTGAGGTTTCTTGAGTTGGGATTTGGTTAGCATGTTAGAATCTCTCTGAATCTTGATTTCTTCTTCGTTCCACAACCACCGAAGGGAGTTGATTTCGTTGGAGAGTTGGTGGATGGTGGCAGTAAGAAGAAGGGAATCAGGATCTAGGGCATCTATCGCTATTGGAGGTGAGTTACCTTGTTGATTCTAAGTTATGGTTCTTGATGGTCACTGATTTGGGTTGGGTTGTGTGTTGTTCATGGGGGTTTAGGCATGATTACTGTTTGATTTCTTCATTGCATATTTTTCAGTCAATGGAGGAGGAAAGGGTTGAATCAAGGCTTGATCAGAGGCCAAGCTTGGTTAAGGCAAAGGTTCTGATCAGATTTGTGGTAAGCTATTGAAACCGATCCTTATATGAGTTGGTTTTTTTGTTCATGGCTTGGATTGGGTAGGATAGTTATCTATTATGGGTTTGATTATTATCCATGGGGCTATTAGGTTAGTAATGATTGTTTAATCGTGTCATGATCTTAATTGACCTTAACTTGAGGTTAGGTTATGGATTAGGTTGATACATGTGTTGGAGTATAGAACGCCAACAACATGTTGTTTTGGTTAGGTTAAATGTGATTAATCATGTTGTTTAGGTTTCGTTGTCGGTAGTTAATGATCAAGATCCGATTTGATCATTAACGCGTAAAGTAGGAGTTGATAATCCGTTAACTTGGATTTATCAATTAATATAGGAGAAAGGTTGATAGGGGTTTAGTTGGATTATAGTATAGGATTTAATACTATAATTTGATACTGTAAATTGCTATAGAATTGTTGTAATTAGTGTTGTGCTGTTATTGATTTTCAGGACCTTGATTGATTTGTGATTCGGTATTTCTGGGGGGTTCTAGCGTTGATAGACGTCTGATCAGGTGGGTACCCTGTACTTGGTCAATACAGGAATTCCTTTTCTGTGCATGTATTGTTGCTTTTCTATCTATTCTGTTAATTATCCATGCTCTATAGATAGTATTTAGTTGATACCCTTGATGATCACTTCTTGATAACTGTTGTTTGATCTTATATTGATCTATTTGATATCATGCTGATACCTTTATTTCAGTAGAATTTACCCAGTTGATACTCATCTCATTCGTTGCTTATTACCTGTTGTATGATCTCCATCTTATCTATTCCTGACTAGAATAATCTTAACCATGATATCATTGACCTATGTTGATCCCTGCTGATTCTTGTTGAGCATGCTAATTAAATTAGTTATTACATGTTGGGATGATCATCATGCATCCATAGTAGTTGTAGGTGTTGTTTGTTGTTGGATCTTACCTGCACCGTGTTGTGGTGCCACATAGGTAAGAGGTTGCACTACAGTTGGGTGCGACCAGGACTGGCTACATTGCCCTCCTGCCACACTGCCCCTCCCCACTTATCTTTAGTGGTCAGTTGTTGGAGTTTGCGCAGTATGTCCTGTTGTGCGCCCCATGTTCATTTCCGAGAGGAATGGCTGGGGACGACGAGTGCAGACAGTGACTTGACTTGTTATTTTTGATTGCGATGGTTGATGCATATTACATGCATTCGTTGGTAGGTTATTATATAGCTTACTTTATTCATATGCATGTTGATTGTTGCATTTATTTGCCATGTTTGTTGCACTTGTATGACATTACATACATGCTTACATGTACCCGATTTCTTTACCTGTTGCACGGTTTGATCTTTTACTATCATCCCCGTTGATATACCATGCTGGACTCGTTGATACTCTTGATACCCTATTGATACTTACTACCATATATGTGTTATCTTGTTTCTTCTATACATGCTTACTCAGACTTGTATATCCTTGTTGTTCCTTATGATTATTTTACATGCACATTTCCTGTACCCACTGAGCATCTAATGCTCACTACCCAGACCCTGGGGTTATTTTGTTTTCTCCTCAGGTAACAGATAGGTACTTGGAGTTTGGAGTTCGGTCGACTGCTGCTGTCTCATCTCGGAGGGTTTTTTTCCTGCTAGTTGCATTTGGTCTGTCGTTGTCTCTAGTATATTTACTATTCGTGGACATGTCGTTATAGTTTGGATTTGTTATGACTGTAGTGTGTTGGATTTATACTTGTTATCGGATGTTGATTCGGATTTCGATGTTTCCGCTTAGTATGTGTTATTTTGTCGCATATTTGTTTAGCCGTGCATGTGATTAATGTTGTGTGGCCGTGTAGGCCTTATTGTACACCTGTAGAGTGTTTTTGTATTGATTATTGGACGTGTTGTCCTTACTCCAGCCGCCTGTGGCTGCGTATGCATGTATGTATTAGGGGAATTGTCATAGTTACTGGGAAGATACTGTCGAAATTTTTCGGACAGCCTCCCGGGGCGCCTTTTTATTGTAACGACCCGGCCCGTCCGCCCGTGGGAACTCAACTTATCCCGACCCCTATTTTTCTGTGGGTCATGGGCCGTCGACCATCGACCGTGTCGTTACCTTACTAGGACTTTCCACCCCTGTCCAGTGGATTTTTGCCTTCCCCAGATTCGAACTCTAGACCTGCAGGCTAAAGTACTAAAGTTCCTTGAATCTGGTAACCAAGTGAGAGCGCCTTTCTATTGTAACGACCCGGCCCCTCGGCCCCTTGGGCGGCCCAACCGGCGGCCCCTTGGCGGTCCCTTGGGCGGCCCAACTGGCGACCCCTTATGTCGTCAACCGACGACCCTCGGCCGTGCCGTTACTCACTAGGTCTTTCCACCCCTGGCCAGTGGATTTTTGTCTTCCCCAGGATTCGAACTCTAGACCTCCAGGTTAAGTACTAGAGTTTATGAATCCTGGTAGCCAAGTGAGAGCTTCTCACTTGGTTACCAGGATTCATAAACTCTAGTACTTAACCTGGAGGTCTAGAGTTCGAATCCTGGGGAAGACAAAAATCCACTGGCCAGGGGTGAAAAGACCTAGTGAGTAACGGCACGGCCGAGGGTCGTCGGTTGACGACATAAGGGGTCGCCAGTTGGGCCGCCCAAGGGACCGCCAAGGGGCCGCCCAAGGGGCCGCGGGCCGGGTCGTTACATTTTCAATTTAATGTTTCCTAAGTTTCTATCAATGTGACTATTCATTCTTCCTCTTTGATTACCAATTCAAGCATGACCAGATCTGCCACTAGAAGCTCTATCATCACTATCCTCAGAATACCATCTTCATTAAGATTATGTTGCCTAGCACTTTGTGTAGTAACTTGATGTGAACTCGTGAGTGAGAAACCTCAAGAACCCACAACGAATTGAAGAAAGAAAGAAGGAAAAACTAAATCGATAAGAAGGATGAATAGAATTTCAACCCGATATTTAAGAAAGCCGAACCTTGGTATAGAGGAAGAGAGAAAACATCACAACCTTGGGATGGAGGTTGAATAGTCTTTGAATGTCACAAGGGAATGCCTTAATAAGTTCTAGTTCAATGAAGAACCAACAAGTGAGAGCCTCACCATGCTTTAGATTGAAAATATGCCAAAGATACATGCATGGCCGTCACCCCCCTTATTTATAGCTATAGGGTGACCTAAAAATCCTAAAAAGCTAAAAGAAAGCCCATTTAGTAAAGGCCTATGGAGACTACTTAGCTTATGGCATCATTACAACCCAAATAAAGCTAGAAATTGAGCCTACAAGATTATGGTAAAGTATCATCATCCTATTCCTAGATTAGATGATATGCTAGATGAACTATATGGTTCTTGCATTTTCTCTAAAATTGATTTGAAGTCTTGCTATCATCAAATTCGAATGCAAGAGGGAGATGAATGGAAAACTGCTTTTAAAACTAGGTATGGTTTATACGAATGGTTAGTCATGTCATTTGGGTAACTAATGCACCTAGTACTTTCATGAGATTAATGAACCATATTTTGTGTGCTTTTATTGGGGACTTTGTTATAGTATATTTTGATGACATCTTGATTTATAGTAAAAATTTAGATGAGTATCTAAATCATTTACAAAAAGTTCTACTTGTTTTGTGAAATAAAAAGTTGTATGCTAACCTTCAAAAATGTTCTTTTTGCATTAGTCAGATTGAGTTTCTTAGTTATATTTTAGTGCTAAGGGAATAATAGTGGATGAAGAGAAGGTTAAGACTATTCATGAATAGCCAACACCAAAAATCATAACTAAGGTGCGTAGCTTTCATGGGTTGGCTAGTTTCTATAGGAGGTTTGTTAAAAATTTTAGTACTTTAGCTTGACTGAAGTTGTTAAAAAAATGTTGATTTTCATTGGGATAGTGAACAAAATTCAGCTTTCAACTTACTTAAGGAGAAGCTAACTTCTGCATCAATACTACATTACCTAACTTTGCTAATACTTTTGAAATTGAGTGTGATGCATCAAGAATAGGTATTGGAGCTGTACTAATACAAGAAGGTCAGCCCCTTGGTTATTTTAGTGAGAGACTCAATGGAGCAACTTTAAACTACCCAACTTACGACAAGGAGATGCATGCATTGGTGAGGGCTTTAGAGACATAGTAGTATTACTTGTGGCCTAAAGAGTTTGTCATTCACACTGATCATAAATCGTTGAAGCATTTGAAGAGCCAAAGTAAGTTGAATAGATGTCATGCAAAATGGGTAGAGTTCATTGAGTCATTTCCTTATGTGATCAATTATAAATGAGCCAAAGAAAGTATGAACCTTGGAATAGAAGAAAGAAGATGCCATAACCTTGGGATTGAAGTTAATAAGTCCTTGAACATCACAAGGGCCTTGATAAGTTCTAAATTCAATAAAGACCCAACAAGTGAGAGTCTCACTATACTTTAGATTGATTAAGTTAAACGAGGTATGAAAAATATTATTGCAGATGCTTTGTCTCGAAAATATACCTTGATCTCTACTTTGAACACTAAATTGTTAGGTTTTGAATACATTAAATATCTATATTCTAATGGTATGGATTGGTTAGCCACTTATCATGCTACAGTGGATTGTCGATGCTAGAGTGGTTACCTTCCAACCTCTAGATCAACCCGCTTGGGAATTCGTTATGTACTCAAAGTGATGGAGTATTTCTCATTTCTACTATACAAGCTCAAAAAAATGTTAGACGGTGGGTGCCGAGGTTATTTACTATTTTGGAAGCAAGCTGAAGGGAGTGCTTTTCGTCCATTCGATGTTCGGATCATCCGAGATTATCAAGATGTGTTTTCGGAAGAGCTTCTTGGCTTGCCACCTCATAGGCAGGTACAGTTTGCTATTAAGGTGATTCCAAGCACGACACCGGTGTCTAAGGTCCCGTATCGGATGACACCGAAGGAATTGGAGGAACTTAAGATCCAACTGCAGGAGCTATTGGACCGAGGATTTATTCGTCCTAGTGTATCACCATGGGGAGCCCCAGTCCTATTTATAAGAAAGGACGAATCTATGAGGTTGTGCATTGATTACTGTAAGTTGAATGCAGTTACGATCAAGAACAAATACCCTTCGCCGCATATTGATGATTTGTTTGATCAGTTGAAAGACTCTTACGTGTACTCTAAGATTAACTTAAGATCTGATTATCATCAGCTTAGAGTATGAGATGAGGATGTACAGAAGACAACTTTCTGTACTCGATATAGACACTATGAGTTTTTGGTGATGTCATTCGGACTCACCAATGCTCTAGCCACATTTATGGATCTGATGAATCGGGTTTTCTTGGAGTATTTGGACTAGGTCATTATAGTCTTTATTGATGACATTCTGATATATGCTCATTCGAAGGAGGAGCATGAGTAGCATCTTCACATTGTATTAGAGACATTATGTCGTTAGCAATCTAACGACTTCTCTAAAGAACAAGTCAGTTACATGAGAGGCATTATCATTTTCATGACATTGAATGAAATGTGTCATCTTAGAAAACCTATCTACCACAACAAAAATTGAGTCTCTTCCCCCTCTTAGTTCGTGATAGTCCCAAAACAAAGTCCATCGAAATGTTAATCCTAGGTTCACTTGGTATAGGCAAAGGAGTATACAAGCCATGAGATTTCAACTTAGATTTAGCTTGTTTGCAAGTAATACAACTCTCACATATTTTCTCCACATCATGTTTGATATGAGGCCAAAAGTAGGGATCTTGTAGGACCCTTAAAGTCTTTAGTCACACCAAACTGTCCCATCAAGCGAGCACCATGGGCTTCCTTAATAAACAATTCACGCAACGAACACATAGGCACACATAACCTATTCTCACGAAATAAAAACCCATCATGCCTATAGAACTTACCCAATGCAACCTTGTCACATGCATTGAACACTTCAGAAAAATCAGCATCATTGGCATATAAATCCTTGATATATTTGAGTCCAAGTAATTTGTATCTAAGGCAGAAAGTAAAGCATACCTTCGAGAAAATGCATCAGCAACCACGCTCTCTTTGCCTTGCTTATATTTGATCACATAAGGAAAGGTCTCAATGAATTCCATCCATTTACCACGGCAGCGGTTCAACTTTTGTTGGCTCTTCAAATGCTTTAGAGATTGATCGTCTGTGTGAAACATGAATTCTTTCGGCCATAGTTAATGCTGCCATGTCACCTCCCAAGAGACGGTTGTCCGAAAAATTTCGACAGCATCTTCCTTGTAACAATTCAACTTTTTCTGAATACATATTAAGATAGGACCCACACAGTCGCTCAACAACACAACATATGCATTTAACTACTAAACTATATGAATAAAGACCCACACGGCCACATCTATATATCCAACACACGCATGATATAGTAAACCACCACGAGGAACCAATCGAGTTTAACCACAACATCAAACCATCAATAAACTCCACAAGTCTACAAAAATAGAAACTATGCAAGTGGAATTGTAAGAACGATAAAATCTATGTATACAAACATAAGTCCAAAACACAAATCTAAACACACGAAAGAAATCAAACTCCTTCTGCTGTGAGATGGGGCAGTCTGACAAAACTCCAAGCTTCAAGCAATAACCTTATCTGCTACCTGAGGAGAAAAAAAGAAAACCCCAGGATTTGGGTGGTGAGTATAAAATACTCAGTGGATACTAAATAGAAGTGTACAACATAAATATAAAAACATGGATCTCAAAGGATATACAGTCACTCCAAAGGATACTTAATGAACAAGATCAATAATACTACATAACATATAGCAGATATCATGCATATTCAACTGATGCATGTAATGTCACACAATGTAACAATCATATATCAAACAAGTACAACAATCACGCACATAAATGCATTAAATAAACAATCAACAAATGTAGTAAGATAAACTACCAACATATGCAACATACATCACAAGTAACATACATGGTCACTGTCAATACTCGTCGCCACCCCCAGACACCCACACAAGCAATGAACTGGGGTACCAAATAAGACAACTACACACACTCCATAATAGACCACTACACATGAGTGGAGAGCGGGAAAAATATCTCAGGAGAGCTATCTAGCTGTCTGGTCATTGTTTGCACTTAACATCAATAAATAATGAAACTGTATTGATGGCAACTAGATCATATCAAAGATCAACAATTAGGTATCAAGTGACGAGTGTGATAAGGAGATTAACAAGATGACTAACAACAGATAATAAGTCATGTACTACGAATAAAACATGTATTGACCAACCAAGTACAGGAGTACCCACCTAATATGACGCATGTCAAAATAAGAACCCCCACATAAATTTTGTATATAGCAGGATCAAGGTCCTGCAATTTATAGAAATACAACACTCACTATTACAATAATATATTTAATTTTTCAATAAAGTAAATTCCCTACTTAACTTTCTACTCCACCCTTAACCTAACCCAATCAAAATTAACCCAAGTTAATTTAAACTCAAACTAACCCTATTCCACACTTCATCTATCATTGATTTCATCCTAATCCACTGGGACCATGGTGAACCATCAACAACCAAAACAACTATAACATACCAATCCATAGCAACCCTAACTTCACCAGAATAGTGGCAAACCATCTAGAACCGGAATAAATCTTAGCTAATCCAAAGTGAACAGTAACCTAACTTAATCTTAATCACCAATAGATTAATCCCAATCCTCAACAGAACAACAACCATGAACAAAATCAACCCTGATCGAAACAAACAGGTAAGAACCTATTGGAACAGAACAAACCCAATGGTTCTACAAATTCCCAATGGACTCTCAAACTAATCCTAAATGATTTAACTCCACAACACATCCATCTCAATTCCATCGAAATCCAACAGAATCGGCAAATCCCATAGCCAGCAAGAATTTAACATTCAAACCCCAAAATCGATCAAGGTAATAAACCTAACCAGATTCAAGAATGCTTACCTCAGATCAGAAGGCCTAGATCAAGCTTAGCTCTAATTCTTCAACGATCAACACCGCTGTCCACCACCGATCAGATTTAACTCAAGCTGTGGAGCATAGAAATCTCAGAAATTCAAAGAAATTCCCACAGAAAGCCTCACGAATTCAAGAATTCAAGCTTACTGGTCGGTTCTTTCCCCCGATCCTGAGCTCCCCTGTTAACAAGTTGTGCTGATCACAACCGCCCGATGGACCAAATCCCCCCTCCTCCCCTACGGAGCACGATAGACCCATCGGAGATTCACCTAGGCATCGACACCGACTTTAGCTGAGCGCCCGCATGATCCGAGAGGAGAAGAAATTGCGAGTTCAGCTATGGTAGAGGAGAAGGAACAAGAAGGTTCTATAGAAATCGTGATTTCCTCGTTATAAAGAAGCTATAGTGGAGATTAGGGTTAGCTGCGTGAACCAACAGAAGAAAACCGATTTGGGCTAAACTAGGCTTTCACTAACACCTCGCCTATGACAGGTAAGTGTCTTAAGCTCAGGAATATTTAGGAACATGGTAGCATATCGACTTGACTTTAAGGAGGGTTTTGATACTGAATGGACTAAGACCACTTTTTGCATTGAATATGGAGAACTTATTCTTAGGCCTTATCTTAATGATTTCAAGTATCATTATTGCTTACCATTGTTAGGTTTGATAGGATTGGATTGATGTGCTATGAATTATGATGTTGCTATGTGTTTTTACTTGAATCTAGAGGCATGTTTTACTTGAGGACAAGCAAAAGTTTAAGTCTGGGGGTGTGATGTGTGTAGAGTATGCATATATTTTTACTACTTTTATTGGATATCTTTATGCATTTTTATGTTAATACTCTATGTTTATTGCATCTGTTGGGATGTATACTATAAAGTCTTGCTTTTTGTATAAACATCTATTTTGCAATAATATTGAAATGAGAATCACCTTGGTCAGAATGTTTGCATTTCTTATGTAATGCAGTTGTCCACTTAATTTATATTGTAGATAACATGGTGTGTGGTGTCACACACAAAAGATCATGTTATCGGTTCCTTATAAATTATAAATAGTAGCTCACAACCAAAATGGATAGGGACAAACCATTGGAGTGGTTGTAGTGTAATTGGTATTAGTTTATCTTGACTATTAAATTACACTAGTACACTTTGTGTGTATTGAGCAGGACCGTTTGAGGTCGTTCGATTTATACTGACTATATAATCGAACTAGACCTCAGTTATCATGGATGTGCATGCTCTTAATCCCGATATAATAACAAGCACATATACTTAGTATGTATTTCTTTAATTCATCAAAGGGTGAGATTTATCTCGTTAAATCAAAAGGCCCGATGAGTTGGGAGATAATGCTATGTATATGGTGTGTTGTTGATTATAGAAGGAAACTGTGTCCTATAATCTAGGCTGATGATGTCCCCTTGAGGAGCTCATAAGGATTATCATGTAAACCCTGCAGGTGGACTTAGTTCCGCATGATAATAAGGTTGAGTGGTACTACTCTCGGACTCAGAAGTTAATTAATTGAGTTGTCAGTAATTCAATTAATTGACGGACATACGATATCTTAAACACAGGGAGATTAATGCACTCATGGTAAGAAGGAGCCCATATTATAATATGGGATTGGTGCGGTAGTTCAATAATAACCCTTTAGTGGTATGGGTTATTATTGATGGACTTGAGTTGGGTGTTCAGGGAGAACACAGGAAGCCCAAGCCCATCAGGAGGTCATAACCAATTCCTCCTCTAGGTCCCTGCTGTAGCCTCTGGATAAAGCCTCGAATCCACCTAAGAGAATTCTGTAAGAGTTTCGGGTAGGAAATTCTGTTAAGAATTTTTCTTCTGAAAAAATTTCTGTTAAGAAATTTTGTTAAAAATTTTGTTATGAAATTCTGTTAGAATTTTTGAAATTCTGTTAAGAATTTTTTCCGAAGAAAAATTCTGTTAAAAATTTCTATTAAGAAATTCTGTTAAGAATTTCCATTACGAAATTCTGTTAAGAATTCTATTTCTTCCGCAGACAAAATTTGTTATGATTTTTTCATAAAAAATTTTGTTAAGAAATTTTGTCAGAAAATAAAATTTCTTAATTAAGAAATTTTGTTAAGAAATTAATGAAATTTTATTAAGAGATTTTATTAAGATAAAGATAAAATTTAAACAAGGAAATTTATTAAGAAACTAACAAAATCTTATCAAGAGATTTTATTAGATTTTTTCTAACTAAATCTAGATAAGATAAGGTTGTTAGATTTTTTCTAAAATTTCTAAGATGACTTAGCTATAAAAGGGGAGGTTTGCAAGAGGGAAAGAACACAACAAATAAAGCCTCTCCTCCTTGCTTCTAAAGGCCGGCGGCACACCTTCCTTTCCCTCTTCCAAGTGCTAGGGTCGGCGCCCCTTTTGGGAATCCCTCCTCCATCCTTCACCCAAGGTTCCTCCCCTCCCTTCCTTGCTAGGGCCGGCGCATAAGAGGTCTCCCTCTTTGTTAGGGCCGGCGGCCAAGAGAGAAAGAAGAAGAAGAGGAAAAAGGAAAAAGAGGAAGAAGGATTCTAGCTTGCTTGCCATCAGATAGAAGGAAGAAAAGCTTGGTGGTTCATCTTGGAGGATCGTTGCCCACACAACGTCCAAGAAGAGGAGAGGAATACAGCAGAAGATCAAGAGGTCTTCAGGTGAATATCTCCTACAAGAAGAAAGGTACAATTTAATTCCGCTGCGTAAATTATTTTCTCTTCTTAAATATGGATCCTGAATACCAAACACAAGAGCCCAATGATCTTAATGCATCGATCAAGCACCTAGTTGATCGAATATGAGGGCTACTTGATAAGATTCCATTTCTAAAAAAATTTTTATCTGGCAAGAATTCAACGGAACGGAATTTTAGGTTCCCATCACTCTAGTCGTGCCTACTAGGCATGGCCGTGCCAGCAGGGAGTCAGCCCTGAGTTTGTCGATCATTACACAAAATACGGCCATGTCATTCCATAAAATGTTGGGTTCTTCGGGCCGCAAAAACCGCTTTTCGCGTGCGGAAACCCCGAAACCCGCCACCGGATCCGTGCGAAAAATTACAAAAAATTCGCAAACTCGTTTCTACCTAGATCTACTCTAGATCTACGAGTTTAGTAACCATTACCCTCGGTGCGTGCCCTTCGCGTATCCCGCTCGTCCGAAATGTTGCCGGATCTCGAGAGCGTCAAGTGCCGCTCCTCTATTGGTATCCACTCGGACAAGAAGTGGAGAAAACCAAAACTCAAGGTGTGCTAGCACCTTAGAGAGTTTTGGCTAGCAAGAGGAGAGGGAGAGGGAGAAGGAAAAACAAGATGAGAGAAGTGAAAAAGTTCTCAACGTGTAAATTAGAAAAGAATGAAAAACATCACTATTTCATCCTCTTTTCACTTCACGTTAAAACCACAAAAAAACTCACTTTCTCTCCTTTTTGTGGCACACCATTCAAGGTGAATAAATCCCATTTAAAGCCATTAAACCCCATGAGTTACAAACCACACATGTAACCTCCCATGAGGTGGCACCTTGATGATGTGGAGGCTCACCATTGGCCATCACTTATGCCACCTCACCTCAAAGTCAAGTGGTCAAGTCAATCATTGACCATGAGGTGGCATGAGTCAAGTCAACATAAATGATGACATGGCAAAAAGTCAAGTCAACATTTATGATGACATGGCACTAAGTCAAGTCAAACTTGATCTCCAAGTCAAGTCAAACTTGACCATAATTTCTTCCTTCTCAAATCAAGTCAAACTTGATTTCTAATCTCCCAAATTTGATCAAATCAACTCCTCTAGTCTAGTTTGGATTACACTTAACCCAACTTGATTCATCACATGAATCTAATCCTCTTGGTTCATCACATGAACCTAATTTCCACCTAATTGCCCTTTGAGTGTGACCCTATAGGTTCTTGTAACGTTGGCAATGCCCTAAACTCATTTAGGTGCATAAGTAGTGAGCGGTATCTAGCAACACATCACTACTACCCAAGTTACAAGAATGTTGAGATCCAACATCACCTTGTGACTACTAATTGTGACTCTCACAATATGTGACCATGTCCTTCTATCCTCGATATCTAGATTGATTAATCCGAGGCATAGACCGTGTCATCCTCTAATCAATCTATGTCTTGAACTCCAAGTAGACTCACTCCAATCAAACGAGCTCAACATCTCATGTTGACTCATTTGGGCATGGCCATGCACTTTAGTGGTCTCACTCTATCAAGAACTAAGATATCACTCCCGTCATATAGGAGGGATAGATCCCATCTACATCACTCACATCCCACTACATAATTTGTTACATACCCAGTAATCGCCTTTATAGTCCACCCAGTTACGGGTGACGTTTGACGAAGCCAAAGTATATAACTCCTTATGTTGGGAACCATGGTGACTTCAGGTCTAAGGACTAATAGTCATACTAATAGCCACATGAGAAAGTATATGACACTCATATAACGATCCATGATACTTTCTCATGGCGGGTCATTCAATATACATTCTCTAATGCATACCCATGTGTCAACTTGATATCTCATATCCATGACTTGTGAGATCAAGTCATCATGTTGACCTACATGCTAGTCTCTATGCACTAACATTGTCCTCGAATGTTAATACTTGACTAGGAATAGTTTAGTGTAGTGTTCTCTATATCATCTCACTATCGATTCAACCAATCGATTGATATAGATACGAACCTACTACACAAGGACATTACTATACTTAGTTATTTGGCACCAATACAAGTAAGTATAATAACCATAATAAAATGCCTTTATAAATAGAAATATGATACAATGAGTCCATATAACAATCATCATATGATTGGCTCTAGGGCTCTCACTAACATATGACTCGGGTATCTTGTGATAGGTGACGAACCTTTTTAACCGGACTTTTCAAGAAGATTCTTAAACCGTAATAAATTCCCGTAAGGGATAACTAACGGTTATTATTTACTAGGGAGAGGTCCTTAATTGGATACTCGGTGATAGAGGGTAAGACACCAGTAGTATTATCAGAGTGCCTGGTGACAACGGAAGAGCTATAGAACCGGGCTATCTAGGTGTCATCTCAAACAAGTAATCATAACATTAGAAATTCATGACTTAATTCTGATGAAGCCTAAAAAGGTCTAATTGGATAGCTTGGTTAGAATCCCTACATTGATATAAACATTAAGGAATAGCAAAACATCCATGATACTATCAGCCATAACACTCAAGGACTCCAAAATCATAGGATCGTTTCCCATACATATCATATAGTTGATTCCCTTTTGTTCGAGAATTAGGTGTTGGGATCGTCCCAGTGCAATGCACGTGTTTATACATTTCACAAACGTAGTCTGTTAGGAAGTATACTGAAAAGACTAGCTCTTTTGTATATAAACATTTATGAAATAAAGTATCATGTTTTGGTCAAATGATTGCAATAGTGTATTTTGCAATAAAGTCCTCTTAATTTACATTGTAGATAACTTGGTGTCTGTGAGACACAGAAGACCATGATTATCGGTCCCTTGTGAATTATAAACTAAGGCTCACAACCAAGATGGCTTTGGACAAACCATCGGGAACGGTTGTAGTGTAATTCGGTGACTGTCTGTCTTGACTGTAGAATTACACTAGTGCACTTTGTGTGTATTGAGTAGGACCATTGAGGTTGTTCGATTTACACTGACTCGCAAATTGAACAAGACCTCTGTTATTATAATTATGCACTCTTAATCCCGATGTAATAAATGGGCACCTATAGTTAGTAATTATTGCTTTGATTTACCAAAGGGTGAGATCTTTCCGTCAGATCAAATATTCTCGGTAAGTTGGGTGATGTTACTATCTATACGGTGTGCCATTAATTATAGAAGGAATCCGTGTCCCAGTAGGGCTGATGATGTCCCCTTGGAGAGCTCATAAGGATTGTCAAGTCAAATCTTGCAAGTGGACTTGGTCCGGCTGACAATAAGGTTGAGTGGTACTATTCAAGGTCTTAGATGTCGATTATTGAGTTGTCAGTGAACTCAGATAATTGACGGACATACGATATCTTAAACACGGGGAGCAATGCATAAAATAATAAGAAGGAACCCATAACATAATTTGGGGATTGGATTGGTAGTGCAACAATGATCCTCTAGTGGAATGGATCGTTGTTGATGGATGTAGGTGTGTATTCGGGGTTGAATACGGGATCCGAAACCCATCAGAAGGCCAGATCCAATACCTCCTCGAGGTCCCCACTGTAGCCTAAAGACATCTTCAAAAGGATGCAATCAAACGGATGAGATTAGTTCTCAGCCGTCGGATGAGATTTAATCTCGACCGTTGGATGAGATTAGTTCTCAACCGTAGGATGAGTTAATGGATGAGATCAGCTTGTATCCGTGGGATTAGATCAAGTTGCATCCATTGGATCGAAATAAATAAAGAGAAATAGAAGAGAATAGATTAGAACCGTTGGATGAGATTAAGTCGCGTCCGATGGACGAGATCTCTCCGGTTCGGTTTTAATTCTCTTTGGAAGGAAGAACCGGTTCACGAGGTGAACCAGACATGGTTCAAATAGACCACACGCCCAAGCCATCAAATTGCAGCCGTTGGATCGGAGCAATTAAGTTATATTAAAGAAGATTATATCGTAACCGTTAGATGAGATTAAGTTGCATCCGATGGATGAGATCTCTTCGGTTCAGTTTTATTTTCTTTTTAATATAGAATTAATTCATGGAATTAATTAAAGTGGCCGGCCATAATAGATAAGGTTGGAATAATTTTTTAAAAATAATTCCAAAAAGATCTAACGGCTGGAAACCAAGCAAGCTAATCCAAAGGCCCAGATCTAAGAAGTTTCTATAATTTAGAATTGGTTCGCTGAATCAATCAAAATTATAGAAAAATTTAGAATTGGCAAAGGGGTGCTTGGTCTTGGGCGTGAGGCTATAAAAGAGGGGAGGGGGTGGGCGGCAACAAGAAATTCAAGAACAAGAGAGGAGAAGTTATACCGAAACGATTTCGAAACCCTCCCTCTCTCCTTGGTGCCGCCGGCCCTAACCCCTTCTTCCTTTCTCTTTTTCTTCTTCTTCTTCTTCCACCGCCCCTTCTTCTTCTTCTCTTGAGGTGGCCGAACCTCCTTGTCCAAGGTGGTGGCCGGATCTAAGCAAGGGAACGAGACAAGGCGAAGTTGCAGCGAGAAGAAGAGACGTGATCCAAGGCTTCATCATCCAGAGGTTGCAGTTCCTTTGGTCCTGGAGGATCGTTGTCCACCCAACGTCCAGGAAGAAGATAGGAATACAGCGGAAGGCAGCGAGGTCATTTACAAAGGTTCAGGTAAAATTTTATTTCCGCAGTTTTTAATTTTACTAGAACTAGTATTATAAACCGTAGATAATAATTTAGGAATCGGCGATCCTGAAGGATCGATTGACTTGGTCTTTTGTAGACTTTGTCAATTGATCCAGGCGGGATAGAAATTTTTGTCCTGTGGGGTTCTATGCTTTTCGGAGCGGATAGAATCCGGAACGCAGGACGGAGATCCAGATCGCCAACAAATGGTATCAGAGCGAGGTTCTCCGATTCCGGAAAAATTATTTCGGTTTAGTTTTGCATGCTTGTAGCATATATTTAATAGTTAGAAAATTGCAATAGATTAACTCGGTGTTGCAGGATAAATTTTCCAACTATTGTGGCCAAATATATGTGATTGTATTGCGTGTGTTGTGCATGTATAGGATTTAAATACGGGGGTTGACCGTATTAGTTTATTTTTTTTGCAAAATTAGATTTTATGTAAACTCCTTCAAAGGAGTATAGGATCATATTTGTAAAAATTTTATTTACATGCATCGACCGGGTTCCTAGCAAGGCGCGGATCTTTGAGGCCACAAAGGCGCAGCGGAAGAGGAAGCGAGACGGTCAAAAAGCCGAGTTGCAGCGAAGAAAAATAAAAGGGCCATAATAGTTGGAAATAGTCTTTATTTTATTATTTCCATATTTATTGCTATTTTATTTTTGGTTGCTGTATATTCATCTTGCCTTTGAAGCTCTTTTGTGTCCTTGGAATTGTTCTTGTAAGCTAGCCAATCCATTGCTTCTTAAATAAAATTAGTTTGGTGTCCCTCATGAAGTATATCAAATTTCTATAAATAGATTACACTAGGCAAAAAAGGTTTAAGATTGTTAGTGTTAAAATAAGACTCTTTGTATAAAAGTACAATCATCGACTATTGAGAATAAAAAACTCTTTTAACCTCTCTTTCTTTTACATAAAAGCTCCCTTTTTCCTCTCTAGCTCTTTAAAATCTTTTTCTTTTTCAATCTTTTTTTCTCCTCTTCTCATCCTCCCTTTTTCTTTTCTATCTTTGCCATTCTTTTTTCCCTTCACAATATTTTTTCTCTCACATTCATTTCTTTTTCACTCTCAATTTTAATATAATCATTTTCTTGCAAAATCATTCCTCTTTTGTTTGGACATTATGATGCAATATGCCCCCCTTCGCAAGCATTTAAAATATTTAATATCTCTGTTTATTGAAGATTGGATAGGTTCTTTAACTTTGACCAAAGTAGAACTTGTATCCTTTCTCTTAGAAAACTCAATCTTACTCTCAATAGCAACTTTATCATCTCTTTTACATAAATTAGATTTCCAAGTGGATGAATTTGAACTCTTCCTATACTTGGTTGAACCTCCTTTTGAGTTGCCTTTCAACTTTCTTTGACATATGAACCATATCTTCAAGGTCCACATCATGTTGCAACTCTACTACATTTGTAAATTTTGAATTCAAGCCTTGTAAAAATCGTGTCATGGTTACTTCTTGATCCTCCTCCACTTGGCCCATATCATAGCAATCTTCATCTCTTTGTGGTATTCTTCCACACTCTTAGACCCATGTGTTAAATCTTGTAGATGTTGATATAGATCTCGATAGTGATATGATGGAATGAACCTCTTTCTAATGATACATTTATCTCCTTCCATGTGTCAACAAGTCTTTCTCAGTTTCTCCTCATGCTTAGAATAATTTGATCCCACCAAATAATAGATAGCATAATCAATAAACTCAACAATAACAAGTTTTACCTTTTCAGAGTAATTGTCGCAATCAAACATTAGTTCCACTTTCTTTTCCCACTCCAAATATGATTTTGGATCACTTTTATCACAAAAATGAAGGAATCTTCAATTTGATGTTTCCTAAGTTTCTATCAACGTAATCATTCGTCCTTCGTTTTCAACCACCAATTCTAGCATGACCATATTTGCCACTAGAAACTCTATCATCAATGTTATAAAAAATTCCATCTTCATCATCATTATCATTAAGATTATGTTGCCTAGCCTTTTGTGTAGGAACTCCACCAACTCAGTTCCTTTGCAATCTAGTAGCATCTTATCTCCGCAATCTATCTAAGATTTGACTAAATCTGATTTCCATGGGCTCCAAGTGTTGTCTCAAGGTTTGTTGATCAAGTGATTCTTTTGGTCTTGCTTTCTCTTCATTTGTCACCATTAAAGAAATTTGTTGTCATTCAATCACTTAACCCACTAAAGTTAGCTCTTTAAATAACTTAGAATTGAAACAATTCCCTGTAAGTGTTCATTAACTAATTGAAAATTTTCAAAGATATTAGAATAAAAGATAGGAATGGAAGAATGCAACTTGTAGAGTTGATTAACTTGAATTAAGTGCTGAAAGGAAATTTGTTAAAATTGAATCTAGGCAAAATTGCTAAGAAAGTTGAATTGAAAAATAAAGATTTTTGAAATAAGTGTTGAAAGAAAATTTGTCAAAACCAAATCTAGGTAGGTGTTAGAATTGAATCTAGGCAAACTTTAAAGAAAATGTGGAATTGAAAGATAAAGATACTTAAAATAAGTATTGAAAGGAAATTTGTCAAAATTTAATTTAGTCAGAACATAAAAGAAATTCGAAATTAAATGATAAAAAGTAGTAGAAGGAAATGCAAGTATAGAAACAACAAAAATAAGTCTACTGACACGAACACCACCAACAATTGTGAAGGAACTCGGGAACAATCGATGGATAGAACCTTAAGAACTAGAAGACAAGAGTTTGAGCCTTGACAGGTAACAACGAGATGGAACGAACCAAAGACTAAGGAGAAAAGAAATGCCACACCGTAAGGGTAATAAGTTTCGAAGGTTTGAACACCACGAGACAAAATGGATAAGTTTAGGCATTATTTCAAGAACTAAGAGATCACACAAATAAGAGCTTCATCCAAAAGTTATCCTTTCCATAAACATACTCTCTCTTATATAGTGGGAAGAAGTAATTAAGATTACAAAGCATTCACTAGCCATTAAGAGTAATATATGCATGCAAGCAATTAAGAGTACAAAATACATGTATGCAATTAAATAGTTTAGAACTCAAATCAAATTAGTCTTCTTACTCATTTAATGAGTAAGCAACTCAAATCAAACTAGTCATCTTACTCATTGAATGAGTAAGCAACTCTAATCAAACAAGTCCTATTACTCATTTATTGTAACTCTTTTTTCCCTCTCCATTCACACTTTTCTTAATTTTGCTTTTTTACATTTTTTTGACTCTTTTCTCTCAAATTTTTTCTCTTTTTCATTCGCTCTTTGTAATTTTAGTTGAGCCTCCCTAACTTATCTTGGTGTCAAAGGTACAAGAGTAATAGGATGTCCCTCAAGAGTAAAGTACCGATTCGTGTGCCCTTCATATGTTACCTTTCGATCAAATTGCCAAGGTCTTCCCAACAAAAGATGGCATGCATGCATGGGAACCACATCACACAACAACTCGTCTTCATATTTGCCAATGGAAATTGCTACCATGACTTACTTTGTCACGTTGAATTCACCGCAATCATTCATCCATTGAAGTCTATATGGACGCGGATGTTTCTGAGTTGGCAGTGATAATTTCTCCACCAAATTTGTACTTGCCACATTGGTGTAACTCCCACAGTCAATTATAACGCTGCAAACCTGGTTATTCACAAAGCAACGAGTATGAAATAAGTTCTCTCTTTGATTATCTTCTTCCTCCATAACTTGCATATTGAGAACTCGTTGGGCCACCAATAAGTCTCCAACAACAGCATGTTGCTCATCATCACTATCCTCCTTTTGTGGCATTTCTTCATCTACTTCATCCTCATCTTCCGACTCAAGTTCGCCTTGGGCGTTTATCACCATCACCCTTTTGTTCACACATTGGCTGGCTATGTGACTACGCCCTTGACATTTAAAGCACTTGATATTACGAGATTTGAAAGAAATGGATTTGCTAATACCTTGAGTAGCAGATGTTGTTGGTTTGGGCTTCTTGAAGCTTCAAACTTTGACTTGTTATGATGTTGTTCTTCCCTTCTTGGAGCTCCCCGCCATGTATTGTTGGTAGCCATTGGTTGTCCCCTCCTAGCCAATCTTTTCCTCTTGAATTGTTCCTCCACCTTTTGTGCTTGGTGGACCATATCTGACAACTCAACATAATGCTGCAATTCAACAATATCAGCAATTTCAGGATTTAATCCATGCAAGAACCTAGCCATAGTGGCTTCTCGGTCTTCATCCACATTAGTCCAAATCATGGACAACTCCATCTCCTTGAAATACTCATCCACACTTTTTCAAACACCATTTCCATCTTAGCTTTTGATGCGAACCTCGACGAACAATGCCGCGAGACCCAGCAACAATAAGATTGGAACTCCGTTCCGAGATCGTCCAAAGGAGGTTTCGAAGGGATGGAATATTGACCCGGTGATTACGACGAATCAAGAACCAATATTATGAGAAAACAATGGAGAATATTGACCCAATGGTTATAATAGAACCAAGAACCGATATTATAAGAGGGTTGAGAATCACAAGTGCTCACTCGTAACCTCTGCAGAGTTGCTGAAGAACAGCGAGGAGGAAAACTCTCTCAAAATATAATGTTTTTCTGCCCCCACTGCTATCTACTTAAGACATTATATAGAACTGAAAATGGCAGTTCCCAAAACATGGAAAGAGAAGATAGTAAATGCAAGTCTTCATGCAAGAGCTCTTAATGGTGGTCTTTATGCACACGTCCCCTAGTCTCCATGCAAGAGCTCTTGGGAATTCGTCCAGCATGTAGATGGCACACCGATTCAACCAGAATGGTGTGTTTTCCCACCTAATAATATGCATTCTAGTGGGGTATTTGATTAGGAACATGTTGCATCCTAATATTCCATTCTTCCGCAGCTGATTGGCCTACTTTAGGGTCGACTTGTATGACGTTGATCATTCGGCATGGCATCGACTGTAACTCCATAGCTGGCACGTGCAAGTCCCCTTCATGCTCCTCTTGGTTCGGGACGTCCATCTCGACTTGCAGTCCTTTCTCATTGGCTTGGAGCTGATCCGGAGTTGTATCATCCCCCCCTTCCTCAAAAGGATTCGTCCTCGAATCTGAATCAACAAAAGGGGAAAGATCAGAAACGTTAAAAGTTGAACTCGCTTGGTACTCACCTGGAAGATCCAACTTGTATGCATTGTCGTTGATTTTCTTGAGTACTTGAAATGGTCCATCACCACGTGGGCTCAGCTTGGATCGCCTCTGTCTCGGAAATCGCTCCTTCCGAAAATGAACCCAAACCCAGTCTCCAGGTTGAAAAGTAATCGGCTTTCGTCCTTTGTTGGCACGGGTTGCAATCTGCTCATTCCTTTTCAGCATGTGTTGTCTTGCCTTGTCATGGATCCTTTTCACCAAATCAGCCTTCGCTTGTCCTTCAAGGCTAGCAATCTCTTCCACAGGTAATGGAATTAAATCTAGTGGAGATAATGGATTAAAACCATAAGCAATCTCAAAAGGTGAATACTTAGTAGAAGAGTGTGTAACCCTATTGTATGCAAATTCAATGAATGGTATGCAATCTTCCCAAGTTTTCAAATTCTTCCCAATGGCAGAACGCAACAAATTTCCCAAGGTTCGATTAACGACCTCGGTTTGCCCATCAGTCTGTGGGTGACAAGTGGTAGAAAATAACAACTTTGTTCCAAGTTTTCCCCACAAAACGCGCCAAAAATGGCTAAGGAACTTCACGTCCCGATCACTAACAATTGTTCTAGGGACCCCATGCAAACGGACCACTTCCTTAAAAAACAAATTTGCCACATGTGTAGCATCATCAGTTTTATGGCAAGGAATAAAATGTGCCATTTTTGAAAATCGGTCCACAACCACAAAGATAGTATCTCGGCCACTCCTAGTCCTAGGTAAACCTAACACAAAATCCATTGACACATCAGTCCAAGGGTGGCTAGGCACCGGTAAAGGCATATAAAGTCCATGTGGTTGCACCTTAGACTTGGCTTTCTTACATGCAATGCACCTAATGCAAATCCTTTCAACATCTCTTTTCATATGAGGCCAGAAGAAATGTTCTTTCAAAATGTCTAAGGTTTTCACAGTTCCAAAATGCCCCATTAATCCACCCCCATGTGACTCCCTAACAAGCAATTCACGCATAGAACTTCGGGGAATGCAAAGTCTATTTTCTCGAAACAAGTAACCGTCATGCCTATAGAACTTATCAAATGCACCCTTCTCGCATGTCGTAAAGATATCAGCAAAGTCAGCATCATTTACATACAATTCCTTCAAGTGCTCAAATCCAAGAAACCTTGAGCCTAAGGTAGAGATAAGGGTGTACCTGCGTGACAAAGCATCTGCTACCACATTCTCTTTTCCGTGCTTGTATTGGATCACATAAGGAAACATTTCAATGAATTCAATCCAACGAGCATGTCTACGATTCAATTTACCTTGGCCTTTCAGATGCTTCAGTGACTCATGGTCTGTGTGAATGATGAACTCCTTGGACCATAGGTAATGTTGCCATGTTTCCAAAGCTCGTACCAATGCGTAGAGCTCCTTGTCATATGTTGAATAGTTCAACGCTGCACCATTGAGCTTCTCACTGAAGTATGCAATTGGCCTCTTTTCTTGCATAAGAACAGCACCTATACCAATACCAGAAGCATCACATTCGATTTCAAAAGCTTTAGAAAAATCTGGTAGAAGTAGTAAAGGAGCAGAGCTTAGCTTTTCTTTCAATGTGTTGAAGGCTTCCTCTTGTGCCTCCTCCCACTTAAATCCAACATTCTTCTTGATGATTTCCGTCAAAGGAGCAGCAATGGTGCTGAAATTTGGCACAAACCTCCTGTAGAATCCGGCTAAACCATGGAAACTCCTTACTTCAGTGATGGTGCTAGGGGTAGGCCATTCCTTGATAGCTTTTACCTTCTCCTCGTCAACTTCCACACCTCTGGAACTAACAACAAATCCAAGAAAAACAACCCTATCTATGCAAAAGCTGCATTTCTTAAGGTTGGCAAACAACTGTTCATGCCTCAAAGCTTCAAGCACACATTTCAAATGGTCAATATGGTTATGCAAACTCTTGCTATAGATCAGAATGTCATCAAAATAAACAACAACAAATTTTCCAATAAATGCACGCAACACATGATTCATGAGGCGCATAAATGTGCTAGGGGCATTCGTCAATCCAAATGGCATCACCAACCATTCATACAACCCTTGTTTTGTCTTAAAAGCTGTCTTCCACTCATCCCCTTCCTTAATTCGAATTTGATGATACCCACTCTTCAAGTCAATCTTAGAAAACATAGTGGATCCATGCAATTCATCAAGCATATCATCTAAGCGAGGAATAGGATGACGATACTTTACCGTTATTTTGTTTATAGCTCGACAATCCACGCACATCCTCCAAGTCCCGTCTTTCTTTGGAACCAGCAGCACCGGCACAGCACAGGGACTCATGCTTTCACGAACATGTCCTTTGGTCAAAAGTTCTTCAACTTGTCTTTGAAGCTCTTTGGTTTCTTCTGGACTACTGCGATAAGCTGGTCGGTTTGGAATGGAAGCTCCTGGAATGAGATCAATCTGATGCTCGATTCCTCTTTTGGGTGGTAACCCAGGTGGCATATCCTCGGGAAAGACATCCTTGAAATCCTGCAAAAGAGACATCACAGCACTAGGCAAAGAAACATTAGGGTCAGTCAAAGAAAGATAGGCCTCCTTGTATAGAAACAAGATCATCGGTCTATCAGAGTTAAAAGCACTTTTGATCTCTCTTTCTCTTGCATAGAAGCTCATTTTTCTTTCTTCTTTCTTTTCCACGGCTGAACTCTCAATCTTTTCTCTTTTCTCACTCTTTGTTTTCATTCTCAGTCCACCATTTTTTCCCTCATTTTCATTCTCATTTTCTTTTGCTATCTCAGCCACACCTTCTCCTCTTGCTGCAACGGACTTTTTGATCTGGAGCTGTTCCTCAAATACTTGACGAGGTGTCAAAGGTGCAAGTGTAATGTTCCTACCATCCTTGCTGAAGCTATAACGGTTCTTGTACCCATCATGTATGGTCCGTCTGTCAAATTGCCACGGCCTTCCAAGAAGCAAATGGCTAGCTTGCATGGGCACAACATCACACAAAACCTCATCCGTGTACCTTCCAATCGTAAATGAAACAAGGACCTGCTTGGTTACCTTCATCTCACCACAGTCACTGAGCCATTGGAGTTTGTACGGCTTTGGATGCTTCAAGGTAGGTAGGCCAAGCTTGTCCACCATTAACTTGCTTGCCACATTAACACAGCTGCCACCATCAATAATCAAACCGCATACCCGCTCTTTCACATGGCAGCGGGTGTAGAAGATATTCTCCCTTTGCAGCCCATCATCATCTCCTTTGGCTTGCACATGGAGAGCTCTCAGCACAACAAGAGCTTGGCCATCAACAGCAAGTTCAATATCACTAGTATCTTCAATTGATGGCGTGGACTTATTTCCTTCATCTTCCCCTTCAGTTTCGACCTCCCCATTATCCAACATGATCATTGCTCGCTTGTTTGGGCATTGAGAAGCAATATGACCTGATCCCAAACAACGAAAACATTTGATATCACGATTTCTTTGAGGTTGGGAAGATGAGCTACCCTTATCCTTGTTGCTAGATTGGGTCTTGGTCACAGTCGTCTCTCCCGTTGATTTTGAACCTGCTTTCTCAGTTGGCTTTGATGATCCGCACTTCTGCTTCCAAGGGGATGAACTCGCAGCCTCATACTTGGAAGATGATCGCACTCCTCTCTTGAGCTGTCTTTCAACTTTCATTGCCATGTGCACCACATCTTCAAGCTCCACATAATGATGCAGCTCAACAATATTGGCAATCTCACGGTTCAGGCCACAAATGAACCGAGCCATGGTCGCCTCTTGGTCCTCCTCAATGTTAGCCCGAATCAAGGCTATTTCCATCTCCTTGTGGTAGTCTTCCACAGTCATGGACCCCTGTTTCAGACTTTGTAATTTTAAATGTAAGTCCCGATAATAGTGAGATGGAACAAACCTTCTTCTCATAACGGCTTTCATGTCCTCCCAACTGTCGATGGGAAGCTCACGGTTCCGACGTCTACTCAGGGTTAGCTGATCCCACCATGCAATGGCATAGTCGGTGAAAGCCACCGCAGCAAGCTTCACTTTCTTCTCCTCCGAGTAATTGTGACAATCGAATACCAGCTCCACTTTCCTCTCCCATTCAATATAAACATCAGGGTCATTTTTACCTTGAAATGGAGGAATGGACAGCTTGATGGTGCCCATGTTACGATCTACGGCTTCCCTTTCTCGGTGTTGCCTTTGAACATGCCTTGGCCGTTCGGGTCTGACAGCCCTAGCCCTCCTCCAAGTAGCATTTGAGGCCACTTCATCATAGTCATCATCAGCAAAATGTGGCCGCGGGTTGGGTCTCCGATGCCTAGGTAATGGCTCTTGCTGATGTTGTTCGAGCCGCTCCTCATGCCGATCCAGCCGATCTCGAATCTCATTGAACACGACATTCATGCGCTCAAATTGTTGTTGCATAGCCTGCATGATAGTAGACTGATCTGCTCCTCCTTCATTACTCGAATTAACCCTGCTACCGTGCTCTCGAGACATAGTGAGCTGCAACTAAAATATTACGAACAAAAGGGGGGGGGGGGGGAATCCTGACTCACTCCCTCACGTGTTGGCACTCAGTTGGATGTCACAAAAGCACTCGAATTTCAGAAAATTGAGTTCTCTCTGCTCACTTGTTTTCCTCCAAAAAGTTCTAGAGAAACTAAGCAAGTCAAACAAGCAATCACTTATTCAACCCAACAAACTCAGGACACCGATTCTAGGCTCAGTTGTCTCGAAGTTACGATGTCAATCAAGGAATGATGGAAAGAAGATACGATGAAGCAAACAGAAATGAGGATATTATGAAACAAAACAGAATCGATGATAAGATAAAGTAAATCAGATCAAAGCAGCACAACGGAGTTGAGAAAAAAAATGCAAATAGAAACGGGATCAAGGCAGCCACAGATGGTACTGTATATCACGAGAGGCAATCAAAACGCGTCAAACGACCTTTGTTCTTCCTTTTCTTTTTCTCTGCTCCTTTTTTTTTTTGTTTTTTTTTCTGTTCTTTCTTTCTTCTTCCTCTTCTTCTTCTTTTTTTTTTTGAATCAAACTAGACAGTAGATGAAGATAACAAAGATGCGTATGAAAAATTTAAACACTACGAAAGGTAGATAAACCTGATTTGGAGCCAAGCTCTGATACCAAAGATGATGCGAACCTCGACGAACAATGCCGCGAGACCCAGCAACAATAAGATTGGAACTCCGTTCCGAGATCGTCCAAAGGAGGTTTCGAAGGGATGGAATATTGACCCGGTGATTACGACGAATCAAGAACCAATATTATGAGAAAACAATGGAGAATATTGACCCAATGGTTATAATAGAACCAAGAACCGATATTATAAGAGGGTTGAGAATCACAAGTGCTCACTCGTAACCCCTGCAGAGTTGCTGAAGAACAGCGAGGAGGAAAACTCTCTCAAAATATAATGTTTGCTGCCCCCACTGCTATCTACTTAAGACATTATATAGAACTGAAAATGGCAGTTCCCAAAACATGGAAAGAGAAGATAGTAAATGCAAGTCTTCATGCAAGAGCTCTTAATGGTGGTCTTTATGCACACGTCCCCTAGTCTCCATGCAAGAGCTCTTGGGAATTCGTCCAGCATGTAGATGGCACACCGATTCAACCAGAATGGTGTGTTTTCCCACCTAATAATATGCATTCTAGTGGGGTATTTGATTAGGAACATGTTGCATCCTAATATTCCATTCTTCCGCAGCTGATTGGCCTACTTTAGGGTCGACTTGTATGACGTTGATCATTCGGCATGGCATCGACTGTAACTCCATAGCTGGCACGTGCAAGTCCCCTTCATGCTCCTCTTGGTTCGGGACGTCCACCTTAAATGGATGTAATCTTCAACTTTATACCTCCCTAGTCATTAGCCCTTTGATTTCCATCAAGTCTACCTTATTTTATGCCCATTCCTATCTCCTCTATATCCCATCCAACCTTGGTTGTAAGTGTATTCACAAAAATCTTCCACCACCTCTTCTTCTTCTATATCAACCTCCTGAGGACGTCTTTGTTGTGGCACAGTAGAATGGTCTTGAAGATGTCTTCCTGATATACCCTCTTCCACTCTATCCAGCCTCTCATGGATAATTCTAATTTAACCCTCATCATCCATTACTTCTCTTCAATCAATGCTTGTAATTGAAGATTTGGAAGTGGCCTACCCTCCTCGATGGCATCATCCTCCTGGATATTGGATATTTCTACAAAAAAAAAAAGAAACCTCACAAGCACTCCCTCACATTTTTTTTCTCTTGAGCATAGGGCACTAACACTTGTGTATGCTCACGGTTAGGCTCTCACTTTATGATATCTCTTTAGTTCTTAATCAAACTTTAGAACAAATAAAAATATCATGTAACAAATCAAAAGAAACCACAGAAACTTATAATGGCAGAAATTTAAGAGAACATGAAAGAGTAGAAGATTGAGAGGAAAAACAAGAAATGAATTGTTGAACCTACGTTTTGAAATTTTGACTTGAATATGCAACATTTCTAATTTTTACTAAGTTTTTTTTTATAGCACCCTTGTTTTGCTGCACTTTTTTTTTGCTACGGCTTTTTTTTTTGTAAAGTAACAAGGAAAGATAGATTGATAGATTTAGCACTTGCCTTTGAACTGAAGCTCTCATACCAATGACACGAACTCCACCAACAATCTTGATGGAACCCGGGAACAATCGATGAATAGAACCCCTAGAACTATGAGTTTGAGCAGTGACCCATAACTAAAAGATGGAACGAACCAAGGACTATGGAGAAAAGAAATGCCACACCGCAATGGTGATAAGTTTGTTGAATGCTACGAGACAAACTCGATAAGTTCATAAGTTCTTTTAAGAACATGATCTATATTAGCTTGTTGGTCAACTTGTTCACTTGGTTTGACTCCACCAATTGTGGTTGATTGGATATCTTAGTCACACTCCTGTTGATTCTATGTTTGTACTTGATTCGATTGATCTTATGCGACATCTATATTGTTGCTTGTACGGACACTTTGCTATCTATGTTGAATATTATTGATTATCTTTGGTTTATGATACATGTGATCAGTTGAGATCTTATTACTTATGTATGTTGATTTAGCACAGTAAAATATTGGTTATTGTTGATTGATCATCACATCATACAGGGTGCGATGTGACGATTGTAATTCTCAATGTTGTGGGTAAATCGTAATTGATAGTTGACCTGGTAGTGAAAATATATAGAATTGGTGGTTAGGAATTCCCTGTTCATTGAACCATCGAGGGATGATGGCTGTATGGCTTGATCGCAGTCGAGTAAATGTCCTATGCCCTTGTCACCGCAGAGCGGTGATACTCAGAGATGAGTATGGGGTATAGGCATTGGCTATAGGATTGTAGCTATACATGGCTACTTATCGATTTGTCAACAGGCTACTTTATGTGGTGCTGGATTTATGGCAATGTGATGTCGGGCATCCCCAACGTTATATATACGTGAGTACTAGGGCGAGTGTGGGTAGTTTCATCATGTATATGCTGTATTGTATGCTTGATATATATATATATATAAGCTACTGGACCGTATATACTACATTTGGATGTGAGATGTATATTTGGTATACTTCGTTGTTACTTAGTTGATGCATCTGTATGACATTGTTATTCGTACTGATTACTGCATTTATGAGATCCATTATAGACCATATGCTATCAGCAGGATTATTGTAGATATTCCTTTATTTGTAGTTCATTATTGGTCCTGATCACCTATTGATTACTATTATTCGTTTGTATATCCTTTGCTCTCACATACATGAGCATGCATTATTTATTTGATTATCCACTGAGCATTTTATATTCACCACCCAAACCCTAGGATTTCTTTTCTTTCGCCCCAGGTAGCAAATAGGGATGTTGTTCTTTGAAGCTTGGAGTTTTTCCAGCTTGCTCCCATCTCACAGTAGGAGGAGTTACTTCTTTGATTTACCTCGTGTGGCTTTGGATTTATATTCATTTTTGTGAATTTGTTGTAATAATTTTGATTGTGGAGTTTTTGTATGTATCTGTGGTTTGGATTTGTGATCGAATTTGTGGATTTTATCGTTGTTATAATTTCGCTTGTGTAGTTTTTGTTATCGTAGACTTGTGGGGTTGATGTTTTATTTTTATTGTGATTCATATTAGTATGTATTTGTGATTTTCGTTGATACATTGTTAGTATGTCATTTGTGACTATACATGTGTGGTAGTTGTTGTGTGGTTGGTATTTATATATATATGTGTTGGATTAGTGAGTGGCCGTGTAGGTATATGTTAAAATGTATTCAGGGATTTTGAATTGTTACAGGAGAGATACTGCCAGAATTTTTTTGACTAGTTATCTCTCGGGATGTGACAATTTTATTGGTATTAGAGCCCTAGGTTTTGAGGTCCATATTAAATTTCTTTTGGATTTATCGTCGTATTTGAGACCTAGGTTGTGAGGTCCATATTAAGTTTCTTTCAGATTTATCATTGTATTTTTGGTTTACTCGATCCAGATTGTGAGATAGGACAGACAACGACATGGTCTCTCCAAGCAGTTGTAAGTAAGACTATCTTGTATATCTTATTCATCTCCTAGAAATTTATAATAATTGTGTTAGCAGGTGATATCTGATTATATTATGGCCCTTGTACAAAATCGAGTACGTGGTCGGCCACCAAGATGACCTACTAAGTCAGTAGAGCCGAAAATTCCTGAGGATGACGTGGATAGTTGGGAGCAGACCCATAATCCTCCAATTGTGGAACAAGATTCTCGAGCTCAGGAGTTATCTCCCACTATGACTACTTCTACTCCAGCGGGCTGGGTGCCAGATGAAAGTCGTATATTGACATTGGCCAAGTCGACCAATGATCAATTCACTTTATTTTAAGGGGGATTTGACCCATGGATGGCTCGATCTTGGTTGGAGATTCTTACGGATACTTTTGATTATATGTCTTGTACGAATGCGGAGAAGGTTGGGTTAGCTATATATCATCTTCGAGATCAGGTTATCACATGGTGGAAGATACAGAAGACTGTATTTAGGGAGCAAGAAGTTACTTGGATATTATTTAGAGAAGCCTTTGAGAGATAGTATTTGTCTGCGACATTCTGTATGGCACGCCGCTAGGAGTTCTTGAGCCTGAAGCAGGGAGAATAATCGGTTATGGAGTATAATGCTGAGTTCACCAAACTCGTAGAGTTTTATCCACATCTGGTGGTACAGGATGGGGACCGGATGTTTTAGTTTGTGTAGGGCCTTTCTACATATATACGAGTCAGGATGTCTGGATCTGCTATCAGCTCTTACAGAGAGGCTTTAGATCGAGCTCTATTTATTGAGTTAACCCATCAGTAGGTGGCACGAGAAAAGGAGATTGGGAAGCAGAGTGCTCACAGTAAGTCGAAGAATCAAGACTCTCAAACGACTGATCAAAAGAGACAAAAGACTGTGCAGTCACCAGGAGGGAATTCTCGTAATACATCACAGTCAAGCCAGAAGGTTAAGGATAGGAAATGTAATTGGTGCGGATTGCATAGTTATCTGATGGTCGATTGCCCATTGGATCACATATCTGTTACTACTGCAAACTTTCCGACCATACGATTAGAGAGTCTACTCTGAAGGCTCAGCTGGAGCCTACTGATGCTACATATTTAGGGGGATGTTCTACACAGTAGCGATCGCAAAAAATAGCACAGAGGACCAGAGCCCCTCAACAGTAGCGACCCCTTCCATCACAGCCATAGATATATCAGCTACAGGGGATGGACCATGTAGTTATACCAACAGTATTCCAGTGCCCCACTGGTTCAGAGACCCATTACCCTTCATAGTATTATCTATCAATGGTGGCTCAACCATATATGTTACCTTCTCAGCAGCCTCAGCATCTGACATCAACACCTCGGAGTTAGATTCCGACGAAGTGGAGACATTCTACATCTCAATCAGTTACATAGTTATCCAGAGCAGAGGTTGTTCATGTTTATGTTATCACTCTAGAGGAGACGCAGCGAGCCAATGGATCGGTCATTCGATATATAGTTTCAGTTTATTCTATATATACTGATACTTTGATTGATACTGGTAGTTCCCATTCATTTATGTCTAGATTGTTTTTGAGAAAAATTGGGAGAGTTCCTATGGTTAGATCGTGTAGTCTGGTAGTATCTTTACCTTCAAGTGAAGTGTTGACTATCAATCAGGAGATCAAGGGATGCCCGTTAAATTTTGACGATCATACCCTTACTGTGGATCTTCAAGTGTTGGATATGGTGGAGTTTGATATTATTCTGGGTATGGATTGGTTAGTCACTTATCATACTACAGTGGATTGTCGAGCTAGAGCGGTTACCTTTCGACCTCCGGATCAACCCGCTTGGGAATTCATTGGTACTCGAAGTGATGGAGTATTTCTCATTTCTGCTATACAAGCTAAGAAAATATTAGACGGTGGGTGCCGAGGTTATTTACTATTTCTAAAATAAGAAGCTGAAGGGAGTGCTTTTCATCCATCGGATGTTCAGATCGTCCGAGATTATCAAGATGTGTTTCCAAACGAGCTTCCTGGCTTACCACCTCATAGGTAGGTATAGTTTGCTATTAAGGTGATTTAAGGCACGACACCGGTGTCTAACGCTCTATATCGGATGGCATTGAAAGAGTTGAAGGAATTTAAGATCCAACTGCAGGAGCTATTGGATCGGGGATTCATTTGTCCTAGTGTATCACTATGGGGAGCCCCAGTCCTATTTGTAAGGAAGAAGGACGGATCTATGAGGTTGTGCATTGATTATTATTAGTTGAATGCGGTTACGATCAAGAACAAATATCCTTCATCGTGTATTGATGATTTGTTTGATCAGTTGAAGGATTCCTACATGTACTCTAAGATTGACTTAAGATCTGATTATCATCAGCTTAGAGTACGAGATGAGGATGTACAGAAGATAACTTTCCGTACTCGGTACAGGCACTATGAGTTTTTGGTGATATCATTTGGACTCACCAATTCTCCAACTACAATTATAGATATGATAAATCGGATTTTCTTGGAATATTTAGACTAGTTCATTATAGTCTTTATTGATGACATTCTGATATATTCTCGATCGAAGGAGCATGAGCAGCATCTTCTCATTGTATTAGAGACATTACGTTGTGAGCAGCGTATGGGAAATTCAGCAAATGTGTTTCTTGGTTGTCTTCTGTGGGATTTCTCTGATATGTTGTATCTAACAGAGGTATTTCTGTTGATCCTCAAAAGCTAGAGGCTATTACTAGTTGGGAGCAGCTAAAGACGTTTCAGAAGGTCGGTAGTTTTCTTGATTTAGCTGGATATTATTGGAGATTTGTAGAGGGTTTCTCTCGTATTGCTACACCGATGACTCATCTAACCAAAAATGGGGCGAAGTTCATTTAGTCAAAGGCTTGTGAGACTAGCTTCCAGGAGCTTAAACAGTGGTTAGTATGTGCCCCAATTCTAGTTATTACTTTCGGTGAGGACGGATTCGTACTTTATATCGATGCATCCTGATAGGGCTTAGGTGCAGTGTTGATGTAGTGTGATCTGGTGGTTGCCTATGCTTCTTATCAACTGAAAGACCAAGAGAACAACTATCCTGTTCATAATTTAAAGCTTGCAGCTATTATCTTCGCTCTGAAAATTTAGCGACATTATTTGTACGAAGTTACTTTTGAGATTTTCACCGATTATAAGAGTTTGAAGTATCTGTTTACTCAAAAGGAGCTAAACCTCAGATAGAGACGTTGGATGAAATATCTGAAGGACTATGATTGTACACTATCACCCAGGGAAAGCTAATGTGGTAGCTGATGCACTAAGCCGAAAATCTCGTGGGATTCTGGCTAGTCAGTGGGTGGTAGTTAGAATCTGGTTCGAAGTTTTCTGAGTTTGGATTGGTGGAGCTTGGCCAGACTCAACGAGGAGTGTTGATTTCTATGATGGCGCATTCACTTATAGTAGAGAAGATCAAGTTGGAACCGGCTAGCGACCATCATATTCAGTTTATCTGTAGTAGGGTGGACGATGATAGGATACTTCGATTCCACGGAAGACTCTGTGTTCCAAAGTAGCATCCAGTTAAAGAGGAGTTGTTGCAGAAGGCACACCATTCTAGGTTTGTGATACATCCTGGTGGTACTCGTATGTATCGGGATATGAAATGCTCTTACTGATAGAACAACTTGAAGAGGGATATCGCAGATTTTGTTGCGAGATATTTAGTGTGTCAACAGGTGAATGTTGAACAATAGAGACCAGTTGAGTTACTTCAGGAGTTACCAGTACCTGAGTGGAAGTGAGAACATATCACGATGGATTTTGTTATAGGCTTACCCAAGACCCGGAAGTGGCATGATCCGATTTGGGTAATCGTTGATCGGTTAACCAAATTCGCTCATTTTCTTTCAATTTGTTGGACTGATTCGCTAGATCGTTTGGCGGATTTGTATTGCAGAGAGATCGTTAGATTACATAGAGTATCTGTGAGTATTATTTCGAATAGAGGTTCAATTTTACCTCACGATTCTGGTAGAGTCTGCAACAGGCACTGGGTACAGAGCTTCATTTTAGGACGTTCCATCCACAGATAGACAATCAGTTGGAGTGTACTATTCAAACTCTTGAGGATTTAGTGAGCGCTTATGTTATGGATTTCGATGGCAATTGGGAGGATCACTTGCATCTGGTTGAGTTCGCATATAATAATATGTTGGGATCGTCCCGGTGCAATGCGCGTATTTTCACGTTTCAGAAACGTGCGCAGCAGAAATTTATAGATAATTAAAACTAATATTATCACAATACACGCATGGCAAAAGCAGGAAATAACATGTACAAGACATGATAGGAAATTAAAATTTTTTAGAATAAACTTATTCTACTTGCATAATTAAAATTTATAGAAAACTAAATTCTGCGCGTACCTTTCCAGTAATGTTTGAGCGGAGTCGGTATCAATCGAGCGGTCCTCGTCGGAGTCCCGCCCCTACTGGTGATCCACGCCAAGCTCCCATTTGGACGGCTTCGGAAGCCATGAGTCGCATCATCGTCTACGGTACTAGCGAACAACGTTTGTCGAGAGAAGCCTTATTCCGGAAACCACGCAACAACGTTTGTCGCGATCGTTTCCGGGGCTTTCTAACTATCACCGAGAATCATATTCTCGATGTAGTTTTTAGTGATCAACTATTGACTGTCGATAATGGACAAATAATCGGAACGCTTCCGATAAAGATGGAACAATTTTCCCAGAAACTGCACAAGCTTCTGAGAAGATTGTATACAATCGTAAGATGACCGAGGTAGGTAGATAGCGCCCGGGCAATGTATCCAATGACCAAAACAATTTTTGGAGATTGGACAGCGAATTCCAATGGTAAAAACTCCTTATAATAATTTGACAATTATTTCGACAAATGATTTCAAAAATCGTTCGTGGAGAAAGAAAACAAACAAGCATTCTCCTTCCCTCTCCCAACCAGCCAAAACTCACAGCTTCTTCTTCTAGACGAAGAAGTCTTCTTCTCCACAGCTTCTTCTCCTGAACGAAGAAGGTCTTCTTCTCCTTGCTCTCCGGCAGATGCACGGACAGTGAAGATAGCCAACGGCCAGTAGGTGCTCGGGCGGGATAGCAGCCGACAGGGAGGCGCAATCCTAGTCGAACAGAGACACGATTGCTGCCGGTGGCGAATGGTGATCACAACTGAACAAAGCGGCGGATCCGACAGCTCGATCTTCTCTCACGGGCGGGCATGATTTCTTCCTCTCCGGCGAAAGAAGGCGGCACCGCAGTCTCGGGCTCGCAGGGAAGAAGAACAGGGGCTTTGGCTCCTTGCTTCTCCGGCGAGATGCGTGCGATCTGAGGGGAAAGTCTTGAAAAACCATTCCGGTAGATTCTTGTAGAATAAAATTTTTTTCGAAAACGATCGCAAGTTGCCCTCATAGTCGATCAAACGAAGTTTGATCGACTCATTTTAGATCATTGGGCCCTTGTGTTTGGTTTACAGGATCCAATATAAAAGGAATAATTTAACTTATGCGGAAACATTAAATTATACCTTATGAAGTTTGTACCCGAAGACCTCTTGATCTTTTGCTGTATTCCTCTCCTCTTCTCGAACGTTGTGTGGGCAACGATCCTTCGAGAATTTCTCCACCAGAATTCTCCTTTCCGATGGCTAGCTAAACTTTCCTTCCTTCTCTTTGTCTGGAGAAAAGAGAAGAGGAAGAAGGAGGTTGGCTGCCGAGAGAGTCTCGACCTCCAAAGGATTAGAGTCGTGTGTTCTCAACCCTTGACAAGCCCCTTCTTTTATAGCCTAGTCATCACATAAATTTGGTATGATTTGAATCATAAACTTGGTATGATTTGGATCAAACTTTGTATGATTTCAATCAATCAATCAATCAGAGAATTTGGTATGATTGACTAGATCAATCGATCCTTCAGGATCGCCGATTCCTAAATTATTGTCTACGGTTTATTTAACTAATTCTAGTAAAATAAAAACTGCGGAAATAAAATTATTACCAGAACCTTTTGTTAACCTCGCTGCCTTCCGCTGTATTCCTGTCTTCTTCCTGAACGTTGGGTGGACAACGATCCTCCAGGAATAAAGGTGTTGCAAAACCTCCGGATGAAGAACCTTTGGATCGTCTTTCTTCCTTTCGCTGCGGCTTCACCTTGGCTTGTCTTCTTGCTAGGTCCGGCCACCTCTCTTGGATAGAAGATCCGGCCACCTCAAGAGGAGAAGGTAAAGGGGCGGTGGAAGAAAAAAAAAAAAGAAGAAGAAGAAGAAGGGGGGGGCGGCGGCAACTAGGGAGGCTAGGGTTTAGAAAAGGGGGGAAACCGGCCACCTCTTCTTCTTCTTGTTGTTCTTTTTGCCGCCCCCCCTTCAAGCCCTCTTTTATAGCCTCATGCCCAAGACCAAGCACCCTTTTCTTAACCATTAAGAAATAATTTTAATTTGAATTAATTCCATGAATTATTTCCAAATTATAAAAACTTCTTAAATCTAGGCCCTTAGATTAGCTTGCTTGGTTTCTAGCCGTTAGATCTTTATGGAAATAACAAAAATATTTATTTCCAACTTTATCTAATATTGGCCGGCCATTATGAATTATTTCCATGAATTAATTCCATATTAAAAGAATAAAACTTAAACCGAAAAGATCTCATCCATCGGATGCAACTTAATCTCATCTAACGGTTACGTTATAATCTCTTTTAATATAACTTGATCTCTTCGATCCAATGGCCATGATTTATTCTCTTGGGCGTGTGGTTCAATGAACCATCTCTGGTTCACCTCGTGAACCGGTTCTTCCTTCCAAAGAGAATTAAAACCGAACCGGATAGATCTCGTCCATCGGAGACGACTTAATCTCATCCAACGGTTCTAATCTATTCTCTTTTATTCCTTTTTTATTTATTTCGATCCAATGGATGCAACTTGATCTAATCCCACGGATACAAGTTGATCTCATCCATTAACTCATCCTACGGTCGAGAACTAATCTCATCCAACGGTCGAGATTCAATCTCATCCGACGGCTGAGAACTAATCTCATCCGATTGATTGCATCCTTTTGAAGATGACTTTAGGCTACAGCGGGGACCTCGAGGAGGTATTGGATCTGGCCTTCTGATGGGTTTCGGATCCCGTATTCAACCCCGAATACACACCTACATCCATCAACAACGATCCATTCCACTAGAGGATCATTGTTGCACTACCAATCCAATCCCCAAATTACATTTTGGGTTCCTTCTTATTATTTTATGCATTGCTCCCCGTGTTTAAGATATCGTATGTCCGTCAATTATCTGAGTTCACTGACAACTCAATAATCGACATCTAAGACCTTGAATAGTACCACTCAACCTTATTGTCAGCCGGACCAAAGTCCACTTGCAAGATTTGACTTGACAATCCTTATGAGCTCTCCAAGGGGACATCATCAGCCCTACTGGGACACGGATTCCTTCTATAATTAATGGCACACCGTATAGATAGTAACATCACCCAACTTACCGGGAATAATTGATCTGACGGAAAGATCTCACCCTTTGGTAAATCAAAGCAATAATTGGATTAGCATCTTCTCCAAGTGCTTCCTTGGTTGTTATGTGTTGTTGACCTCCATCTTTTGCACCGTCCTCCAGTAGTGTAGAATTGCTCTTCATTGTACATTACAATATGAGAGAAACCTCAAGTTACATTTGAGGGTAAACAAATTTTACAACCAGAATAATGAAGGTGAAAGGCACGACACGCAGGCCGTATTATGAATTACAACAAACACACACACATATCCAATCACATTGGGGTTTTAGGCCATAACCATGCACCATGTCATATAACATTCAAAATATTAATGACTAAATAAAACTGTTTATTATGATCATAAGCAAAATATGAGCCGCAACGCCCCTTGCGGGGGATTCGGGGGCAGCGCCCCGAAGCTAAATTATTTTTTAGACTCGTTGAATGAGTCGCTGCCCATACTGTTCATCATGATGAACCCAAGACCACCCGATCGGTACCATCAGATCTGCACCATCAGATTGGTACGATCTGATCTGATCAGTCCGATCAGCACCATCAGATTGATGCCATCAGATCTGATCAGTCCGATTAGCTCCGCCTTTGCGACACCATCAGATCGGTACCATCAGATTGGTACGATCTGATCTGATCAGTCCGATCTGCACCATCAGATTGATGCCATCAGATCTGATCAGTCCGATCATCTCATGATCAACATGCAGATCATAATAAAAAGTTCTAAGTTTTATCACATAAAACTAAAAACGAGTGTGCTTTCGCAAGTGGCTCTGATACCACTGTAGGGATCTATATGCGCGAAAAACCGATTAAACCACATATATCGCAGCGGAAAACAGGATCCCTCCAGAAGATCCATGCGAAAACATACTCGTTTGACGATTCTACCTACTAGAATCGAGTTTACCTTCGATGCGTGCCCTTCGCAATCCCGACAGCAACTCTTGCCTTCAAGGTCGTCGGATCTCAGCACGATCAGTGTGTTCGCGCCTCTAAGGTATCCACACGAACACTGAAATGGAGTAGAACCGAACTGTGGTGCTAGCCACAAAGTAAGGTTCGGCCAAGGGAAGAAGAAGAGAGGAAGAGCAAGAGCAAGAGCAACCAACAACCCTTCATCAAGAGCCTCTCACCCTCTTTTATAGCCCATCATGGATGAAGGGGAAATTAATATAATATTAATTCCGAAATTAATATTTTATTAATTCCAATGCATCTCATGCAAAAGATCTTTCTCCTCTTTTAATGAAAGATCATGCATCTCATGCATGGCAATCTTTCTCTTCTTTTAAGGAAGATAATGCAGCTTTTAATTATCATGCATCCCATGCATGATAGCCTTTAATCAAATTCAAATTTTGTCTTGTGTGACTTGAGTCCAACTCGAGTCTCACACAATCTGAGCTGACTTGAGTCCAACTCGAGTCTAACTCGAGTCCAGCTCAATCTGAATTGACACTAAGGGCTAATTTTAACACAGCAGTTGCTGCAGAACTTCATGGAGCTGCAGTTCTGCTCAGACTTAATGCGGATTGGGACTGGTTCATCACATTGAGTGCTTCGGATTATCCACTTGTGACTCAGGATGGTGAGTTCTTATTGTTTCAACCAAACTAGCTGATATTATAATGTTTATCTTCTGTAATATTGATATTCACTGATTTGTGAGTCATTATATACCATCTGTTGCATTTCAATCACAATAAATATAAGGTTTGCTGTTTTCCCCTAGAACACTGTTAGTCCAGCCAGAGTATATATTGCCTGGCGCATGAACTGATGGCATGTCCATTCCTTATGTGTATGTCATGAATAAACTGCTGATTTCTCTCTTGCAACTAAAATGAAGACTCAGTTCCATGGTGACTGAGTATTGTTATTTTTTTGTGTTCTGAGATTATGCTTGTCTTAATGGTCTTGTGTGACTAAATGATATATGATTTACATAGTGACTTATGGTTTTTGATGATGAATGAGTTTGGCTCATTGTCACGCCCTGGGAGACGGCTGTCCGAGAAATTTCGGCAGCATCTCCCCTGTAACAATTCATTTTCCCTGAACACAAGTATATCCTAAGGCCTCCATGGCCACCATAAGGCCTACACGGCCTATCCATACTACAAAATATGGAGTTATACAAGTAAACAAAAGTAAAGGTGACTCACTTGGCCACTTACACATCTTACACATGCATATCAAAGATAACACATACTAACTATGAAATAAAGGTCCACACCCAGTAAATATGATATGCACCCCAAAAATCGAACAGGTCCAACAAAATCCATACGACATAGATCAAGTCCTGACACAATGACTAAAAGCATAGCAAAAAAATCAAAAAGGGTTGAAGTCAACTCGACAGGGGGACTAGTCGCTCGGCTCTCCAGACAGACGTCATCCTGAAAATAATGAAAACAATGGAGTGAGTTCAAGGAACTCAGCGGATATCTAACAGATATGTACAACAAACTAACTAGCAGTAATAGTCATGTGAGTACAGTAAGAAAATGCACAACTGAACTACTGAAAACTATAATACCAGAATCATCTACCTCGATACAACGGCACAAACCATATAATAAATGCAAGGTGTCAAACCAAATGCATAAGGCCTCCTGTATGTGCATGTCAAACATATGCAGCAAATAAATGCAGCAAGCAATAATAAATGCAACCCATGCAGTATGCACATGATGCAATGACATGGTCACCCCTGACATCAGTCAGCCACCGTCACAGACAATCGTGAGGTTGAATGGGTAGGGCTATGACAACTGTGCACTCTGCCATCACTGCTCCTGCATGACCGAGTGGACAGGATGCTGGCGGAGTACACCTATCCTCCTACCCCAAGTCATATGGGGGAGCAAAGCTCTCATCTCCTCGTCTCATAGTACGAAGGAGGGATCCCTGTAATGCTACCACGCTACGACACCGCTACCTCTGGTGCGGCCGAGCGGAGCCCTGACAGAGCAATTGTACACACCCTTCTGATGTACCACTAACCTGTGAGTGGCAGTATGTGCAGATCATGTAACTAGCGACGGGCTCAGACTACAAAGGAGCCGATGATCGCTAGCATGCAATCATGCAAGGATGGTGCATGACACTAATGCATGTAAAACGACCAATCTATGCCAGTAAAGAACCAGTATATCACTACATATATGCAATATGGCAAGTAAACAAGTAGCAGGTAGAGAGACATACACTATGACTATGTAGTGATATATCAGGGCAGTTGTAAAAACATGAAAATTACTACTAGCAATAGCAGAAATCATACACATCAAAAGACATATCTAAAAGATAAGTCGAGATACCCGCTTTCCGAAAGTAGTCCGTATCTGCACAGAAATTCTCCGAGTGCAACAGGATCAACAAATCAAGGTCCTGCACAATAAAACATTCTCTAGATATAATATTTTTATTAAACTTCCTTCAAGGAAAATCCTAGTCGATTCTAAGGTTGCTCTAATCCAATTAAATTCCAATTAACACAACTCGATTATTTTAATTTAAGCTAACCTCATTCCAAATCAACCTAATCCTTCTTTACTTAACCGGATTTAAGCTCTAAAACAAATCCAATTAATTTTAATTTATTACATGCCACTTACACTCAAAGCTAATTTCATTTCATACCAAACCCACCTAAGTCAACACCTAGTTAACTTTTAACCTTAAGTTAACTCTAATTAAATCTTGATTACCATTTCAAGATCCTAATTCGAAACCTAATCTAATATGTAAATCATTTTAACAAATCAATCTTAACTTCTCAACCGAACAACTTTAAACTATGATCAATTTATACAAGTAAGCATTGAGGATAAATTCTAAAGCTTTATAACTCATGTGCCATATTCTGAAACATGTGAAGCCAAAGTCTAATTCGGTATTATAAAAAAAAATTTATCTTGAAGGAGGGATTAAGTCATGGTTACGGTAAACATACACCCAACTAAGAGTGCCCCACTACAGACCATCTTGCACAGACCTAGCTTCAACCGAAACCCTAAACAGTACAACCAAACCTCAACAGCAACCTTCCAATAAAACAGTAAACAGAATAGGGCTCAAATTCAAAAAATCACTATCCCATTCCTTACCGAAACCTAATTAAATAGGAATTAACCAGGCTCAAGAATGTTTACCTCCGATTAGAACCCTAGAATCAAGCTTCGGTTTGGTGGCGGCAAGGCTATCATTCGGGCGGCCACCGAAACAGAGGAGGAAGAAGAATTAGGTAGCGGCGGCTATGACATCCAGCACACAGAAGTGGGAGCTAGGGTTGCTTCTTTGGCGAGGAGAGCAGAGAAGGTCGGTGGCTGAGGTCTTCTCTAAGCGAGTAGGCGTCGGACTTCGGCAAGGGAAGGCGGCGGCGCGGACTCCGACAAGGGAAGGCGGCGGCACTGCTGGTCTTCTCCACGCGGCGGCGGTGAAGGCGGTAGCGGAGCGGCGTCAATCGCGGCAGGCGGTGAAGATAAGATGCGGCGCGAGCAGGGAGGGGAGAAGAGATGTGACGCGAGCAGGGAGGGGAGAAGAGATGCGGCGCCAGCAATCGGTGGAGAAAAGCCGCGATTTCCCGTTTTAAAGAGGAGCTACAGTAACCAAGCCAGTTTAATCTTAATCGGCGCCATTAACTAGGTTTACTGGCTAAACCAACTTAAAAACCTCCTAGGGTTTATTATAACGATTGAACCATTACTGTAGCAAATAGATTCAATCTTGGTTCGCTTGGTTTCTAACCAAACGACCTCGGATTTGACTCAAACTAATTTTGTTGGATTCGTCTTCGCAAGACGAATCTTTTCATCCATTTTATTTTATCAAAATCTCTTCCATAATGGACCAAACCAAGTTGATTCGATTTAGTTCAATACTGAACTTATATGTATATGTATATATATATATATATATATATATATATATATATATATATATTTCACGTATATTACATTCTCCCCTACTAATAAAAATTTGGTCCCCAAATTTCCTACTTATGTAGTATAGTGCAAAATACCATAATTCCAATTATCGATTCTCCATAGCACTAACTCTTAACTCTCCCTTTACCTACCACACATAGGCTGCTAAACTTGATGACGTGTTAGGAAGCAACACTCTGAGAAAGTTTTCAATGGACTTGTACTCAAAGATCCGGTTGGAGTCCTCTTGTCAGGCTTAAGGAGTTACAACTTCGATTCCATGCCTTGTAGATAGGTTTCTTTTCATCAAGCTTAAAGATACTAAACTTCAACTCCCTGCCATGGAGTCTTGAATGCCTTTCTTGACACTACAATGTCATGAGTAGTGGCCCTCAATCCACCTCTCACAAACCTCAACAGGCCTCTGATTCCTTCTCAGTCAACCATGAGGACACATGAAGAGGTTTCTCAAGCGCTATAGGCCTTATTTAGGTTACTATAGAATTAACTCTAAAAACTATCAAATTTCTCTACTTGCTCCTCGATGCCATTTGTCTTGGTTCCACTCTACCTTCTAGCTCACAATAACCACAAAGAAATTGTACAGAAAGAGTTAGGCCTCATAGATTGCAGTATTTCAACTTTTAAGTTTGTTTCATGTGTCAAGTGTAGTACCCCACCACTCAAGTTGTTGAGATTCCTGAACAAGAGTCTTATGGGATCGAGTTGTGATGTACAATTACTTGCTCCTTTTCTAGACCATTAATCCTATCCCTGTGAGCATCTTTTGCTGCTTCTCTTGTTATTTTACATTAACCAAGATAGAAATATGTATACATATGACATGGTAAAAACACTTCGGAGAGAAAAATAGATATTTCAGAATCTGTACCACAGAAATCTACAATGATAGTAGCATATGATCAATATCATATATATATTAAATGGAGTGGCTTGTTATAAAGATAGTAACCATCTTCTATACCCAGAAGAACAGTGTCCTTTTTCATCTCTTTCTCTAAACCTATAGCCTACATGCTCATTTGGATTCCTTGTATGGCCTATCAATTTATTCATTTAAATCTATTTCAAGGATAAATATTTCACTCTTAAGGATACCACAATAAATGCATTCCCAGAATTCTATTTCCAGTTTCATAATTTAATCCTACTTGAGGAGGAAAACACAATTCGATGGAATTAATTCAACTGTAATTCTCTTAAATCAACTTTAGAGCAATATAATTTGAAGTGAACAGAAAAACACAACAACAAGAACAAAGCTCCATATATATTAATTATCCCACTCACACAAGCAACAGTACTAGTGTGAGACATCTTGATATTGATCTATAGGGGTGTATCTTCATTATCTTATAGATAAGCTCATGTAAAATACGATACAATTAGAACATTACTTCATGGTAGCAAATTGAGTTCTCTTGATCTTACAAACAAAGGTTCAAATAACCAGCAAGAAAAAAATAATATATATAATAATCGAGAAGCATGATACTTGGCTCATTGGATTTAATTAGGTTCATTGTGAACCTTGATGCATAGTTCAACAGGATAGTGCGTTTGCTCATTTTGCCAAGTTTGCTAAGTTAGATACAATGTAAATTTAATTGTTCTTGATGCTGAAGCAACATTCTGAGTTGCTACTTATGATATATTGGACTACTAGAAGACCTTGTAGCTAACAAGAATAGCCTTAAAATTTATGAAAGGTTTGTGTGGACTCAAACTTTACTTCTTCCACACTTCAATATCAATTTCTATTTCAATATGGTTTTTTTTTCCAAGTAATTGTTTGTTCTTCTCATTCAGATCTTATTTGAGGAATTTATCAATTGTTGGAACAGTTATGCAACAACTAAACCCAAAACTAACAATATTAACACAAACAATAATGGATCAAGCAATAGTCAATTGATAAAACTCAAGGACTTGGATAAACACTCATTCAAGACCTTACTGAAATTCTAAGTTGAAAACTACACCAGTTATGCAAGGGAGACGACCTCAAATAGTACCACGTCTCTGCGCGAGTCACATCTATTAAAATTATTACCACAGGTATAAAACTGCTAAATAAACCATGTTACCTATTCTCGTTTGGAGATGCCCTGTCGCCGCTAGTCCCAAAACATGTGACTCCAAAACAAAAATCTGAAACACCAAAACCGAAAGGCATTGCACGCCTTTTCTCTGATACCAAAATAAATTGGTATCAAATAAACTCCAAAAATCCGTAAATACCGAAAGACTCGGAAACCTGGCTCTGATACCACTAAATTGTCACGCCCTAGCAGACGGCTGTCCGAGAAATTTCGGCTGCATCTTCCCTGTAACAATTCACTTTCCCTGAATACAAGTATATCCTAAGGCCTCCATGGCCATCATAAGGCCTACACAGCCTATCTATACTACAAAATATGGAGTTATACAAGTAAACAAAAGTAAAGGTGACTCACTTGGCCACTTACAAATCCTACACATGCATATCAAAGATAACACATACTAACTATGAAATAAAGGTCCACATCCAGTAAATATGATATGCACCCCAAAAATCGAACAGGTCCAAGAAAATCCATACGATATAGATCAAGTCCTGACACAATGACTAAAAGCATAGCAAAAAAACCAAAAAGGGTTGAAGTCAACTCGACAGGGGGACTAGCCGCTCGGCTCTCCAGACAGACGTCAACTTGAAAATAATGAAAACAACGGAGTGAGTTCAAGGAATTCAGCGGATATCTAACAGATATGTATAACAAGCTAACTAGCAGTAATAGTCATGTGAGTACAGTAAGAAAATACACAACTAAACTACTGAAAATTGTACATACCAAAATCATCTACCTCGATACAACGGCACAAACCATGTAATAAATGCAAGGTGTCAAATCAAATGCATAAGGTCTCCTGTATGTGCATGTTAAACATATGCAGCAAATAAATGCAGCAAGCAATAATAAATGCAACCCATGCAGTATGCATATGATGCAATGACATGGTCACCACTGACACCAATCAACCACCGTCATAGACAATCGTGAGGTCGAGTGGGTAGGGCTATGACAACTGTGCACTCTGCCGTCACTGCTCCTGCGTGACTGAGTGGATAGGATGCTGGCGGAGTACACCTATCC
>NC_133876.1:4145017-4150345 GCF_044706935.1 Curcuma longa | reverse complement strand
TAGTGAGAGACCTAGAGCCAATCATTTGATGATTGTTGTATGGACTCCTTGTATCATATTTCTACATTTTATAAAGGCATTTTGTGGTTATTATACTTACTTGTATTAGTGTCATATAACTAAGTATAATAATGTCCTTAAGTAGATCGTTCGTATCTATATCAATCGATTGGTTGAATCGATAGTGAGATGATATAGAGAACACTACTCTCAATGATTCCTAGTCAAGTATTAACATTCAAGGACAATGTTAGTGCGACGAGACTAGCATGTAGGTCAACACGATGACTTGATCTCACAAGTCATGGATATGAGATATCAAGTTGACACATGGGTATGCATTGGAGAATGTATACTGAATAACCCGCCATGAGAAAGTATCATGGATCGTTATATGAGTGTCATATACTTTCTCATGTGGCTATTAGTATGACTATTAGTCCTTAGACCTGAAGTCTGTTGGGATCATCCCTGTGCAATGCGCGTGTCTACACGTTTCGTAAACGTGCGCAACAGAAATTTATAGATAATTAAAACTAATATTATCACAACACACGCATGACAAATGCAGGAAATAACATGTACAAGGAATGACAGGAAATTAAAATTTTTCTGAATAACAATTATTCTACGTGCACAAATAAAATTTGCAGAATAAGAAATTATTCTAAACGTGTACCTCGTGATGACGATGTTGAGCCGTGTTGAATCAATCGAGCGATCCTCGTTCGAGTCCCGCCTCTACTGGTGATCCACGCCAAGCTCCCATCTAGACGGCTTCGGAAGCCACGAGTTGCATCATCGTCTTCGGTACTAGCCGATGATCGATGACGATCGAATCGAGAAAAGCCTTGTTCCGGAAACCACACAACAATGTGTGTTGCGATCGTTCCAGGGCTTTCTAACTATTATCGAAAATCGTATTCCCGATGTAATTTATCGATGGTCAATCGTTAACCGTCGATTAGGACAAACAATCGGAAACTCTTTCCGATAACAATGGTGAAATAATATTCCGACAACGATTTCGTAAATCGTTTCGAGAAAAGAAAACAAAACACATTTCTTCTTTCTTCTCCCGTACAACCACGGAATACAATTTCTTCCATACAAACAAACATGAAACTATCTCCCACATCAAGCTCTCTCTGGCAGTGAGCTCCTCTGTTCCAGTCGTGCTCAGGCAAAGAGATGGCGTCAGGCAAAGATACGCATCGGGCACTGTGCTTTAGTGAAGAAGGAACAACACCAGCAGGATCTCGTGAACCAGCCATCAGCCACACTCGAGCCAAGGCTCCGGACAGCAGCTCACATGCGGACGAGAAGCCAGAAACACCGGCAGCACACGGAAGAAGAAGGAACTCACCGGCAGTAGCTATGATTCTACTTCGGTGCCTTTAGGAAGAAGCACGAACAGGGAACCACACACGGCCAGCTAGACTTCTTCGGCGTCCGGCGAACAAAGGGAGAGCAGAGGAAGTTGTCGCGGTCGACGACACCAAGGAGAGAGGAAGGTAAGATGATCAATATCATCTCCAATGCTTGGGTTTCTCACTTAAGGGGAAAACAAACCCTTGGCAGCTTCTTTGGTGGCTGGCGAACAGGGAAGAGCAGAGGAGGTTCTTGCCTTGGCAACTTCTTTGGTGGCCGGCGAACAGGAAAGAGCAGAGGAGGTTCTTGCTGTCACCAACACCAAGAAGAGAGGAGAAGAAGAAGATCCATCTCAGCTCCATTGCTAGGGTTCCTTGCTTAAGGGAAAACAAGACCCATGGCCGCCGCACCACGCAGAAAAAGTGAAAGAGGAGAAGAACGCACGAAGGAGATGTACAGCGCCTCCCTTCGTGTGGTTTTTCCTTTTAAACGAGAAGCTACCGCTCCTTGTTACTGTAGCCGAAACCTAATAGGGTTTGCTGCTGAACCGGTTTTGGAATAAACCCAAAACATGGCTAAACTCCTAAACCGGGTTCACACTGCAGCAAACCGAATCAGACCGGGTTCATCTTTGGTTCGCATGGTTCACTAACCAAACGAACTCTGATTTGACCCAAACTAATTTTATTTGATTTGTCTTCACAAGACGAAGCTTCTCATCTCTTCCATTTTTCCAAAACCTCTTCCAACATGAACCAAACCAAGTTGGTTCAATTTGGTTCAAAATTGAATCGTTTGGTTCACTAACCAAACGACCTCTAATTTGAACGAAATTAATTTCGTTCGTTTCATCTTTGTAAAACAAGTTCCATCATATTGTCTTTTCTCCAATATGACCAGACTTTATTTCTCTCGTTCTGAGAATCCAATTCTCAAACTCATTTTAAGTCATTCGGAGAACTTGTAGTGCGTGTGACCCAATAGGTTTCCGGTTATGTTGGTCGTCCGTAATTAACCATTAATTATAGAAAAATCATGAGTGACACCTAGTAGTATATCATGATCCCTAATTAATCGAAAAATCAACAATTGATTCCAGAATATCTTCTAAACCTTTCAACAGCTAAATTGAATCGTGTCTCGTTCCTTTCACCATCATATACCCGCTTGGTTCAGGACATGGTCTATGTGTCGGTCCCCACTAGGCTGACTACGTCACACCTAGCCCAAGCTGCTTTCTTGTCCTGTGGATTCAAGTTACTCGTACACGTATCCAAGAGTACCATACTCTTAACATGTAATGCTTTGGCCAAAGACTTTTAGTAACAATTCTGACAAGCGGCCGCAGGGTATACGTCTCATTTTCATGGAGCGGTGAATCCTCTGTGGGCTATTCAAACACATTCGGACACTTCGACTTATACCCAATCATCTCGGATCCACACCTCCTCGGAGATGCTTACTTAAGATGTCAAAGTATAAGCTTCCTTGACCAAGGTGACTTGAATACCGCAAGTCAAAGGAAACTCGCACTTAAGCTGCATTGAGATCTTCATTGACATATGAATCGAACCATATGAAGTCTCAAGACAGGTCACTCCAATGAACTGGTTACCTTTAACCAGCATCCACATTTAACTCTCAACATCTAGTGTTGACAGCAATGAGATCAGCTGCTTGGCTAACCAAGGGGTTTAAAACGTGCTAGTCTCGACAGAATCGATGACGTCCGTGCTCATCAATTCCTTGACTAGGGATAATTTCAATACGCTCATAATTGCACATGTAGAGATGCTCACGAGTTGTGATCCAATCACAAATTCTCTCATGCTATGAATCGTATTGCAGGACATTCAGTATTCGAGTTTAAGATCCGATCAAACTCATATGGAATGTGCACTCAAATAGTGAATTGCTATTTATCTAATAAATAGTATAACCGTAAGGCGATTGCCTTAGGACACCTCTCAACTCTAACAAAGTCACCATGGTTCCCTACATAAGGAGTTACTTACTTTGGCTTCGTCAAACGTCACCCGTAACTGGGTGGACTATAAAGGCGATTACTGGGTATGTATCAAATTATGCGGAGGGATGTGAGTGATGTAGATGGAATCTATCCCTCCCATATAACGGGAGTGATATCATAGTTCTTGATAGAGTAAGACTACTAAAGAGCATGACCTTGCCCAAATGAGTCAACATGTGATGTTGAGCTCGTTTGATTGTAGTGAGTCTACTTGGAGTTCAAGACATAGATTGATTAGAGGATGACACGGTCTATGCCTCGGTTTGATCAATCATGATATCAAGGATAGAAGGACATTGTCACATATTGTGAAGAGTCACAATTAATAGTCACAATGGTGATGTTGGATCTCAACATTCTTGTAACTTGGGTAGTAGTGATGTGTTGCTAGATACCGCTCACTACTTATGCACCTAAATGAGTTTAGGGCATTACCAACGTTACAAGAACCTATAGGGTCACACACAAAGGACAATTAGGTGGAAATTAGGTTCATATGATGAACCAAGAGGATTAGATTCATGTGATGAATCAAGTTGGGTTAAGTGTAATCCAAACTAGACTAGTGGAGTTGATTTGATCAACTTTGGGAGATTAGAAGTCAAGTTTGACTTGACTTGAGAAGGAGAATTTTGGGAGTCAAGTTTGACTTGACTTTGTGCCATGTCATCATAAATGTTGACATGACTTTGTGCCATGTCATCATCTATGTTGACTTGACTTATGCCACCTCTTGGTCAATGCTTGACTTGACCATTTGACTTTGATGTGAGGTGGCATAAGAGGTGACCAATGATGATGCTCCACATCATCATGGATGCCACATCATGGGGGTTACAATAGGAGTTTGTAACCTAAGGCTTGAATGACTTTAATGAGATTAATTAGCTTTAAAGTGCCTTGATGTGACAAGCCACAAAAAGAATGAAAAAATGGTTTTTTTTTCATTCTAAAGGAAAACTCAACGTGAATGGTTTTCTCATCCTCCTCCTCTCTTGGTTTTCTCTGTTAGTGAGAGCCCTAGAGCCAATCATTTGATGATTGTTGTATGGACTTCATGTATCATATTTCTACATTTTATAAAGGCATTTCATTTTGATTATTATACTTACTTGTATTGGTGCCAAATAACTAAGTATAGTAATGTCCTTGAGTAGTAGGTTCATATCTATATCAATCGATTGGTTGAATCGATAGTGAGATGATATAGAGAACACTACTCTAAAGCATTCCTAGTCAAGTATTAACATTCAAGGACAATGTAAATACGTTGAGACTAGCATGTAGGTCAACATGATGACTTGATCTCACAAGTCATGGATATGAGTTATCAAGTTGACACATGGGTATGCATTGGAGAATGTATACTGAATGACCCGCCATGAGAAAGTATCATGGATCGTTATATGAGTGTCATATACTTTCTCATGTGGCTATTAGTATGACTATTAGTCCTTAGACCTGAAGTCTGTTGGGGAAAGGAGGAATCACACCCTATTAGATATGGTACGTGTTGGGATGTATACTAGAATCCTAGCTATGTAAATAAATATTCTGAAATGAGAATCACATTTGGTCAATATTATGCAAGTGTCCATTTAATCTATACTGTAGATTAACATGGTGTGCAGAGTCACACACAGAAGACCATGTTATCAGTCCCTTATAGATTATAAACAGTGTACACTGTTGGCATTCTGGATCTCCGTCCTATGTTCCGAATTCTACCCACTCTGAGAAGTGTAGAACTCCACAGGATAAAAATTTTATAACAGGATCAATTGACAAAGTCTACAAAAGACCAAGTCAATCGATCCTCAGGATCCCCGATTCCTAAATTACTTGCTACGGTTTTAATCTAACAATTCTACTACGATTTAAAATGCGGAAACTAAATCATACCAGAACCTTGTAGATAACCTCAAAAC
>NC_133876.1:4127180-4144970 GCF_044706935.1 Curcuma longa | reverse complement strand
AATGTGCTTCCATGCTTATGTGTGTGTACTATGTGATATAATGTTATGCTTGAAAGAAGTGGCGACATTGATTTTTGGTGAGTAGGAAAGGAGCTTACTAAGCCTTGTGCTTATAGTTTTCTTTCTTATGTTGCAGAGTCAAATAGAAGTCACTAAGCAATGGGAGGCAGCAGGAAAGGGCTGAGAGTGATGTGTGTGTTGGTGACGTGACAGATGTTCTTGGCAATAAGAAATTTTATACTTGCATGTTGAATATTTGGATTGTTTTGAATGTTTGGTTTAAAGAATGTGATATGCTAAGATGTTTTTAATTAGAACATAATATCTAGACAAAACATGCATGATAAGTTTTTATTTATCACATATGAAATCACTGCCATGTTATAGGTTTTTATGTTTCCGCTGCGAAGTTTTATGGTTTTTCGTATGTGTTTAATTGTATGAATGAATGAAAGCAAACTGTAGCGTCCGTCATGGGCCCTATGTAAGGGCGGGCATTACACTCACAGGCACGGTCGTGCCATCATCCCCCTTCAGCAGCAGACAAGGCCGTGTCTACCAGACACGGCCGTGCGGTCAGAACAGAATACAGCCAAGGTTTGGCCGTGCCTCACAAGCACGGTCGTGCCTCCATACAGAAGACCAGCTGCTGTTGGTCGTGCCCACAAGGCACGATCGTGTTTCTCATCGAGGAGTCCTTGCTGTTGGTCCTCCTACACGGCCGTGCCCTGCAAAAACTGAAGAAATGGGCTTTGGTCGTGCCTCAGAGGCACGGCCGTGCCTTACCAACAGAGACACCACTGCTTCTGGTCGTGCCCCTAAACAGAGCCTTCACGGCTTCTGGCCGTGCCTCCCAGGCACGGCCGTGTGGACGAAGGCGTGTCTGACCTTGGGTTGTAGCTATAAATAGATATTTTGGGACCCTAGCAAAGGGGGGAGACTTTTGGAGAGCCACCGGAGCTATTCTTGAGCCACCAAAGCCTATTCCGGAGCGAGATTCGATGATCCATCCACCGATCCGGCTGCTCCATCCCATCTACGAAGAGTTCACAGTCCGAGGAAGAAGAAAACCATTGATAAGTCCTGTTTTCTTGCATTTCTTGTGTAATCTTTGGAATAGGATGTATTCTCTTTATTCTTTCTTGTATTGTGCTCTCTCCGATATGGAGTAGTTCCCTAGATTCTAAGATGTAGGATAAATCAGGTGTATTGGATGATTATTGCTTGGATTTGTTAATCTACCGTTTCTATGATTTGATTGTCTATTGCCTTGTGGATTTATGCTTGTGTTGTGAATGATGAAATGCTTGTGTATGAATCTATGAGGGTAGAGATTAATTGTGATTTGAGGAATCATTAGGTCGTACACCGGGGCGCTTCGTGACAGGAAGAAAGCCTTGAACCGGGCGAGTTTCCGTGGGGTTTCTTAAATCATAATTAGTTTCTATGAGGGATAGTTAGCGGTTATTCATTGTTGGAGAGAGGTCCGTAAAAAAGATATCCTGTGACAGGGCATAGGATTTTAGTAGCATTCTGGGGTGCCTGTGTGACACAAGAAAGCCTTGAACCGGGCTATCTAGAATCACCTTGATCTAACAATGATGACGTAAGAACACCAATGGTTTATTCCGAGGATACCTGACGAGGTCTAATTGGATATATTGGTTAGCATCCCTACAATTGTACAATTATTGAGGAAAGGTAGAGGATCAAAGTCAATCAATCAATACTCTAAGGAGTCCGAAGTCCTAGGATCACTTCACATCATTTGACACAGTCGTTTCTTTTCTCTGAATTCAGGATTAAGTACTCTAGAGTGCTCCCTTCTCCCCCACAACAACTCATACTCATTTTCTCTCCCACCTTTTTGTGATAAATCTAGTAAGTAATTCCACGGTCCCTGTTGGATCAATATTTTTTTATTACTTGACGACACCCGTATACTTGCGGGGGCCTATCAAAACCCAAAGGTGGGGTGCCCAGAGGAAGGAACCTGCTTCCACTGCGGTGAGATCAGACACTGGAAGAGGAACTGTAAAGTATATCTGGAGGATCTAAAGAAGAAGAGAAGTGAGACTTCTGCTTCAGGTATATTTGTTATAGAAGTCAACATGTCTACTTCTTCTTTATGGGTATTAGATATCGGTTGCGCATCTCACATTTGTACGAATGTGCAGGGCCTTCGAAGAACTAGAGCGTTGACGAAGGGTGAAGTGGACCTATATGTTGGCAATGGAGCAAGGGTTGCTGCTGTTGCTGTAGGGACTTATCTAATGTCTTTGTCCACTGGGCTTGTATTAGAACTGGATGAATGTTATTATGTGCCTGCTTTAACAAAGAACATTGTTTCTGTTTCTTGTTTGGACAAGAAAATTTTTTCATTTATAATATTGTTCAATTTATTTAAATGAAATGTTCTATTGTAGTGCACCCCTATCTATAACATAAGTACCAAGAGGTTCAAGTCAAATGAGTTGAACCCAACCTACCTTTGGCATTGTCGCTTAGGACATATAAATGAGAGTCGCCTATCCCAGCTCCATAAGGATGGATTGCTGGACTCATTTGATTTTGAATCATATGAGACATGTGAGTCATGCCTTCTAGGCAAGATGACCAAGACTCCATTTAGTGGACAAGGTGAAAGAGCAACAGATTTGTTAGGACTCATACATAGTGATGTATGTGGCCCTTTCAATGTTGCAGCTAGAGGTGGTTATAGGTACTTCATTACATTTACTGATGATTTCAATACCTTAGCCGAGAGTTTAGTGACTATCTAGCTGAGTGTGGGATTTTATCCCAACTCACTCCTCCTGGAACACCACAGTGGAATGGTATATCCGAAAGGAGGAATCATACCCTATTAGATATGGTATGATCCATGATGAGTCGCGCAGATCTTTCTATATAATTTTGGGGATATGTGTTAGTGCAAGATGCACTAAGATCTTGCCTAGTGTTTCGATGTTTGACAATACACCTAAGTCTGGTCAGTTTGACCAAGGGTTGATCCAAACAGGACCTGATGTTTGGATGTGTGGAAGTGAGCAAGAAGACCTAGTCGGTTAGACTAGGTAGTGGAAGTCCTGATCTGAACGATTGGGCAAGGAAGTCCTGGTGAGTGAAGTTGGGCAAGGGAAAGTCCTAGTTGTAGGTTAGGCAAAGGGAAGTCCTGATTTGGAGGATCAGGCGAAAGTCTTGGCAGAGTCCTGAGTGCACCAGGTGAAGTCTGGGCTGGTCTAGGTGACCGAGTCGCAGCAGAAGTCTGGGCTGGTCTAGGTGACCGAGTCGCAGAGAAGTCTGGGCTAGTCTAGGTGACCGAGTCGCAGCAGAAGTCTGGGTTGGTTAGAGAGAACCGAAACGCAACAAAAATCCTGGGGGCTAGGACAGAGCCGAGCACAAGTCCAACAAGTCTGGAGGACTTGGTTGGCATGAATTCTCCATAATGGAGTGTGTTAGGCTAACCCAAGATTTCGGTAGAAATCTGAAGTTAGACCCACTAGGTAAGACTTTAGGTCGTTGTATTTACTTGCTTGAATGCTTGTCTTGCAGGAACCAGGAGCTGGAAGCAAGAGGAAAAAGCAGAGGTGAAGCGAGTAAAGTCAACGCAAAGTCAAGCTCAAAGTCAACTCTGGTCAAACCGGAGTTGAGTCGACTCAGATCGGGTTTTGAGTCGACTTGGCACTGGAGTCGACTCAGATCGGGTTTTGAGTCGACTCAGGATGACGCAGAGTCAAGAAGTTATACTACAACAAATTTGACTTTCCGCAGCGCGCAATTAAGCTATCCGCAGCGCACATTGCATGCGACATAACTCCAAGCTGTTGAAAGTTATAATTCATCAGCAGCGCGCAGGGCGCGCGCTGTGAAAAGTTGCATCCACAGCAGGCGGGCGCGCGCTGTGGAAAGTTACATCCGCAGCACGCGGGCGCGCGTTGCAGAAAGTTGCATCCGCAGCACACGGGCGCGCGCTGCGGATGTAATTTTCCACAGCGCACGCCCCGCGCGCTGCGGATAATTATATTTTTAAGATATAATATACCTATATACACAAATATAATACAAATACAAATAATATAACATGCTCAAAGCTATAATATTTATAATCCAATACACAAATACCACATACAAATTAGAGCTCAAACAATGTACATATATATCAGAGATAATCATCTACATTTAGTTAGATAAAATAATCCAAATAAAAATTTATCTTTACTACAAACAGTATATGATCAAATCTATATCAGTAAGACAAAACTATAAACATTGATGCCAAGCGACTGTGTTTCCTATTGCATCCTCAAGAAAAAACATCTCTTCGTTTGGTCGAATTAGCTCCACCTTCTCCACAAAGACTCTATCAATCCAAACTTTCCAATAAGATCCACCAAGAGGAACGTGATGTACTTTTGCTTTTAGATCCGTGAATGCAATTCGACCTTCTGCAACAACTCCATCAACAGACTAATGATATCTCCAGCACTCACATTCTTTAGTTTTGACTATATAACAATAAAAAGTAATTAATGATCAAATAAATTTTTATAATAAAGCATGCTATAAATAATAAACAAAAGTATAATATTGTATTAAGATAGTTACCTGAGCTGCAGCATTGCTATCGCCACCAATATAATTTTCAATACCGCTACCAATGCCACCACTAGCAACCTAATTTTACAAACAAATTAGTTATTGTTAGTCTAATACAGAAGAAATAGGCCTTCTATAGGGAAAATAAATTAGCTAGTACAGCAGAAAATATTAGTTATTATGGTTTTTTGAACAGATACAACTATGGATTTCCAAAGAAACATTAATAAGGAGAGAAAGCTGAATCATGTTTCCATTCGGAGTATTTGTAGCACAATCCAAGTTTTCATTCAAGAAACATATGATGATCACACAATTCCACTCTCCATTTTAACAATTCACCCTTTATCTTTCGTAATGTATCATCTTGCTGTAAAGTTAAGATATCTAAAACCATTGTTTAGGGTAAGGAACTTTCTGCAATTAACTAATGAGGCATCATAAAAAAATCAATACAGGATCATGTAAAATTATATAGTTTTTTCTGTAAAATTATACAGGACCATGAGAGCTGCAACATTATAAATACTATGAGAAACAGAAGGTCTAAGCAGGACCTTAGCAGTCTTGCAAAGAGAGGGGAAACAACTCAAATTTGATGATGGAAAAAACAAACAAGTTATTGCAAGTAATGGCGAGAGGAGATTAATGAAGATCTTGCATCAAATTCAAAAATAGAAAAAGATCCTTGTACAACTTGGTTTAAGAGGAATAACTGATGGGGGTAAACTTAATCATCAGTTTCTCAATCAAAAGAACTTCAGAGCATGCAGAAGCTTCTGGTGTGCGCAATTATGCTTCAAGTCTTGCGACTTCCTTCTGCAGCTGTTTAACCAACTGTTTTTCTGAAACAACCTGATTGAACAAAAAAATCACAACATTTAGAAGGAAAAGCGTATGCACTCAAACAGATGCCAAACAAGTATCGTAAGTGTCAATCTTTGTACCACATTCACTTGTGCCGTGTTCGTTACTTCCTTAGAACAAGTTGCAAAAAATAATGTATTTCGAGATTGTTCCACGTGAGCTACCGCTGGACTCATAGTGCAAATTATAGCAGTCCTTGCATTCCCTCCTAGAGAGCTTTGCAATATACGCGTCAGCTTTGAATTTCTATATGGAATATGAACACCTCTTTTCCCTTGACTGCACTGCAAAAAAGATATTTACATCAAATCCTCAACCCTGTCTAACATTGATTTGCTATAACCATTATTGAGACAATTACTTTTATTTGTGCGGCGCACAAATCCTCTGACCATAGCTATTATCAAGTAGGCAGAACCAAAGTGCAAGAAAGAGCTTGAAGTAAAAAAGTACTAAAATGCGTGCTTATGAAAATGCAGACCCAAAAAGGGTTTTCTTATTGTCTTGTGTATGCGGACATGTGATTGTCAATGAGCAATACTTCCAGTTCACGTGAGGAGTTATAATTATAATGCTCACCTAGAGTTTCTCATCAATTATGAACAGGGTCATTTGACTTGTAAGTTGGATTTCAGTTTACAACTGAAGATATCACCTACTATAACTCTCCGCTAGCCAAATCATGATCACAGTTTTCTGCTAAAATACTGAATTTGCACTTTTTGGAGAAAGTAATGCTTTTATTGTTTCGAGCTAGTAAGTAAATGCCATTTTTCTCAACTATATATGCAACTTTCCATTTCCAATTACCTAATACATTGGCATACCAAGTAAGCAGTATAGATTTTCGCAACCATTCAGTTGCAGCCAAATCACTGACAGAAAGTTATGTGTGCTTCTTTATGTTCTTTATCACTTCTACAATCTTAGAAACATAAGTACAAGTTTCACACCATAGGCTGTCATTTTCCTTGAAAAGATTAATCATCAGAAGACAAGGCGATTAGGTCTACATAATTAGTAAACTGTAATGCTAACAAACTTGAAGTAGAAAATTATGAGGAAGCACTACCTCAAGGTTCTGATAACTGTTGTAAGATTCAACAGGCTACGATTTATATGGCACCCTTCTTTGAGCCTAGCACCACTTGCATGGATTTGTCCGGCTCTCTCACTTCCTGCAAGGTCCACAAAATTCTGCAAGAGCGAAATTCTGAGCACAATATCTAATAACATAGGACATATCCATCAATTAAGGTAAAAATAACTCACCAGGTTTGTGACAAAAGACTTGACACAGTCTGAATTCTCACGCATAACACTTTCCACTATCTACGGAACGAAAAGTGCATCAGAATGTAGGAATTCTATCTAGGAATTAGACATGTAGGTTAATTCCTCAGAGCATATCCAACCTCGAGCATGATCGGAGGGAGGTGCCGCTCTAGGAGCATCAATCAAATGAAATTAAAAGATTCAATCTGATGAGAAAAACAAAGAAGAGATCAAAGATAGTTACCAACTATGATATTGATCTGCCGAAAGAAACAAACCCTAGATAGACTCGAAAAGAATGAGGCGGCGTTGGCGATGGCTGGATGCTCTACTTCGTAGTCGGATGCAAGGACTCGTCTGTCGAGTCTTGCGCTAGGCCGAAGGTGGAGGCGAGTTGCCGGAGACGGAGGGGCAGAAGGCAACGACATTGGCTACGAGCGACGGCGACGCTGGCTCTAGGCGTGAGACGGCGCGGTGCATCGCGGGAGCAAGCGGAGCCGCGCGGGTGACCCGAGAGAGAAGAGCGAGGGAGGAGGAGAAGAGGAGAGAAAGGGAGAAGGGAGAAGAGGTGGGCGGCGGTATAGAGAGGAGGCGGTGTGGGTGTTGTGCGCACGAAGGGGGAAAACGAGAGACCTAGCCGAGCACGAGCGGAGAAAATAATAGCTTTTTAATATTTTTAAATATTTGTAACAGCTTATATCCCTTCACGGTGTTAATAATATTTTTTAATCACTTTTTACAGCGTATAATTTTTGCACGCTGCGAAAAATGATATTCACAACGCACTAGTATTTGTGCGCTGTTAATTATAAAATATAAAATATTATCCGTAGCGCACTTGATTAGGCGTGCTGTAAAAATTATTATTAACAGCACACTATAATTGTGCGCTGTTGATGACGTGCTGCGAAAAGTCAAATTTGTTGTAGTGAATATTTCAAAAGTGCCTAAGGTCATCATTGGTTGAAACTCATTAACCCTATAGTGTTCAGAATTTTAAAATTATATGGTCTGAACTAAAAATCCTTTGGTGGTATTGGTAAGTATGATAAGTCTCTAAACCTGTTAATAAGCTTATGTCAAATTATCTTAATGTTGTAAAGATTTTAAAACCCCTTATCCCTCAATTTAGGCTATGAAATCTAAGTCTAAGAGCGTGGTTATACTCAAGTAGCTACAAGGAGTGCAATGAGTTTGGTTTGAAGTATTTTGGTCAAAACTTGCTGATAACCTTAAAAATCTTAGAATCACTTTAAATCAATACCATTATATTATTAGGAGTCTCTTGAATATAATCATTCCGAAAGACATGGATTGGAGTATTAAGATTAGGATATTAAATTTGAGACACCTCATAAACACTTTAAATCAAATTCATTGTACTCTTTATAATTATAGATTTTTGATAGTCGCTTAGTGCTGTAGATTGGAGTCCACTGATGGAGCAAAGAAAATTTAGTAGTTGATTGTGACAATTGAATGTAGCAGTCGATTGTCAATGTAGTAGTCGATTATTGTTGTATCACGAGTCGACTGCTAATAAAGGAAGAGTATAATGAGAAATAAGTATGTGTTTTGATAAATATGAATTTGAGAATTTGGGAAAGTTTACTTTATGGTTGAGTAAATTATTGTTCTTTCAAAATTTACTAAAATAATATTTCATCTCTAATTTGATTTTTATCTATAATTTAATTCTCAAAATATTCTTCTATTTTAGTATAATTTTGATTAAAATTGTATCATTTTATTTTGACTAAAGTTGTATTATCTTAGAATAATTTTAATTAAAATTTATTAAAATTACATTAAGATGTTAAATTTTAATCAAAATAGATCAAAATTATTTTAAAATAATATGATTTTATCAAAGTTATTCTAAAATAGTGCACTTTAATCAAAGAAGCCACTTCAATTAAAGTCATGGAGCAGCTGCTCGAACCTATTCATTTTCTAAGATAATTTTTTATATAGGAGTATTTTTTTAATTACATAGATAATTAAGAATTTTTTTTATTTTCTGCATATATATATATATATATATATATCAAAGTGGAATACAATAATAATCCAAACCATGGAACACCTGAGAGATTTTAGAGATCAACTTATGACACTCTATTATTCATGCACGCTTTCAACGGATGGAAGTAACACGAGCTGGCAATTATTCTACTGACATGTAATATATCAGCCATGCCATGCATATACTTGGATATATCCCACCTCGGATTCTTGAATCGAGTGGCGATCGCCATTGGGGGATCCACCCCTTCTGCACTGTGAGCAATCCATTCCCAGCGGAACTGTCAATTCCATGCCATTCCCCATCTTTCTAGCTGTAACTTGGACTATATCATCCACACCCTTAGCTAGCTTGTCCACGTTCAGAACAGTACCACTAACTCGCATCTCTTGTTTCCGTATAAAACTCCACCGAATACTCCTCGCACCTTCTCCCCTCCCCATTTCAAGCATCTAATTCTTTCTGCATACGAATTCTATTCCGAATCCTATGACTTTTAATGGAATGCTCCCGTTCTTCCCTGCAAACTTGTTGCTGCACCAAAATTCCAATGAGGAGGGGCACCGTCAGCTGCAATCCCATATGGATGCAGGATTACCCGAGATGGATCGAGGGAAAAGAACCTTGTCATTCTCGAGGGCCGAGCGCAGTGAGGAGGCGCTGAGCGTGGAGGAGAACAGTCTCTCCGACAACGGATTGGCGGCGAATGGGGAAAGAAAGAAGAGGCTGAGCTACGGAGCAGATACGGGTTTTGGAGAAGAATTTTGAGATGGGGAGGAAACTCGATACCGAGAGGAAGGCAGAGTTGGCCAGGACGCTGGGGCTGCAGCCGCGGCAGGTTGCGATTTGGTTTCAGAACCGGAGGGCGAGGTGGAAGACCAAGCAGATGGAGGAGGAGTTTGATGAGCTCAAGAGGCAGTTTGAGATCGTCAAAGAGGAGAACGGACAGTTACAAACAGAGAACAAGAGACTTCTTTCTGAGGTGATTAAAATTCATTTATTTTGTCTATGCTCAATCATTGATTCAACTGTTAGCGAGACAAGAAGATACTTATCATATATAATTGATTTATTTTTTTGGTGAATTTTTGAAGGTCAACAATATCATATAACAACTCCAACTTTCTTGATATGTTAAACAGTTGGGTGTACTTGATTGATGTTTGCAGCTTTTGGCTCTCAAAGGAAGGGAAACGACTTGTGAGCCCATCAACCTGAACAAGGAAGCACAGGCCTCTTGCAGCATCCGGATCGACGCCGACTTAGACATCTCGAGGGCATCCCAACTCCTTTTCGGTAGCTCCTCGGGCCGAGAAATTTCCAAGGAGGAGAACAGCATCCGACAAGGCAACTTCTGCAGCATGTTAGATGATCAATCAGCCTTCTGGGTGTGGTCAGAGCACAACAAGTTTCACCAACACTAAAAGTGCCGACGACGAGATATATATGAAGTTATTAATTATATTAGTTCCATGGCGTGATGTATGCTGTAAGTTCAATTTTCAGACGAAGTTTGTAGCCGAACAGTTTGGAGAATATCTACAGAAAATTCTCTCGTCGTTTGTGATAATTGTATGGTTCGTAGAGGGTAGGAAATAGTAAGTGTATCTCATTAAATGGCTTGGGATTTCAGGAGGTAGAATTAATGGCTGGCAGGGTCTCCGTTTCTGGCAAAGGGGCAGATAAAAGGAATCGAGTGGGAGAGTGGTTTGAGAGCCAGCCCAAGGACAGGGTAGAGAGAGAGGACATGTGGAGGAACAGTGGTGCGAGTGTCCATATAAGACATTATGTCTCCTTTGACAATGATATGTGCATGTTGAATTCAGTAATTGGAAAAAGTTTGATGGATGTGTTTTGGATCTAACGAATTCCATCTCATCTAAGATTTTTTGAATGATTGACCCATGACTTGTTTGTTATCAAAGAAAAGGTATCAGGCATTCGTTGCCACATTATCTAATTAACTCTTGTAAAACTCAATTATAAGTATAGGGTTTTGGAGCCTATTATCAGTGTTTTTCTTGTTGGAAGAAGAATGATAACGAGAAGAAGAATGACAGAATTGCATGAGGGATAGAATAAAATAGCAACAAGGATCAGTTGAGTTCATGAATAGATCCCCAAAAAGTGGTGTGTAAACGTGTACAAGTCATGATTGTAAGATAATCTGAATGAATGCTTGAAGTAGTTTACTCCAAATATACCACCCTCGTACTATGACTTCTTCCAACTGTGAGAGCTTGTAGTGTTGCCCTTCTACATCAGATGATATTATTTACACTATGAAGATCTAGCTCTACAAATTCACTTTTTAATAGATTTGTTAGTGATGACTAAATGATGATAATTAAAAGTATATTAATTATGATAAATAAAAAGAATGACCAATAACTTTAATTGAGGATAAATAAGTGAAATAAAAATAATAATTGGCTATATATTAAAACTAAAGAATTGAAATGAGAATTTAAAGATGAAATTAAATTAGTATGCATTTTTTATATTTGTCTATTTGACAATTTGTGTTCACTTATTATTTTTCCTTAGTCTCCAATTTTACAAACAAAAGTTTATTTTCCTTAACCTCCTGTTTTACAAACACTTATTATTAGAGATTATTATAGTTGGTTTTTGCTAGCGTATGACCTTAGATATTCTATTCATTTTGAGACATAACTCAGCAAGGGTAGGTAGTTCATGGCCTCCTTCCATCTGCAAAACTGATACCGAGACGTTTATACAGATTTGCAGTTTCATTCGATCGCAAAAGTCTTCGCCTTACTGATCTTTTTGTTTTGAAGCACTGGAGAACTTCTCTAGAATATCCATAAATAGCTCCACTCGATCCGGTTTAGCTTCCATTGCATGTACTAGACCATCAACAAACAGAGAACTAATGATAATCTCTCGATCCATAAGAAGAAAGTGTAAGGTGATAATGGAAACAACTTTGCCTCTTGACATTTTGAACTCATTAGTTACGGGGCCGTATACATACGAATGTCTCAAATGAAGCAAATCAGCAAGCTCAACCAAAAGAAGTACGTGTTTCCTAGATGAAATCCCATCACATCCTATCGTAAGCCTTTTCCAGGTCAACTTTCAACATCGTGAATCCCCTTCGATTAAGCCGCCAAGAAAACTTGATTTTACCCCAAATTAATATTATTGTTATAATATTGTTAGACTTAAGCTAAAGCACTGCTCACAAAGTAGAGTTGACCAAAAAACAAAACCTTAACATATTAAAAAACTAGAATGCTACAATTACCAAAACCAGTTTGCTTCACAAAGAAACTAAGTTTAGTTCTACACATCAAACTACCATCTATCTTGCTAATTATACAGACAGGTTAGGTTACACTTCCAAAATAAGATATCCATTCATGTTTCACTCTGCCAGCTGATGGATACCGTACGCATACAGTACATACTGCCGCAGTAATGAGGGCATGGACAGAGTCTGCAGTCAGTCAATATATCAGTTTCCTTGATATCCAAAAATCTTAGTGTTATAAGCCCCACGCTATGAGGATCAAAATGTCGTCTTCCCTTGAACGCATCAGTGATCAAAATACATGAAAATAGAAAAAGGCAAGAAACATGTCTTAGCAAATCCTGTCACCAGATGTATCCAAATGTTCCAGCATGAGGTTGATCAGAGCATGCAGATGGCTTCAGCACTAGGAATCAGAAATCTCATGTTAATGTTTCAGGAAAAGAAAAACAAAGAAAATCCAAACACAGGATTATGAACAGCTACGGAATGAATGCGAGTGTAGACCAACACAATTAAATTAAATAAAACAAGTGTCTGGGATTTGATTAACTCATCTAATTAGCTAAAACAATTCCTGAACCAAATTCGTAAATCCTGAGTTTATAATCAGGTTTAATATAGAGAATCGGGGAACTCTATTTGGATCACTGATCTTATTACAAGTGCATTGCGGGCAACTATTTGCTTCCTAAATTACAACTTTGCATATTAGATGTTGATGCACAGAGGAAAAAAAAGAGAGCTCCAGAATCATTTTTAAGAACTCAGAAAAGCATAACATTACAAATGTTGACATTATAAGACAATTGTTAGAGTCCAATGGGAAGGGAGAGACCAAAGAAAATACCAATCAGTATATAAAAAATAATTTAATTAATTTGATTATTTCTAAGAATGTATAGAGTCCAATGGAGAGAAATATTCATGTATTCCACCCCAAATATCTACGAGTTAGACAAGTAGGGCGTTGTGATGATATAATAAGAAAATTGTTAGTGTGCAATGTTAGTTGCTCGGATCTGCAACTAACAAAATGAATAAGAGGATAGATGGACCAAGTTGACGATAGTGAGCAGTGGTACTTTAATTGATGGAAAGAAGAGAGAATTGCAGTACCAATGTCCTAGGACATAACTTTAGATAGACCGCTTCAGGATATAGGTATGGTCTGATTTTGACATGACTTGAACTCCAAAAATAGCGGTTATGTAGCCCCATCTTGCCTCCATCGCCACGAAGGCTCCTATTATAGATCTTATAACTTGCAAACTAGGTTCTTTCCTGGTTCTCTACCTTCTGAGAATCTCATGCAGACCAAGTTCTTGCCTATATCTCACTTTTTACAGATCTCATGCTGAATATGTGGAGAGGATAAAACACTCTTTTGGGTATTTGATTTCTACAAATCTAGCCACAAATTTGAAAGTGCAGCAAGCATAATTGTCAAACTCATCAAATCCTGATACAGATCAACCGAGTTGGCTTGGAATAGGCAAGAGATGATCCAATTTTTCCCAATATCTCAGACACAGTACAATGGTCACCAGAAAACTGAAAATGGAAAATCACAAAGATCTTGTTGAAATTGAAAGGATTAGGAGAAAATGGTTCTTTTTCCAAAAATGGTCAATTTCTCATCAAAATTATTTTAGCTCACTGAGGAAAAGAACCTGGGTTGAAGAAAACACAACACTTTATTGCCAGTTCACGACCTGCTGGGGCCATTGGACTATTTGTTGGTGCTGCTGGAATGCTTATGAGATAGCAAGAATGAGAGAAAGAGGAGATTTGGCCTGGGGAGAAGATGGAGTGACGTGGAGGAAGTTCCAACATTGGGAGAAGACGGAACAACTAAGAAAGCTCGTTCCTGTCGTGAGCATTGCTGTTTCATTGTGATTGTGGGAGGAAAGGAGGTTAGTATATTAATAATCAATTGGCACAGCACTTTCATTGGTATAATGTAATAGGCTATTTAATAGGTACAGGTTATTTCTATCAAGTATTAGATACTAAATGGTGAGTATAATTGAGTGATGTTAATAATTGATAAGGTAAGGGTAAGAAAGGTTAGGACTAACAACTTCAGCAAAAATATACAATTTGTCATCTTAGTGACACCACACGGCCGGTGAAGGTGCTGGAATTCTGTTCTGTTCAATTTCTATTTGACAAAATTTTACAGAGACGGAACCTTTCCAAACAACCCACATGTTTGATCAGACATGTGCTTGATTAATCAAGTACATCTTGATCGAAGCATAAGATCGCTGACCTCTTGTGTTGGTATTCAAGATCTATACAAAGAAAAACTAATTACGCAACGAAATTAATAAATTAGTTACCTTTCTTCTTGAGATTATATGGATGAGTTTGTACCTGGAAACTTCTTGATCTTCTGTTGTATTCCTCTCCTCTTTTTGGACGTCGTGTGTGCGACGATCTACCAAGACAATCACCACACAAGTTGTTTTCCATTCTTCCAAACCCTTCCTCTCTTCCTTTCTTCTTCTCTCTTCCTCTCCTCTCCTCTAGGACAAGAGAAGGGCGCCGACCCTAGCAAGGAGAAGGAGCCTAAAGGGGTGTCGGCCCTAAGCAAGGAGAAGGAAGCTTGAGGTGGCGCCAGCCCTAGCAAAAGAGAAGGAAGCTTGAGGTGGCCCGACCCTAGTAAAGGAGAAGGGGAGAATTTTATGTGTTGAGAGCCGACCCTAGAAGGCAAGACAAGAAGCAAAAATTGTGTTATTTGGTCACCTCCTATTCTCCCCTTTTATAGCCTTACCGCCTTATGAATTTAGAAAAAAATTAACAGAATTAACAAAATTTTGTTGAATAAAAAAATAACATAATTCTGTTGGATAACAGAATTAACAGAAATTCTGTTAGGTGGATATGAGACTTTATATAGAGGCTACAACAGGGACATAGATGAGGAATTAGTTTAGGCCTCATGATGGTTCCTGTGTTCGGCTCGAACACCCAACTCAAGTCCATCAATAATAACTCATACCACTAAAGGGTTATTATTAAACTACCGCCCAATCCCATATTACAATATAGACTCCTTCTTATTATGAGTGCATTAATCTTTCTGTGTTTAAGATATCGTATGTCTATTAATTAAATGAGTTACTGACGTCAACTCAATTAATTAACATCTAATTCTAAGGGTAGTACCACTGAACTTTATTATCATGTCGGACTAAGTTCACCTGCAGGATTTACATGATCATCCTTTTGAGCTCCTTAAGGGGACATCATCAGCCTAAATAATTAGGATACAGATTTCTTCTATAATCAACAACACACCATATAAATAACACTATCTCCCAACTCATCGGGCCTCTTGATTTAATGAATAAATCTCACCCTTTGATAAGTTAAAGAAATAAATATTAAGTATATGTGCTTGTTATTATATTAGGATTAAGAGGATGCACATCCATAATAATAGAGGTCTTGTTCTTTTATATAGTCAGTATAAAAAGAACAACCTCAAATGGTCCTGCTCAATACACACATAGTGTACTAGTGTAATTTTATAGTTAAGATAAACTAATACCAATTACACTACAACCACTCCAATGATTTGTCCTTATCCATTTTGGTTGTAAGCTACTATTTATAATTTATAAAAAATTGATAACATGATCTTCTGTGTGACACCACACACCATGTTATCTACAATATAAATTAAGTGGACATCTGCATTAACATATATAAAGAATATAAAATATAAACATTTAACCAAAGTGATTCTCATTTCAAAATAGATGTTCATACAAAAGCTAGGTTTATAGTATATATCTCAACAATCTCCCACTTATACTAAAAGACTGATGCCATAAATGCTGCCATACATCTGATTCTCATCCCCTCAACATGCCTATCAAAAGCTCTCGCCGGAAGGGCCTTAGTGAAAGGATCTGCTAGGTTATCTGCTGATGTAATCTTGGTGATAATAACTTCTCCTCGTTTTATGATGTCTCATTTCAGGTGATACTTGCGCTCGATGTGTTTACTTGCCTTATGGGCTCGTGGTTCCTTCGAGTTTGCTATTGCATCACTGTTATCACAATAAATCATGATAACTTTGGACAAACCAGGAATCACTTCTAAGTTCATCAAGAAGTTTCTGAGTCATACAGCTTCTTTGGCTGCCTCAGAGATTGCTACATACTCAGCTTCTATGGTAGAGTCCGAAACACATTTCTACTTAATACTCCTCTATGTTATGACTCCACCTCCCAAAGTAAACACATACCTCGAGGTAGATTTTGTTGAGATCGTCCCGGTGCAATGCACGTGTTCTCACATTTCAAAAACGTGCGTAGCGGAAATATAACAAATAATTACAACTAATTATTAAACAACACACGCATGCATAGCAGGTAATAACAAGTACAAGACATGGAAGGAAATTGAAATTTTACAGAATAAAATTATTCTAAGTGCACAATTAAAATTTGCAGAAAACTAAATTATGCGCATACCTTTCCGATGACGTTTGAGCGATGTTAGTATCAATCGAGTGGTCCTCGTCAGAGTCCCGCCTCTACTGGTGATCCATGCCAAGCTCCCATCTGGACGGCTTCGGAAGCCACGAGTCGCGTTATCGTCTTCGGTACTAGCCCATGATCGATGACGATCGAATCGAGAGAAGCCTTATTCCGAAAACTACGCAACAACGTTTGTCATGATCGTTCCAGGGCTTTTTAACTTTCATCGAGAATCGTATTCCCGATGTAGTTTATCGGTGGTCTATCATTGACCGCTGATTTGGGACAATCAATCGGAACATTTCTGATAAAGATGGAATAATTCTTCGGGAAGCTTCGTAAGCTCCTTAAAAATTGATAGACTATCGTGGCAATGCCCAAAAATCGTATTCGTTAATTGGAAATGATTTCCAACAATCAACCAACGAATTCCGACGCAAAAACCTGAATACAATCCTCCCTCTACACATGACCAGAAAATAGAACATCTCCCTTTCTTTCTTACATAGCCAATCATAACAAATAGAAAAAGAGTTTCCAGCTTCATCTCTTCCTCTCATTCTCTTCTCTAGTTAAGGCCGGTCAAACCAATCTCTTCAGATCTGGCGGCTACAAGGGGCAGCTCCGACTAGCAATCGGCGGCTCATTCTCCAGCGAGGTAGACCATCAACTATAACGACAGTTGGGGATCCAGTGATCTTCTCCCACAAGGGTGGCGACACTCGTGCGAGGGAAAGGAGTCGGCTGAAGCTTTGGCGGCATTGCGGCAACAACAAGCAAAGGCGGCCTTTGCAAGGAAGAAAGGATTGGCCAGAGGGGCGATCATGGCGAGACAGGGAGCGAGATCTTGGTCGGCTGGAGAGACAATCACTATCGGACGGGGCGGCAGGATCGCGGTCAGCCAGAGTGGCGATCGTGAGGAGGAGGACCCACGGCCGTGCACTTGGAGAAGAGGACGAATGACGCCATGCTCTTCTTACTTCTCCAGCGGCCGGCGAAGGGCGTGGCGGAGCAGGGGAGCACACGGTCAAGGAAGCGACGTCGCTCGTTTGGAGGCTGCAAAGGTTGAAGAAGATAAACAGTACAAAGAAATCGCGATTCCTTCATATTTAAGAAGCTACAGTGACCTAGCAATTTTGGTTTTTTTTTCTTTTGTGGTTTTCACACGGCAGCTAAAACCAAACAAAAGAAAAAACCCTAAAAACCTTAAACCGGGCCAATGAAACCAAACTGGATAATTAAGGTTTATT